>NC_137463.1:158614948-158986230 GCF_964235325.1 Thermobia domestica
AGGTTTTCTTGCTTTATTTTAACGAACACAAAACATTTTCATTTCTTAAATTAATCCTTTTCATCTTTGTGGTCTATTACTCTTTATGATATTATTTATTTTCTTTGGCAAAGTTAGAAACATAGGATTGGGGCACGAGAGCGTTCACCTATGGTGCGACGGATCCATGCGAGTTTGTAGTGGACAATATCGTGTCCGTGAGTTTTCTCGAGACTCTCCCGTTTCTTCGCATATTCTAATTTCTCCAATTCTTTGACAAGACACAGTATAATGTAAAGATTGGAACTTTAATAGTTTCAATTACTTATTTTCAACTGATACAAAATAGATACATATTACGAAGTGTTACAGTCTTGCAATGTAATCTCCAGCATTATGTATAATCCGTTGTCAGCAACGTGGAAGTAATTGGTTACCTGTAGCAGCATCTGTTGTGTTGATAGTTCTACTGCCTGAACAATCTCCTGAACAATTCTGAAACGAGGCTGCAAAGAAATTCCCTTATCTTCTTTTTTTCCTCAGTGCTTGTCACAAATTGTCTTCCAGTAAGGAACAAAAATACTGCACATTGATGGTCTGACGTAGGGGCAACAGTATGCGTTAAGATTATATCATCTCAGTCGTACACGAAAATCACCATAACGTTCACATTGTTGGGATTGTGACGAACCTCGGATTTTCGTGGTAACCTATAATGACTCATTCGTTTGATAGGCGTTTCAATTGTGGCTCGTGCATTTTGGCCCTGTTTTGTCCAGCGTAATGATACTGCGTAAGAAAGCTTCTCCTTCCCGTTCATAGTGTTCCAAATGGGTATCAGCAGAATCGTACCGTAGGCATTTCTGCATTTCGGTCAACTCATACGAACCCATCGTGAATTTCTCTCTTGCGGATGCGTTCCTTCAGGATGTGTCGAACACTTATGCACTAATCGTGCATCTTGGACCAACTTACGAATAGTATGGCGTCGATCAGCGTCCAGTAGCGCGGTAACAGCAGTCAAGTCTTTTTTACTGACACGAGGATGACCAGGCCGTTCAGTGTCTTAACATTTTGCCTCCGTCCTTGAAGACTCGTACCCATCTTGCCACTGTTCTATAAGGCAATTCGTATTACCCGCAAGCCTGTTGAGACCTGATGACACTCTTGTGCGGTACGACCTCTGGCATATTTAATTTTTATCGAACTCCGTTGTTCTTGTTTCGAAAATATCGTGACAACAATAACCTTGCTTTACACCGATCGCGCACGTGTATGTGTGTAATATAGAATAGCCACTACACGAGACTGTTCTTTTCGTCTACAGCTCTTGCGAGTGACGTCAGAGGGGTCTTATTTGTGCTTAGATAAGGTAGGTTCGTAACTAATTTGTGGTATGATGAGGGACATTATTTGATTCCGTTTCGTAGCATCTCTAAAGTAGTGTTGCCACTATTAAAGTTTCAATCCTTGTGTATAAATTTCAGAGTATAGAAAATGCTAATTTCTTTCTGTAGTTTTCTGTAGAATACGAAATATTGCTTATTAAACTCACAAATGTATTTGAGATGGACTACCTGTATATTGTGGCTTAGTTCGTCACCTAAGCCAATGAAACTATAATTGAATTTGAATTTTATTCTTTTAGAATGAGAGTCATATCACTATACAAACTACTACACTGAGTGGTATTTTGTAAGTAGGTTACTAAATAATTACGTAGACAAATCTTAAGATTTTTTTTTCTTATTTTCGCAATATTAAAAAAAATGTGGACAAGTTGGGGATGCAACTGATGGGTACTCACAATTTCAGCAGGTATAAAACGTTTGTTGATCTCAAAGTTGGTTTAAAGACAGTCTAAAAATATTGTGTTGTCGTCACTCACTTATCTCGCTTTTACTCACTCAGATCTATGAATTTCAATTGGAAATTCTTAATTGCGTTTCCATCAGTGTAGATAAACTAAACAGTATAATACTTATCTCCGCAGCAATTAAATCTATCAGAAGACACTTTTTATAAGTTATAATATACTATGTGGACAGCGCGTCGCGACTCCCTTAACGGAGGGCTTCCTTAACCGGAATCTGCTGTTTCTTTTATTCAAGTAGCTCCTTAATTGTCATAACGGTCTTAAGTAAAGACTTCACTGCCAACATCCAACCACATGCTAGACAGTTAATGGTTTGATTTCAGTAACCTTCCTGCTAGCTTAGTTGCTAACCCGTGTACTTTTATTGCACGTGGTCTCTGATTCGATTCCCGGTGGAAGAGCTTTAACACATGGAAGTGTTTCAAATTCCACCTTAACCCTTTAACTGGTTGTTATGTAATACTACACATGGCATATGTGCAGTGGAAAGGGCTATGACGTAGTACTACATCTTGACTAAAATGTCACTAATGTTCAGTGGCAATGACGTAGGTCTCTCTTGAAAACTTTTCTTCTTACATTTAAATTGGAAATCAAATCAATGGCACATTGTTTCTCGTAAGAAGAACATTGCTGCTGCTGTAATAGTCTAAAAGAAGTAGAATCTGCATTTCAAAATTAAAACAGTAGTGAACGTCTTGGTGAGGCGGGGACGTCTTTGTAACGCTTTTTGTTTATTGTTGTGTGCTATTGTTATTTGTGTGAAACATACATCATTGTTTTATAGTTCTACGGTTTTTGTGGCTACGACGAAGTACTACGTCTGCCACCTGAGACTACACATTTCCAGAAAACTGTGCCAGTTAAAGGGTTAAACTGTAGGTCCACACCTCATTTAGCCTTAGTACTGAAAATATACACTAAAGCTCAAAAGACAAACAAACAATACTTTATTCAATGGCCTCACGAGAGATAAGGTATTTCAATTTCATGTTCTATTGGTAAAATTGAAGACGATTATGATAAAACTTCGTTGACAAAATGTGATCTTCCGTATCACCCAAGTGCCTAGCAATTTTCCTACTGGGAAATAAGATATTGGTGAAGTAAACAAATTATCCAATGCGACAATCAGAAACATACAACCTAAAATACTATATAAACAATAAAAATATAAGCAAACGTTATAAATAAATAGTTTATATTAACACTATGTTTTATGTACTATATTTATGACTGTTTCCGTTCACATTTTTTCACTGCATTAATACCTTCATTCAAGGTAGAAAAATGCCGATGCGTTTCATCCAGGGTTGGCAAAAACCATGGTTTTTATTTTTTTTAAAAAAAAAAACGCTTTTTTTGTTTAAACCAGACTTTTTGGTTTAAACTATTTGCTCTATGTAGTTAAATTACATATGGACAGAAATAAGTTTGTTTCGCCTTGGTGTTATTATGCAACAACGGGGTTATGCTGGAAGGGGTCACATAATCTCGAGGCGGAATCCAAACCGCTTCTCGGCTTACATCCGAGAGAAATTGTCCTTCATTTGAATTTGAAACCAGGATTAATTGGCCACAAATTTCGATGAGCCGGTCGACTCATTCACGAAGGGCTCCTGATAAAAATATGTTGTACTGGTCTTTACATACTTGTTAATATAATTGTCAAAAGTCATTTTGGAAGGACAAAAAGATGTTGCACAAGTGAAACCATTATACAGAATTATATATAAATCGGGAAACTCCCGCCTTAGCCATTGGGAAAATCCTGTTATTACTTTAAATGCAATCCGCATGTAAAATTTTAAGGTCAACGTATCGTAATTAGTATGCTAAAATAGATATTAAACTACAAATTTAGTATGCAGATATCATTCAATAAAATTAAAACTGATCCAATCCAAGCTAATGTTGGAAGCTAGTACACAGTCGATAAATTTTGCCAATTTCTCTCAATATATTTGAGCAACCTTGGCTTCTTTATAAAACAACAGTCATTCAGGCATGCAGAAATAACAATTTGGTTTTGTTTCGTAAGTTTCGGCTTAACATCCTTATGTAATATCCATGTTATCAAGAAGAAGACTTTCGCTTAAAGTGACATCAAACCGCTATTTGGTTTACACTTCAAAGAAGGTTTGTAGTTCGACCGAGAATTGAACATGGGACGCCTTGATTAAAAGATGAGAAGGAGATATACTAATGCAGATGGTTTGATATTTGGAAACGTCAGCATGAAGTTTAGACGATTTAAAGCATTTTTCGTTCTTTTTAGTTTAAACCAGTTGTTTTTTTTTTTTTTTTTTTTTTTTTTTTTTGCTTTTTTGTTGTGGTTTGAACCAGCCAACCCTGGTTTCATTACATTTAATAGTCCATGTTTTATAATCTTCTAGTTATAATCGTCATGAATTTCATCAACAAGACATAAGGTAGAGGCATTTGCAGTCACGACAGGGACACATCCGGCAGGAGACATTTTCTCTACAAACAAAAAAGCCAGCTTTAAGCTCAACATGAATGGAAATATTAATTTCAAGTTGCACACAAAAGGTAACCTCATCTATAGGATGGCACATTTTTGAAGATCTTTCCCCGAATTTGGTTGAAAGTTATATTTCCTTACAATTAAATAGTAATGCATGTAGTACTATTTTTGTGAGAATCATAACGAATGTCAAATTATGTAAATTATGCTGTAGTCGTACAGTCTAAAAAAACACTTTTTTTTGTAAATGAATTGAGAATGTTTTCTGCCATTGAATTGTTGCACATCGTGGAGCAGGTGTGACATACATGATTCAGTTCCTGTGCTTTTGGGTCACGAAGAAATCCAGCCGAGTTGGTGGTAGTGGATTGTGGAAAACAAGTGGAAGGAATGGCGCTAGAGAAAACCCTCTCCGCCTACAAAGAAATGGAATGAGAGATGGACAAGGAACGAATTAAATCACGTGACCTTTGAGAAGTAAAGTAGAGATCACGAAACTAGTAGAGGACGAAAAAGAAGAAAAGGAGATGGAAAATTAAGAAAAAATCGAAAATAGAAGGAAGAATTACTATAATTACGATTTGAAATACCTTTGAACCATCTGTGGCATTGGTTGCATTATTAGATGTCTGCGATGAAATTGCAATCTGTGTGGAGCTCCATCGGCCCAGTTTATTGTTTCAAAGCAGAGTAGAAGTAGAATGAAAGCGATATTCTTTTCAACGTTTAACAGAAAAGTTTCGTAAATGAAAGTGAATATAGAGTAAGAATATTTAATCTAAATTTTAAAAATGGAATAACTTATTATTACTTTTAAATAAATAAAATACCGAATGGAGCTTGGGACACTTTCATAATTTGGCAGTGTCTGGACAACCACTATGTATAATCATGCGCTAGTGCCATTTCATAGATTGGAAATGTATTATAGGTCCACACTGGTGTGTAAAACTTAAGGACAAAAATAAGTTTCGCATGCTGTGTCACTACCAAATGACGTAGATTGGTGAAACTTGAACAATGTATTAGAAAGTACTATTGCAGTATAATATACAGAACAACAGAAAGCAGCACGTGGTTAGAACAAAAATGACACTATTATTCAGAGGCAACAAATTACATCGAAAGTTCAATGACTCATGATTCTCTTCTGACAGGACAGAAGGAGTGAGATGGCCCTTAAGAGACTAGCCATGCATGCCCTGCAATGTGCTGTCATGCTGCTCACAAAGTTTGAAATAAGTTGTGGTATGGAGTACAAACAGCGTTGTTCACAATGGTGGGTGGTCCTTGGTGCATCTGGACGTGATACAATGCATCATCCTGTAGCATCCCAAACGTGCTCGATGGGGTTCAAATCGAAGAAACAGTGCGTTCCTCGAATATCTTCTAGTTCCAAGAGCTCCACCAATTTCGCTGTTTGATGTCGCTTAATAATAGCAGGAGTGCCCACAAGGGGGGGGCTATGACGCAAACTACGTCATTGAAATATTTGGGGGGGTTACACATCTATATAAATATGTTTGAGGGGGTGTAAAAATTAATCGAAAAGATTTTTTTTCATGGAAGAACACCTACGGATAGACAATTGAGGGGGATGCGTCATGGCCATGAGGGGGGGGGCACCACTGCTAATAGTGTCACATTAACCTTACCGATGAGTCTACCGCGTTCAAAAATTTGAAGATCCGTATATCCATGTAACATTATACCTCACAGGAGAATACTGAACCACCAAATGATGATGATGTGCGACAATGTTCGGGGGTTCATCGCTTGTTTCCACATCTAGCCAGATGAGTGTACGTCCAGAATCACTAGTCAAACTAAACTTGTTCTCATTTCATTCCTCGTCAGTCCAGTCCTAATGTTCTTGGCACCACTGAAAGCGGTGCCCTAGATGCGTGAGTGTCAACAGAATGCAACATAATGTCCGTCAGGCAAAATACCACCCAAATGCAATCGATGCGTCACTGTGAAGCGTAATATTGGATGACTTACAGTCGTCGTACGTGTGATTGCAATTGCACCTACTGTTTGATATCAGTACCGTTTTGCCTGTTTTTTACAATGTAACGGTCGTCCTCTGCTGTAGTCGACTACTACGTCTCCTTCACACAGCATTGTCTGTGGTGGTTTAGCATGATCCCAATGTAATGCTATAGGCAATACTAAACTCCTAGACCATACTCGTCACACTTCTTCCTTCTTCCAGTTTCCCGACGGCTTTTTCCCTACTGAAGTCATTCAAATGTTGTCTCCAGGCCATTTGGTGAGTAACACCATCACAGTGCACCGTAACAGCCTCTGATTGACACATACTATCTCGTTCCCTCCATTCAACTACTTCGTGTTGGGGTAGCAGACACATTCGTCGCTACGGTCACGCTGTTTTCACGCTATTCAGTCTTTTCCCTGTGTACGTGTGGGAGACCTCTGGTAGCGTCTGGCTGCCGAGCTTTCATTCATTTCTACATTTTATATTATTTTATCTATTTCACTTCATCCTTTAGTTCTGCACACCAGTGCACTTGCAGTTAGACATTTACTGAGAAACGAAAAGTGTCCAATTTAAACCTCGTTTAGAAGTTGATAGCTGTTGGTATGGGGAAGGTTAATTAAAATTGATTGGAGTTCCTATTTTTTTTTTTACTCCGGCTTACAACTATAATTCCTGGAAAATATTTATGTTATAACCATAAAATTAGAAGTTGTGCGCCACAAAGATTTTACGTTATAATATATTCTACATTATTCTCTTAACTTTAAGAATTTTAATATTGTTTCTATTAATTTATTTCAAATAATGATATTCACAATTATTGTTTGAAAGAGGGTGTATTATTATTATTATTATTATTATTATTATTATTATTATTATTATTATTATTATTATTATTATTATTATTATTATTATTATTATTATTATTATTGGAATAATAACTTCATGACTGTCATTCCTGACAGATACAGAAGCTCCGCAGTGTCACGTATTGACGAGGGAGGACCGAATTACAGACGGTTACTGCATCCTTGTGTATTGAATGTATATTGCAAAATCGAGGATAAGCAAGGCAAGACATTCTACCTTAGATATGCGAAAGGAAGTTAGAAGAATTGACTTTGGCAATTTGACAATATATTACTCAGGGTCAATTAAGTTGGAAGAAATCTCTCTCTCTCTCTCTGTCTATTTATCCCTTTGAATTAGTAAATTGAGTATGTATTATTAACGTGTGAGTACAAGTCTCTACTGATGAGTATGTTTACTTTCTTGGAAGATGAATAAACAGGAAAAGTCAAATTAAAAATCTTCGTTTGTTTTGTTTACAATTGGAAATGGACATCCGTTTTTAACACCGGGTTCTATAAGACCGATATACAATTTAACATATTCGAATCGTACGTAGTTTTTCTGTTGCAAAATGATTAATAAATGAGCACTTGGAAAGGAGTTTCAGAAAATAAGGTGGAGATTTAACGTTTTCTAAAATAGAGAAATTATATATATATATTTGGCGTGAATGTATTCTAAAATGTGATTTTGTTTCACTGTCATTAGATCAATTTAATAGGCTTACTTGTATCCTTGAAACAGCAAATCAAATGCTGTATTTCTAGTTCGAAACAGCTACATTGTTTCTCCAGACGTTCTTGTGTCTCATCTTCCTATTATCTTAACAGTGGACTGCAAAAATGAAATCTTTGAGTTTTACGTCCCGCGGTTAAGCCGGCTATTCTAAAGGAGACGGTGATGATGGGAAATGAGTGAAATGAAGAAAGTGGGAGGAAACGAGAGAACTCCGAGGAAACCCATGAATATGGTGTTTGTCCACCACAAAGTTCACTTGGGGCGAGATGGGGGATCGAACCAGGGACCCTGCTCACCACGTGTAAACGCTCTACCACTGAGCCACCGCGGTCCCCTCTTACCAGTGCAAATCAATGAATCTTAAAAGGAGAATGCTTGTGAAAATTGACTTAAGGCATACATTTTGTCAAAGGGGACACAATTTATTAAACTGGTACTTTTAATTATATAACTGGGGTCGGAAGATACGTTTTCTATCACCCCATTAAAATACTCTGTAACCAGCTTCAAATTGAACCTTGGAATCTGATCAAAGTAAGTTCTTATTTTTCATTTTTTAAAATCACCTAGTTCTACTTTTTCCTGAGGAAGCATATTACAATTATAATTTCCGTTTTCCGTTATAATTCATTAAAGTCAACCTTATGAATACTATAATCTTTTGCTTAATATATGTAAACGTGAAAAAAAAATTGACAGATTGCGAAATCATTTTCCCTGATTCACCTTCCTAAATCCTTTGTTTACATTATTTTTTTCTTCACTAAATAACGAATACCTTACAGTCTATTTAAATTCCACTTTTCTCCTGTTCTATCTTATGTTGCGACCTTTAGATCTCCAGTAGCTGTCCTGCCCAGAGCTTCTATTGGAAGATAATTTTACTTTCAGCATATTTTGATTATAGGAAGATCATAGAATTTACCATTATCGATACTTGACATTTCATGGGTAGAATTATCACAGATCGGGTTTATGCCTAACTCAGAATCTGAATGAAGAACCTTCCTTCATGTGTTTGTATGTGAAACGAGTTGAAACAAACATAATGGTGTCAATAAATTTATCTTCCCTCGAGTCAGAGTAGGGCTTCCAGAGTTCGTGTAAGTGAAAGATGTTCCTATTCTGTATAACAAAATAACTCGTGTAACAAATGTCATATTTGTACTTAACGGTTGAAAAGAAACTCATAGTAATTGCATAAACTCCCTGTCTTTTTCCTTCAGGATTGAACTAAAGACGATTCAAGTGTTAAATTGTCATCATACCGAAAACTATCACGATCCAAGAATTTTTAAAATCATATAAATAACAAAATGAATGTTTCACTTTTAAATAATAACATTTTTCATCCTTCTTCTTCCTTTGATTTTTTTAAAATTTCAGTATAATATAAACGGTCCTCTTGGTCTCTGTTAAAAGAAATAAAATAATATAAATCACAAACTAGTTTTTGTGTGACGCGACATACAAAAGTACTGAAAATCCCTTTTCTTCTTTCCATGGGTCCAACACATTGATCGTGAGCAAGTCAATAACATATTTGTATGAGTATCTATCTGTACGCCTTTCTATTGTAATGAAACCATGAACTGAGAATTTAAAAAATCATTTTTTCATAAAAATTATAATGGCAATTTGGTAGGTGAAGATGGAACTAAGTTTTCTGTAATATTTTAACTTTTGGATACATGCATCATATTATTTTTAAAACTCACAAGGACAGTACTTGTAATCAAGAAATCGTTGGAAGCAGAAGCAAAATAGTCAAGAATCACCTGTAGTCAAATAACATTGCTTGTCAGTAGTAATTAACAATTCGGATAAAATCACGAAAAAGATGAAAGCAAACCTCAGGGTAAATTAAAATTCAAAAATACTTATTTTTACATCATTAGATAACAACAATATTTTGTCAGGAAATGTAATTAGGACTTTCCTAAGATTTTGTAAATTTTTATATTGGCTTTTGGCGAAGTTATAAGGAAAAATAATTAAAGTAAACAAGGACAATAGTCCATATAAAATGACCAAGTTTGCAAGTAAGAAATCATTCTGCATTCTGCATTCTGGGTCCTGTATCCAGAATCGCAATGGAATGGTCTATACGAAATTACAAATGCCGCAAGAAAGACCATTGTCTGGCCAAGACCAAGCGAATTATGCCATAAGGTAATGTATGACTACAGAGAACTTTAACTGTCTATTTTGCATGTGACATGAAATTAGGAGGTCTCTGAAATTGACAGGCAGATTTGAATGTTTAAATATTTAGCTTATTTCCGTTTGGTTAAGCATTGAGTAAAATTATAATGATTTGTTGTACAATTAATCTGACATACTATGTCTGGTTGTGAATTCAGTACTCTTGGATGCTCACTGTTAAGTAATTTATATTGTTACAAAAATTTCCACTATACTACCATTGTAAGTTAGTTGTTTCATTAATAACAATTTATTTGGATTTTTATTTCTTTAATTTAAATTTTTTGACTTACGGTACATAGCTCCTTAGGCAAACATATGCAATCATGTGACATGCCAAATAGATATGTTGTTTTTCTCTGTGTCATAGAAACAATATCGAATTATTTTCATTTTTTTGTAATAATTTTGTTATCAGTTTAGCATAGTGTTTGTTTGCTAGTATACATGTTTTCTTATACACAATCGCTCACAGTAGACTTAATTATTTATCTCAAACTACCGCCTGCGTCTCTCGTTTTCGATCGTATAATACTAATATAATTATAGAATTGCTTATTTCTCTCAAAACTATCGCCTGTGTTTCTCGTTTTTGTTCATATTGTACTAACATAATTAATCTTGGTACTCTCAACATTTGTTTTTCGTACTAAAAAAATCACTAATCATTCTCAGGTGAATCCTATTCATTTTCATAACAGGTATATTTTGCTTGAATATTTCGTTCAGTTTCAAACCATAAACCGTACTGACAAAATTGAGTTGAAACATACTCACTACACGTGGCGTTTTGGGGAGTCGCGTCGCGAGGGTTTGTATTTGGATTTCCTCTTTTGTCAGTAAATCATGCTTTTACAATAGACCGAGGTAAAAATATTCCTGGAATTGGGGTATGCAGGAATATTTTACCGCCCTATATTAGTCTTCTTTGTGGGGGGAAGGCTAATATTCAATTCCTATGCTCAGATGATATAGCCAGTATCTACGTTAATTTTATTATTATAGGACTTACCTGAGACATCACAATCATATCATTATAGACACAAAACAACAACACGAGAAATCACTACATCAGCACAAGTTAAATCACTAACAATAACATTTACGCACAGGCAATCGCATTCTCACGAGGACATAACATCATAGGACACTTTTCACTTTTCAGAAAAACACACTTTCTTCCGCTAAAATTCTAATCATAACATTCCATCTAATAACGGTTGGAGTGTCATTCTTTCGTTTCTGGGTCATTAACCACAAGTAAACAAACACAGTTACTGCGAAAACTTCCTTGTTCTTATTATATAATATTTGTCAAAAACAAAATATTTCTCAATAATAATACTAATATAAACTTTAAACATATCTCTACTATACATTTTCGATATTGTTCGACTTTACCTTACATTGCAATACGACAAAAACACGAAAAGTTTAAAAAAAATAAAAAATAAAAAATAAACTAATGCAATTTCTTTTGTCATTATGCAACTGCAAAGAGATGTCACTGCAGGAGGCCAGTTCCTTCTCCAGCAAAATGTAGTCCACCAGCATGGGCACATCCTTCTTCGAGATGGTCCAGTTCCAGATGCTACGTCCAGCCTCTACAAGGGTCATCTTCCAGACGTTCCTATACCAGCATTGGCCTGCCCGCTTCTGTTTCTCCAGCGCCTCTCACATGCAGATCCAGCCATCTTTCTCCAGAGCCAGAACACCTAATGGTCAACTAGTCCTTGCCGTTATCCCGAGCTTCTACGTCCGCTGTTCCAGAATCACCACCACAACGGCCAGCATCTCCTCCCGTTCCTGTTTCACCACGGATACATCGTTACTTTCATCATTCAGCAACACAAGGTTGCTCCAAAGTCTGACAGCCCTTGGCTCCAGTTCTTGTTGAAATGTTCCAGTGCCACAGCTGTCCCATCATCATAAAGGTCCAGGGTTCGATTCCAGAACTCGGAAAACCAATCACCGCAGCTTTAGCTCGCCTCCAGTCCACACGACGGACACCGAGACGCCAAGCTGTTTTTCATCCGTCATCAAGGGTCCTTGGTTTGGCCAGGACATCGTTAATTCGCAGCTCCCAGCAAAAGGTGACGCCCAGTTGCCACACCAAATGCGTAGCTGTTCATCATCCTTCACTACGGTCCCGAGTACATATCAAGAAGAGGACCATCTATAGGAACCACTATCGATTGCCTACTGTCAGTCGCAGCTCTCAGCGTCTGCATTTACAGAGGCCCAGTTGCAGTTCACATCATCTACCATTTCATTCAGTCTTCACTTCGATTTCTGTGGAGTGACTAGGGACATTCTTTGTTTATCGATGGCCACGATGAGGACAATTAGAAGACCCTGTTTTTCATCTCCCAGTGCTCTGAAGTGAGACCACAATCATTCAAGTGGACATTATGTTCACCCCCAGTGTTTTTCACAGTGTTTAGTGTTTGTCAATTTATTCAATGTTTATTCGAACTGAGAATTTAAAAATTAATGACATACGCTAAAGGTACTGTTCAGCAATTTTTCTTCCAGTTGGTGGGGTAATGTAATGAAACCATGAACTGAGAATTTAAAAAATCATTTTTTCATAAAAATTATAATGGCAATTTGGTAGGTGAAGATGGAACTAAGTTTTCTGTAATATTTTAACTTTTGGATACATGCATCATATTATTTTTAAAACTCACAAGGACAGTACTTGTAATCAAGAAATCGTTGGAAGCAGAAGCAAAATAGTCAAGAATCACCTGTAGTCAAATAACATTGCTTGTCAGTAGTAATTAACAATTCGGATAAAATCACGAAAAAGATGAAAGCAAACCTCAGGGTAAATTAAAATTCAAAAATACTTATTTTTACATCATTAGATAACAACAATATTTTGTCAGGAAATGTAATTAGGACTTTCCTAAGATTTTGTAAATTTTTATATTGGCTTTTGGCGAAGTTATAAGGAAAAATAATTAAAGTAAACAAGGACAATAGTCCATATAAAATGACCAAGTTTGCAAGTAAGAAATCATTCTGCATTCTGCATTCTGGGTCCTGTATCCAGAATCGCAATGGAATGGTCTATACGAAATTACAAATGCCGCAAGAAAGACCATTGTCTGGCCAAGACCAAGCGAATTATGCCATAAGGTAATGTATGACTACAGAGAACTTTAACTGTCTATTTTGCATGTGACATGAAATTAGGAGGTCTCTGAAATTGACAGGCAGATTTGAATGTTTAAATATTTAGCTTATTTCCGTTTGGTTAAGCATTGAGTAGAATTATAATGATCTGTTATACAATTAATCTGACATACTAATCTGATAATCTGTATTCAGTACTCTTGGATGTTCACTGTTAAATAATTTATATTGTTACAAAAATTTCCACTATACTACCATTGTAAGTCAGTTGTTTCATTAATAAAATATTGTCATTTTATGACAATAAGAGATAGCAACCATTCGTTTACTTTCACTCTTTAATTGAGATACAAATTCGCTATTCCTTTTCTAATTTATATAACACAATTTACGATATGATACAACTTTATTTTGATTTTTATTTCTTTAATATTTTAATTTTTTGATTTATGGTACACTATATAATATTGTGCCTTTACTTCCAGCGGTTCAAAACTTGTGTCCGACCAAAAGGAACAACTCCTTGTCAATGCTTTAAAGAGCTGAAACTTTAAAATATTTGAAATCCTTTTTTAGCGACTACTTGGGAGTTAAAAACTAACTACGTAAGATCTCAAATTTCATTTTGTTCGGTTGATAACATATGAATCAATCAGTCAGTGGACGGCATTTCGCTTTTTATTTACTAGTTGAGAGTTGTCGTATATATACTTGGATGCTTGAGGACTTTTTTTGTGGTTTCCTCTTAAACGTTTTCAAAGAACTATATTTCATTTGTCTAAATATTGTTTATAATTCTCAGGTCCTAACCACATTTACCGTCCACTATGTCTTTCTTATTTTATTCATTTGTATGTACAGAAAAGAGGAAGATACAAGATATTGTGTTCAATTTCCTATTCACCACATTTTTAATTCATGAGTCGACACTATAAATACCAGTGTAAAACTGTAATGTAAGTTCAAATGACTTTGATATTGAAATCGAAATATTTATCTATGTGTTGTATTGATTTAAATTATTGTCAATACTATATTTCGGTTTCAAACACGTTTAAGCTCAGATAACGCTGACATCCTATATACAGGACACCTTTAATCTCATACCTCAATGTGAGTTAATGCACGTTCTATATATAGGTCACCTTATATTTCATATCTTAACATGAGTTCTTTTTTTCTAAAAAAAAATGTTGAAATCTCTTTTTTATGTTAAATTATTAAAATAAACAATCTCTTACCAAAAGATATTTAAATAAATAAAACAGATAATCTGCTCTATTTGGGTTAATATTTCAGATATATCCTAGCGAAGTATTATTCTTACAAAATTTAAATTAAATTATGTCATTTCTCGAGCATGAAGAAGCCACTGATTACATTTCGCTATGTTTCCTAAAATACTTAATGAATTTCAATGTAAGACCAATTGTATACATGTCTAGTCTGAACTATTTTTAATTATATTGCACCGTTTATTTTGTTATAAATGTAAGGTGATACCCTAGATATAAGTTAGTTATTTTTATCTATCAACTTCCATCTTCAGAAGTATATTAACCGAGAATGAGTATTTTCTAAATAGTTCTCTTGAGACTGAATTGTTAGCGTTCTTGCATTTGATGTGAGAGATCAAAATTCAACTCTTAGTGAGAGCTATATGGTTCTGAGTCTACATTAAATTGTAAATCTAAGTTTCATTTAATAACACAGGCCTGTGGAGATTTTGCGCCATGGAATATTTTACGACACATAAGTCAAATCTAATGGTCTGATTACAAAACCATTAATTGTTGCGTACGGTGCACAAAGGACTCAAGTTCAATTTGATCAGTTCGGACATACTTCATATTAAAAATCTCTACCTGAAGCTCCTGTCAGCGCTTGAAGGATTCACGTAGAGATAATGTAAATAATTTTTATTATATATATATTTTTAAGTTTATGTTTCTTTTTCTCACAACTTTGGAAATCGAAATTGAGTCCTTTGCGGTCTGAGCGCCTCAACTATTTCATACTATCACGCAAAAGTTTGTACAGTCAATGCATTTATTTTAGTACATAGTGCATGTTACTTTAGAGGTGCTGTTTTCATCATCTGCAGAAAGGTAATTTCAATGTTTAAGCGTTTTAAAAATGTATTTTTCCGTAATATATTTCTTTATGAATGTAAGTTTTCCTGGGAAACCAGAAACGGATACTTTGCTGCTTTGTTTTTCCTCTTCGACCAATCATATCGAAATCTTGTAAATTGTTGCGTCATCTACTTTATACTATACTTCAGGCAAGAGATGGTGCGTATGCGTGCTTGAGTGTGTATTTTGTTGTGACTTCATGAACAGCAACATGTCAAGTTCGAATGGAATCAGAAATCGGTTCATGAAGAATCCGAAGCATAAATGTGAGTGGCCACTTAGAAACAGTTTATAAACCAAAAGATTGGCGTCTGTTTATTGACAAGTAAAAGGAACTTAGGGATCATTCACATATTACAAATGCTATTTTTGACCAGTTTTTATCCCCTAGCTCCCCGTATTTTTATATATATACATATTATAAAAAATACTGCCTTATTACTGTTTAGCCCAGAGTCATGGTTCAAACGCCATTTTCTTCAGTACAACAAGCTCTTTCCAACGGTATCACTCACATGTCCGTGTCATACACTTAAATCGGAAAAATGGGGAAAAACCGGAAAATTTTCTGAAAAAATCACTCCCTCGGAAAACTTGCGGCCCTCGGGCCCAGCCCCGGTTTCACTTATTGATCTTAAAACACCATGGTATAAGAGTTGGCGTGGGTCAATGAAAACTTGACCCACGACCCACTGACCCACGACCCACCATGACCCACTACCCACTGGGGCCCACACTGACCAACCGTGACCCACCATCCACCATGAACCACTCTCATCCACTGTGATCTACTCTGACTCACCAAAATCCATCGCCATCAACTCTGAACACGATCCACGGCCCCCTTTGTACTGACTAAAGAGTTTAAACTTGTAATAAAACAAGACTGTGAAATTGTCACTAATCGGAGTTTGAATTTCTAGTCAATCGCTCAAGCACCATTCTCTTACAATAACTGTGGATTTGACGTTTACAATATCAAATGGTAAAGTGTTTGTCAGTGAGGAAATTGAAGCACTTTGAGGTGGGGGGAAATTAGTGTGTGCCTAAAATATACTTGTATTAAGAGAGTATTTTTGCAGGTGTTAATTTCTCAACGCATTCCAAAAGAAACTTCTATAATATGGAAATGGTTATGGTTTCTCAGTTCACAGTATTTTTCTCACAAAAAAACTTCACAAATCAGTTTCTCATAGTGTATCAAGGCGCTCGGGTACCCTCTGTGAGAGCATCTCCATAAAGTATGCTCGTAATTGTAATTTGTGTAATTACTAAAACACCACGTTAAATTTAAGCTACAGATATGCATAATTGCAATTATTATGAACATTTATTCAAAGTAGTTTACCTAAAGCAAAGAAGAGACTTATTAAAAATTAGATACAAAGTTGAATAACACAATCCATTAGTAATACAAGTATACATTTTCCATAACTCGTAATTTGCCACCTTAAAACAAATCTGAAATCGGGTTTATTTCCTGTTGGCTTCCAGAACTTTTTCGTGGTAAATCATCCACAGCGGAATGGTGTCCATCTTCAGCCAAGAAATAACTAGCTCGTCTACTTTGAGCTTGTCTACCGGTTGGTCATTAATATTGGTTAAAAAAAAGCTAGACAATGTTTGAGCACTTAGTCTATTTCTAATATCAGTCATCTGTAAATTCATAAGGGGAAATCCCCGTTCGCACTCTGTCGTGGAAATTGATAATACTTCTATCCGATTCTGCAACTCCTCATCGACAATCTGCTTCTTAGACTTAAGTTTGATAACGATTTTTCTCGGTCAGTTTTGAAATACTCAGCAGGAAGTATCATCTCTCTATCACCATACAACATCATCGACCATGTCAGTTGGCAATGTCGACTCATGGAGAACAGAAGCTTCATCTACCACACCTTCGATAGGGAATCTTGTGGATAAATTATCAATTAAAGCCTGATAAACTGATTATTTCTTATTTGTTTATAAATTTAATTTTTGTAATTACATATGAAGGTTTGATGCCATTACCAAGTTTCCTCCCCCCTCTAGAAAGCGAAAGGGAACGAGGTTCCTAGAAAGTGTTCAGAGGTGAATGGGAATTTCCCTCCTTTTCCCCCTTCAATTATCACACTACTGTTTGCCAATGGCCAAATTACGATGAATTTCAATTAAATTATCATAGTATAATTATTTCCTTTATGAATTATCGATACTTTTCAGTGGAAAAAAGGACGAAATTTGAAAGTCCCAAATCAAGGTAAGTAGACCAACGTAAAGGGAAAAAGAGAGTAAAATTTTCCATATAATTATGTGTACAATCCAAACTCAAAATTTCCGTGTAATTCAGCTTACAGTACAAATTTTATGTCTATTTTACTCACAATTTTATGGATTGATTGCCCTGTGCTATAAGTGCTCCATATAATAAATATAAGCTTCAGCAATTATTATAGTAGAAAGCAATGAATATATGAAGCAAAGCACTGTATTTTTTGTTTCTGATTTTTTTCTTAACTAATATCGATCGTTTCCGATCATTTTTACAAACAGCTCACTACCAATTTTCCATATATAGAAAGTGCCCCGTTCCATAAAGGAGAATTTAAAAAAATGCTAGGACATACTCTGTTTATTTTCAATAAAGAGTTAATACACTGAATTTCAGCTCCGTAACTTTAACGGCTTGCGAGATATTAGTTTTTTTTTTCGCAAAAATTCGGATCCTCACTACCTTTTTAGGATATTATGTATTATAATGAAAGTAATACATTCCAGTTTGCATTAAGGCCTAACTATATACCAAAAGTCATTTCATTTGACTTTGCAATTTGACCGTGATGATCAGGCACACATAGTTACATTCAATTTTTTATATAATAATTTATATAGTACAGTGATTCAAAATTTTATTTTTTCCAGTAGTTAGCTCCTCTAAAAACTCACAGGTCTCGAAAGCCAAGTAGTAGTATAAGCCCTATTGCTATTATTACAATTACAAATATCAATATCCAAAAGTGCCAGAAGTTCTTTTTTCACTTGGTTAGATATACTCACCTCAGGTAAGTAGACAGCAACAAATGGAAAAGGAAGGGAAATGAAGGTCTTGAAAATAAAACGAAGACAAATTTACCAGTCTTCAGAAGATAGTGTCTACAATGCAGTGAGCAGAGTGGGTCGGTAGATCAGACTAAGTCGGTGGGTCGCAGTGGGTCACATGCTGTTGACCCATGACCCACTGACCCACTCCATCTCTGGTATAAAAATATACCATAAATCCTAAAAGGGTTAAACGAAACGTCTAAATACAAAATTTCATGTCTCTAACCTTAAAGAAATTCGAGATAATGCATCTTATTATAATAATTGCAACCCCTATTACCCTCTTCCTCTTTCACGTCGGAATTCCAAAGATCCTTCGTTAGCAGTGTCTTACGCCAAAAATCGTAAGTATTTTCAAATTTCAAGTTTCTAGTAGTTTAGTCTAGACGTTAATCACTCATTCACATAGTCAGTCAGGACTTCTTTTATATACAGAGATTATAAACAGATGAATATGAAAATACTTTAAACTATGGAGGAGAAGATGGTTAGTAATGGATCTGTTTTTACTGCTTAGTCCTATTAATCATATCAATTTGTCATTCAACTCTGCTTTGAGAACAACAAAATCCTGCAGCTGACATTTTGATGAACACCACTGGAGCACACATATATGGCGTTCGATGTTCTTTTTTTTTTCGGTACTCATTAGACTGAATGAAGCTTGAATGCAATTGAACATAATAGAGCTTTCTGAATAGGAATGACCCAATTTCGTCGGAACATAAGAGAGAGAAGAGAAACCCTTCCGTAGACAACAGACACAACTTGTCTTTCATCAGGCATAAAGAAACAAATTTTACAGTCTTGCGGCAGAATTATGTGGGTTTCAGAAACAACTAACTTTTCATTTCCCAAAGTTTCTAATACCATTGCAATCTAATAATTAATCTAAAGTAAACACAGCTGTTTGATTATACTGCAAAAAATTACAAGTGAAACTCAGTGTTATTGCCAAGATTTCTCAATTGGAAATAATCCAAGTATTATAACTTCAACAAATCAGTTTATTTTCATATGTAATGCAACAAGAGAGATCAAGGAAAATAACGAATAACGTACTGCTTTAGTAATGATTAGAAATCTACTAATGAATAATGATTAGAATGATTAGAAATAAATAAAATAATCGTGTACACAGATATTGAAATTTATATGTATTAATCATTTGAAAATACAGATTTAAATATTTGAAAATTTAAGTCATGCATAAACTCAAACGCGAAGAAAACATTGAGATGAAGTGGGGAGAACAATACTTTTGTTTTATCGTGTAACAGTTCCGCTATTCTTTTTTTTTCTTTCTTTTTCAAATGTAAATACTGACATTTCCAGTATTTTAATGGTAGTAGTCCTACTATTATCTTATTTAATTTAGCCATTTTTTTAATGAAATAAAAACACGAATAGAACACTGAAACATTAGGAAACAGCCTCATCAACGACAATATTGGAAGGAAACTTAAGGGAACTAAGCCCTCAGATATCAGCCTATGTAGCCATATTTATGATTATGTTCTGTTTGTTCTAAGTAAAGTTGGATTCAAATCAAAACGACCTACAGAATTTTATAAACACCAAATCACGCTGTTTTGTCTTTCTCTGGTTTATATACGTATACTGTTCAGTTGTTCATTGAATAGACATTCCGATACTATTAGTATCACACGAAAGAAATTCTTGGCTTCAGTGATAAGTTCATCTGACACATTTCATGTTTCTGTTTTTTTTTTTTTTTTTTTTTAAATCATTGCTAAATGATGCTCTTCGTATTTTTTTTAAACTAGCTCATGAGATGAAGTAGAGGTGGTTCATTCGATAAATTTCATTGGCGTATTTCATTTTGCCGAATTTCATGTATTCGCAGAAAATGTTTGGAAGATATTAGATCTTTACACATGATAAACGTGGTCGCAAATGAAGCTGGTAAGTGAATTATGAGTGCAAACAACAGAGAAAGAGAATGAGGATTAAACAGGGAGATCGAGCAGGCTATTTACATATGAAAAGACTCAATCGATGCACTATATATTCTTTTTCTCTTCTATGTGTTTGTTATTTCACATTTTAGTTTTTATGTATCTATGCTAGATAATTTGCTCGAAATATAAAACGTGATAACATTTTACATGAATTAAACTTTGTGTCAACACTAAATCGTAGTAAAATTTCTTCAGCTCCTTTAGTTCAGTTAAACTCTTTGACGAAAGTATTTTTTAAAATTCATTCCTCCCTATCCCTCATTCTCTTCAAACCAGTGACGATAATAGAGGGAGGCAATGGGGCGGGCTCATCCTGTAGTAGCATCCGCCTCTTCGATCCCCCTAGAGATGTTGTAAAGGCTGTCTAACTGAAGGATGTAGTGAACTCTGGAGGGAAAGGACCATTGAACAGACTGTACACACATGAATTGAAGTTCTACGTGAGGCTGCATTGCAAGTACTACTACTACTACTACTGCTACTTCTACTACTACTACTACTACTACTACTTATTATTATTATTATTATTATTATTATTATTATTATTATTATTATTATTATTATTATTATTATTATTATTATTATTATTATTATTATTATAATCTTGGTTATTGCGACTACGAGACGTAGGTCATTCATTATATATGCAAACAGAATTACATTTACTGGACAAGTAATTCGAGTGTCTATTTTCCAAGTAGTGCCTTGTTTCATAGCTAAGAAAAGTTGTACGAATAATACAAACCTATTCGCTAGTCGAAAATGATATGGTCAATGAAAAACGCTGAAACAGGTGATTAGACAATCAAGATGTCCGAAACAAATCCCAGTAGAGGTCTGCACGGACCTGAATTTTTAGCCCGGGCCCGGCCCGGCCCGTGAATTTACAATATAAGGCCAGACCCGAGTCCGAAATATGTTTTAGCATTTAGACCCGAGCCCGGCCCGAGCTCGTGTGATAATCAAATGAGCCCGAAATACAGAAATTTAATAATTAACGCAAAATGGTATTTTTATTTACAGCAATTAGAGGTTTAATTTTGAAGTTGTGTTTTAAAGGTTTTCCAGAAAGAATGGTGCAATATACAGTATATCGTTGTACAGTATATTTACAAAGTTAAGCCCGAAAAGGCCCGAGAAATATGGTATTTGGTCTAGGAATTAATTCGTGCGGTTGGTACGCACACATTGAAGCTGTAGTACAAACACAAAATACATAAATACCTTAAGAAAAATATTGTCCATCGCTAGCCACCACTTTCGCCCATCTGTCAGGCAATGTACGGATTCCGTGGCGAAAGAAGTCCTCATCCTTGGAAGCGATCCAGTCAGAGACCCATGTTTCCATATCTTCTGAAGAAGTAAACCGCTGTCCAATCAAATCGTTGTTCATGCAATCGAACAAGTAGTAGTCCGAAGGAGCAACGTCTGGTGAATACGGCGGGTGGGGTAAAACTTCCCATCCGACATTTTCTAAATAGGTTTTGACCGGTTTTGCGACATGTGGGCGAGCGTTATCATGTTGAACAATAAGTTTATCATGTCTGTTCTCCCATTCTGGTCGTGTTCTGGCCAGAGCTTGCTTCAAACGCATTAATTGTCGTCGATAACGTTCTCCATTCATAGTTTCACCCGGTTGCAACAGGTCATAGTACACCACACCTTTCATATCCCACCATATGCACAGCATAACCTTTGCACAGTGAATATCTCGTTTTGGTTGTGATGGACCTGGTTCACCTGGTTTCACCCAGGCCTTTTTTCGTTTAGGGTTCTCGTAATGGATCCACTTCTCATCACCCGTAATAATTCGATGCAGAAACCCCTTTCTGCTCTGTCGTTGAAGCAGCAATTCGCAAATGGTTTTTCGTCTTTCAACGTCTCTGTCTTTCAATTCATGTGGAACCCAATGTGACATCTTTTGAATCATTCCCATGGCTTTCAAGCGTTTGGAGACTGTTGTTTGATCAACGCCTAATGCTGCTGCAAGTTGTTCCTGCGTTTGACACGAATCCTGCTCGAGCAATGCTGTCAATTCTTCGTCTTGAAATTTTTTTGGCTGTCCAGCTCGCTCTTGGTCTGCCAAGCCGAAATCACCACTTCTAAACCGTGCAAACCACTTCTGACACGTTCGCTCAGCTAGAGCATGGTCACCATACACTTCCACCAAAATACGATGACTTTCAGTCGCACTTTTCTGCATGTTAAAGTAATGCAGCAGGACACCCCGCAAAAACACTTTATCAGGCACAATTGCGCCATGTTCACTTAACTACAAACTGGTGTTGTTGACGCTTTAATCCACTGCCCTATACTACGAACGATACGCGATGACAGGGGTTTGCAACACATGTGTGGATACACGGAACTGTGGGACGCTCCGTTCGTTGCGCCATCTCTTGTCCACCCGCACGAATTAATTCCTAGACCAAATAGTATATTTAAAAATTCACGGCCCGAGCCCAGCCCGGGCCCGAACTGATATATGCTTTGTAGGCCCGAGTCCGTGCAGACCTCTAAATCCCAGTCACCGCCAAATTACTGTTATGTCATCACTTGTATAACCATCATATACTCTGGTTATGGTTTTATTCGACAAGCAGTCTAGTACTTAAGTGAAATTAAAAGTTAGTATACAGTATAAATAATAAAGATAAGAAGTCTAGCTTTTGTAAAGAAAACTTTATATTTTAATTAACATGTTTAACACATTTCGCTTTTACTTCATAAACTTTAATTGATTTGAAAAATCTGTGGCAATGAATACTCATGAGTTATATCATGATTATCAAGGATTAGATAATTGCGGTATTTTCCGTGGGAACAGTGACCGCGATAATCGAAGTATTTCTGAAATTATTTTGCTGTAGAACTATTAGGCTATACTTGACTTGTTTCCACTCTGTGGTCTTTAAATTTTAAGTTATAATACGAAACACTATTCCACTCTAAATTTCAAATTATCCCAATTTGCATTGAGTAATACATGAAATTCTCCCATTAGTGTTTCAATTTTTGTGTAGAAATGTTTCCATTAAACAAGAAGAAGAAGAAAAAAAGAAACGTGTGACAGAAGATATCTTATGAAGACAGCAACAGAATTGTTCCTAAAGGTATAACTCAACCTCCCTCGTCCCTCCTCATGCGTTGAATGAAGGCCTTTTAGCTAGCTTTTAAAGCATTGTAATTTACAGACTCACCAAGATATCTCTACTGCCTGTGTGAGCGGAACAGAAAACTAAAAGAGTGAAAGAAAGATAAAAAAAAGACTCGTTATATGTCTTTCTATTTTCCCCCTTTCGCTTTCTCGGCACATGTGGTTGGGCTCTCTGTTTCTCCAGGGATTTACTACAAGTCTCAACGACAATGGAGAATCGCTTTAACCAACAATAGCCTACATGTTCACATGTCATACAATAAAATCTCTGCTTCCATTATACTGTTAAGAGAATTTTATTTCTTCCAATAAAGAAAAAATAATGTTTTCGTACGTTTCCAGCGAAACGGAAAGAAAGCGAAGACAGATAGTAAACTAGGCGGGACAGTTAAAAGTTTTCTCCTAAATTTCCGAATACAATAATTCCCTATAATATTTTATGTGCCGTCATCGTTACCTTCCGCGAATAAATATCTAATATTCGGGGCGTATTCCTATTTCTTGTTCTGCCGTGAAATGTATTGTTTCTTTTTCGTGCAGGACGAAAGAATGATCGGTTTATGTTCTAAATATAATTTAGTTTCAACAACATTGAATCAGATATATGATTCAAATCATTATTAATATGCTTAGGAACATCTGGTACACGTAAATGAATATGGAATTTATGTTTTGTTTTCGGGGGAAGGCTAGAGATTGATGCTAAGGAAATTGAGATAGTTAATTCTACAACGGAATGGTATATATATATATATATATATATACAGGGTGGGCCATTTTAATTAATCCACGGAAATATCTGAAAAATGATAAAACATAAAAGAAATTTTTGAAGTACACGTTATATATTGCTAAGGGGGAAACCCAATTCCACCAAAAGTACCCCTCCCCGCCCCCCCTAAATAGGGGTAACGGGGGGTAACTTTGAAATGTCAAATGGGAACATGGGTCAAGTAATACCTCGTTCGAAAGGTCTTGGAAAACTAAGTAACACTGTACCAAAAGATGTTTCATATTGTGCACCAGTTTCAAAATGGCCGCCATGATATGGTTCGGAAACTCCAGTACCCGTAGTATGAAAACCATGGAAGGTAAATGAATGGAACAAAATTGAAATACGTAAATATCATAGGGCATATCGAATGATGTAATCCCTGTGATCCCAATGGCCTCCCTAAAGGGGTCTTGTGGGCTAACTTCAAAATTTCAATGTTCGACCGGACAACGGTTCGGGCGTACGCTTGACCTACCCAATGCTGTTTGGAAGGCAGACTTCATGCATAGAGAATTGGTGCACTAAGTTAACGCGGATGGCCACAGTTACATTTTGATTAACTATTAGCATTCATGTCATATTGTGAGCTTGAGGGACGAAACGGTGTGTACGTATATCCCCGAAATGCTTTCTGAATAACCAGCACGCATTGCATAAAAGTTTCTCTTCTTTTAGTCACTACAGCGTCATCCTTACAAACAAATGTTTCAACCACACCATATCTATTTGTAAGGTTAGCCTTAATTTACGAATTAAAGTAGAGTTCTCGTTTGAACTTTCACTTTATTTTCCACCCCACTTACATACAGAGCGCAGGGAGAGATTATTTTGCAGGACTTGGATTTCTCTCTACACATTATGGCAATTTTACTCTAATATTTTTATCTCTGTTGTATTATTCTCGAGCCTTGGAACGCCTCCGTGGTTTCCCTATTTAATTTTCGTTATTTTCATTTATGTCTAACCGTATTCATACTATGGGCACTAGACGTTTTCTTAGACACAGTCACCATGTCTTTGCGATCATTTTGAAAACGGTGTCTCATGTCGAAAATTTTCTTACAGAAGCTGTTTGATATTAATTTGTCTATGTAACGTGATGTTACTCGCTTCAAGCTATTTGAAATTTTCAAGTTGGCCCCGGATACCTTTCAGTTGGCCCTTGGAGTCACCCCGACAACACCTCTCGATGTGCCTTACGTCAGTTAGCTACACCAGTTTTTCTTTTGTTGATTTACCTCCAATCGCTTTCATACTACGGGTACTAAACCTTTTCTCTGACACGGATACTATGTTTCGGCGGCCTTTTGAGAACACTGCCATTTCACATCAATCGTTTCCTCCTGCAATATGTTAGATTTTGCAAGATTTATCGAACGAGGTACCACTCGACTCATGTTACTATTTGAAATTTTGAAGTTAGCCCCCAAGACCCCTTTAGGGAGGCCACTGGGATCACAAGGACCACACCGTTCGATATGCCCTATGATATTTACGTATTTCATTTTTGTTCCATTCATTTACCTTCCATGGTTTTCACACTACGGGTACTGGAGTTTCCGAACCATATTATGGCGGCCATTTTGAAACCGGTGTAGAATATGAAACATCTTTTGGTACAGCGTTACTTAGTTTTCCAAGACCTTTCGAACGAGGTATTACTTGACCCATGTTCCCATTTGACATTTCAAAATTACCCCCCGTTACCCCCATTTAGGGGGGGCAAGGAGGGGTACTTTTGGCGGAATTGGGTTTCCCCCTTAGCAATATATAACGTGTACTTGAAACATTTCTTCTATGTTTTATCATTTTTCAGATATTTCCGTGGATTAATTAAAATGGCCCACCCTGTATATATATATATATATATATATATATATATATATATATATATATATATGTGTGTGTGTACCATTCCGTTGTAGAATAGAGGAATAGAGGAGTTACAATAGAGGAATGTTATGATATTGATTAATCCTAAGATTTCCATCCTTGATATTTCCGTAAAATTAGTCCATTGAGATAAAATATAAAAATTAAATTTCCAAGAATATGTATTGATGTACAGCTGTAAGACAAAAAATAATTAATAAAATAAAATTTATGTTTGAAATTTCCTATATGTACGATATATGATGATAGAAATGCAAAGAAAATGTGTAATTGTAATTTTGCAGAGACTTACTAGTTGCTAAAATTGTTTCTAGTAGACATCTTACACAAGCTACATATTTCTTTCACTTTCAGGATAGGATCAGTTAATACAGACTTATGTTAAATTTGTATTTTCTCTATTGCTGTGTATTATATGGGTAATAGTTCACACCTTGTTTACTTTCAATGGTTCAATTCAAGTGTTGAACGTAACGTGCTTATCACACTTTATTATA
This sequence comes from Thermobia domestica, assembly GCF_964235325.1. Classification (NCBI taxonomy): domain Eukaryota; kingdom Metazoa; phylum Arthropoda; class Insecta; order Zygentoma; family Lepismatidae; genus Thermobia; species Thermobia domestica. The sequence goes on from NC_137463.1 coordinate 158,641,753, forward strand.
ATTCTGATATACAGTATTTCATACGGGAAATAGGTTTGAATTTGTGTACTTATTTTGATTTATACCTTTTTGTATCTCCGCACTTCTTGACATACAGTTTTATTCATTGTAGCCCCGGAAAGAATATAGTAATTGTTTACAAGTGCTAAATTTATCTCAGTATTCTGTAACTGGTGCACCCCAGCGATATGAAAGATTGTGCCGCAAACTTTTACCTATTGTAGGGTATTAATTATTGGTTATTATTATTATTATTATTTTACCATCCCAAATACTGTATTTCATATGCATGTACAGTACTTCTTTCTCTGAGGTACACTGAGAAAAATCCGTTATCCGGACAGCGGTATGTTGTACAAATATATGGAATCCTTACGTTTAGTACGGAAATCTGTATGGAGCATACGTTATCCATATACTACATAATTACTGCCTTTTTCTCACTTAGATATTACATCATGTTGCTGCAGGATGTCTGACATCGAACAAACTTCCGTATATTACATATGTATACGTATATTATATACGTCAGCTATATATTTCATACATCCATCTGTATGTGAGATTCTGACCGCCCATGGACAGTTCTTTCTTTCATCATGAGTGACGTCATTGAACAAAGAACAACTGTCGTTTTCTTGCGGGTCGGTTTATGCATATCGTGTCACGGCGTGGGAGGTCGTAACACCCTTCATTCTATATCTTCTACTTTATACTTTTAATACTTTACTACGTAACACGATCTTATTAATTTATTATACGCTTCATATATTTACTAACTATCCAACGATATTTGTTGCCTCGGGCATTAAATTGGTGAAGAAGAAGAAGAAGAAGAAGAGTCATTTACTGAACTAGGTTTGTTTACAGCTAAAAAGAACAAAGGAAGGAAACAAAAGCCTGAGTAAGTACAATAGTTAACTATAACATTAATTAAATATTCCTTTAATTACCGATTACTTTAGTATAACTCTCTTTAAGCTTAATAAATCACTAACATGTTAACGTGACTTCTGGTTGCAACTCTTCCTATTTTAACCCGTTAGTTAAGAAGAAAGAATGGGCGAATCTGAATTTTGAGAATTCTTTGAACATTGGCGCTTATAAACTTTTTCTACATTTCAAGGTGCACAAAGTAAATGTTGTGTTTATTTATTTCTTTTTAGACGGTCCCTTCCTCGGAGGAGAATTACTATAACATAGAGTAAATCTCATAACTTCATAACATGTTTGCTTAGAAACCGTTTTCAGCGCGAATATCGTCTTCGTGTAGTCTAAAAGACTGTTAGCCATTTTTGCTAGAATATTTTCACATAAAGCTTTTTGTTTAACGTCCTGCGATTATCCACCAAGGTGATGATGAGATAGGTGATAATGGTTGCAAAAAGAAAGTGGGGTGGAACGGAAGAATCTTAAGAGTAATCACGCACACAGTGTTTGCCCACCAAAAGCTCACTTGACAGTAGCTGGAATCGACCCATGGACCCAAGGCGTCAGAGGTGAGAACTCTACCGGGTCCAAGATTTGTTTCGTGAAACACTGTGAAGGGAGGGAATCAATTTGTAAAAATAGTCGAGTAGCACAGAGAGTTAAGGCACCAAATGTGATGGGGCGGAAATTATTATCAGTCAACTTTACTTAGTTTTACTATGCATGCAAATTTACTAGCTTATCTGACCTACTTGTAAGCGCGTAACATTCCAGTTTTTGACGTTTCAAATCTGAAAATATTATGTTGATAGGTTTTCGTGATAAATACTTTCAATATAGAAAAGTAATTCACGTGAAATATATTTACGACGTTAGACGGTCTGTTACTTACAACTCATGGTTTATAAAAGGTATAAATAATACAATGTATATATGTACTGTATGCTGTACACTTATAACATGAAAAAAAGTTTGCAATTTTATTAATAGAGGCCATGATGGGTTAGTGGTAAGGCCTTTACCTCTGGCACATGGGGTCCTTGGTTCGATCCCAACTCGCGCCAAGTGAGCTTTGTGGTGGACAAATGTCGTGTGCATGTTTTTTCTCGGGGTTCTCCCGTTTCCACCCACTTTCTTCATTCCACCATTTCACTCATCTCTCATCATCACTGTCTCCTTTAGCCTAGCCAGCATAAACGTGGGATGTAAAACTTAGAGATTTCATTTCATTTCATTTTTGAAGTAGTGACTTCGACTTTATTCAGCGGGGGTGGGGGCGGTGGCTCAGTGGTAGAGTGTTCACCTCCGGTGCTTGGGGACCCTGGTTCGATCTCAGCTCGCGTCGAGTGGACTTTGTGGTGGACAAACACCGTGCTCTTGGTTTCTCTCGGGGGTTCTCCCGTTTCCTCCCACTTTCTTCATTCCACCATTTCACTCATTTCTCATTATTGCCGTCTCCTTTAGCCTAACCGGCATATCCCTGGGGCGTTAAACTTAAAGATTTTATTTCATTTCATTTTATTCAGCGGAAAGTCAAAGTTTGGTTTGGAAAAAATCATCGAAATTTATTTTATTTCTTCGGAAAATTCGATTACGTCATTTACGTGTTTTAGTTCTTCTAATGTCCTTTTAACACGCAACCACCGAGTTATGTCACTGCTTGTGAAGTATTGCTTAAATTGGAGCTTTTGTACGGGGCAACTGTAGTTGCTTCCTCTAAAACAGTCGCCGCCACCGTTAGCTTTAGAACAACTGTCTCGAGCAACTCTTCGTACCCGGCAGTCGTGAAGAAGCATTGTGTTAAATGGAAGGATTCGTACGGGGACACGGCAGTTGACGCCACCGTACAAGCTTCCAATGTACCTTTTTTTAAAAAAAAAAAAAAAAAAAAAAAAAAAAATCTTAGTTGGAGTACTGATCACAGGCGAAAAAAGCGGAATTGTTTATCACTTTATTTTACGTCACATACTGGAGTTCTCCGATGTCTTAAAACAACTATAGACTATTCCTATATTCTATATATATTACAATGCAGTATCATCCCTGTGATGAACGCATAAGATACCAGGATTACATTGTTGCCTTCTTTATATTTATACCATCTTCCAAATTACGTTTATAATACTGATCTTTCTGTAATACAACGTGCCCATGGAAGCTAACTAGTCGTCTATTACGTTTTGTTTTATGTATATGAAGCATACATATTAATCATCCGATTTGCAGCCACCTCTAAAGCATTTCTGGATGTATGTTATTATTATTATTGAGTTGAGTTGATTTTGAGTTTAACGTCCCTTTAAGCAGCGAGGCTATATGAGACGGGACCTACTGATTAACGTGGAATTCGAACCACATGAACTCCTGCCAAGAATCGAATCCGGGTCTCTCATGCCAAAGGCGCGTACGCTAACCGCTTAACCACGAAGAAACTCATTATTATTATTATTATTATTATTATTATTATTATTATTATTATTATTATTATTATTATTATTATTATTATTATTATTATTATTATTATTATTATTCAACCACTAAAGAAAGAAGCAAAGGAGGAAAATATGTTGTTGACCAAACCAAACATACATCGATGGGATTCAGGAGCGTCATTTCAGATTTTGCTTGGGGGGGGGGGGCAAGACCTCTTGATATAAGTAAAATTTTGCGTTTTCTTACTGATTTAATACTATTCTATTGATAAAATCTATATAAATCTCAATCTCAGGGGCGCAATTGCCCCTCCCTGCCCTCTCTAAATGACACCCCTGATGGGATTCCTCATGGCCAAGTAGTTAGAACTTCGCTGCCTATGCAGAACAGGTTTGATTCTCGATGGTAGGTACTGTGGTTTGAGAAATGAAATGAATTGAAATGAAATCTTTCAGTTTAACGTCCCATACTTATGTCCGCTAGGGTAAGGGAGACGATGATCAAAGTAAGTGAATGATGATGGAAGAATTGATGGAATGAGAATGTTGGAGGGAAAGGAGTACCCCGAGAAAATCCACGCACACGATGTTGCCCACCCCAAACTTACTTGGTCGAGGATCGAACAAGGGACCTCACGCCACAGAGACAAGGATCTACCACTGACCCACCGTGCTCTCTAATGTGGTTTGAATGAAAGCTACGGATCTACGTCTAATATAGCCTAGTAGTCTCGGTGCTGTATCTTTGAAAATGAAATGAAATCTTTAAGTTTAACGTCCCACGGTTATGCCGGTTAGGCTAAAGGAGACGGTGTTAATGAGAAATGAGTGAAATGGTGGAATGAAGAAAGTGGGAGGAAACGGGAGAACCCCGAGAAAACCCACGAGCACGGTGTTTGTCCACCACAAAGTCCACACGGCGCGAGCTGGGATCGAACCAGGGACCCCAAGCACCGGAGGTGAACGCTCTACCAATGAGACACCGCGCCGCCTGCTGTATCTTTCCATGTATATCTTGTGTACTAACAACCCAGTCCCACTACAGAAAAAATACGTGGGTATTGAAAGGTTTAAAAAACAACAGAGAAAACAAGTAATATATCAGTGTCTGCTATCAGTTGCTTGACGTAAAAAGCATTTTTTTTTATTTCCATTGCCCAATAGTAAAATTGCCCGTAGGGGTTACTAACTGGTGGATCCTTTTCATTGGTAGCATTAGCGGGCGGGTTGTCATTATTTTTGTAATACCCAGAATTCAGTAGCATAGAAGCGACTTAGCTTCGTCTTGGCTTGACATTTGATGTGCAAAATTAGTATAAGAAGGAGAGTGGAAGCATTTTTGATCGTGGTCACTCACCTAGGATTTCAAGTAAGTTGGTTTTCCTGCACTAGAAGATCTACTATTTTACATTTCAATTAGTTTTGTTTTACTTTCACCTCAGTGCTGCGAGATTCCGTAAGCTCGTTTGTTTTTTATTTACGTAAATGTATGAAGGTATGTTTATAGAAGTAGCAGTTTGTGTAGACTACGTTAATCTTTCTTTTCTTTTCTTTTTTTTTTTTTTTTAAGTTTAATGTCCCACGATTATGCACTGGGGCTGAGGGAGACTGATTATGAAATGAATGATTATGTTGGAATAACGAAAGTGGGAGGAAACGAGAGAACTCTGTGGAAAAAAGGGCCATGGTGTTTGTTCATCACAAAGCACTTGGGAACAGTGTAGACCTATTTATTCCGTTAAGCCCCAATAGCTCTTCAACTTTGACAGTAATTACGGGGAAGGTTCTAGAATGCTGGTGCGCATATATAAGTAAAGAGAGTTGGTACCCAGGATGGTTACTTTCTTCATCAAAGCTCAATATTCAATTCACATAGTAATGCCAAGTGAGCGATAGCGAGTCAAGATTACTTAGTAGTCAGGGTGATTATTTTATTACGATTGAGTGGTTCTATTAAAAAGGAAAAAAAAAACTGGCATAATTACGTATAAATATATTTTGGTTAGGTTTGCTTAATTTTCGTTCACTGGTAAGAGTGCACTTTGAGCAGAACAAGTGATTTTGGGTATCTTTTAGTTTCTCCCCCAATCCTGCAAATATAAGATCTCCAGTGTTACTTACTAAGGGAAATATAACTGAGCGAGTGACAGCAAGCGAACGGGGTTAGACACCCCGCAGGGCTCGGTTTAGTATTGGTTCCTATGAATGTTCTGTTTAAAGTGCATTTTTACCGGTTCACTTACATAGTAGGTCTGGACCGACGGAGTTTATGGTACTTAACCTTGGAACAAGGATTGAACAGGGAGTAATTCCTCACGTCAAAAGTGACCACACTACAACTGAGCCACCGTGGTCCGAGCTCTCATTTCATAACTTAAATATCATACAATATTGACTGTTGGATTAAGTCATTTGAAATCTTGGAGCATTTTGAAATTACTCAAAGGTGTATATAGGTTGCATAAAATATTTTTTCTTTACGTAAGTAATCGAAAAAAATGTCCTATGTTGGTTGAGGAACGTATCTTCACATAGAGTAGTATAACACGGTCATGTCCGTAGCTAGGATGTAGGCCAGGAGAGAGGGCTTGAGAACCCTTTTTGACCATCTTCAGGCCTTCTTGAAACTTTCAGCTTATTGGTATGTATATATGAAAGTAAAATGAGCTCAAATTAGCTTCCACAAAAAATTAACTCATTCCCTTGCCTTAGTAGTTTGAAATATTAGAAATTAGTAATATAATTTTGAATAGTTAGTGATATGCGATGGTTCTAGCTTATGACGAACTGGTTCCTTGAAATCTCTGGTTAGTTCATATTTGGTCTAGAAAACATAATTTTCAAAATTAAAACATGTTTTCATTGTTTTGGATACATAAATTTGGAATTTAGGTATACATTCCTCCCCTCCCATCTGCGTTAACTTGATATGGAGAGTTGGCGTGTTTGCTATTTGTATTTGTCTTGGCACTTGATTTGGTTACTAAACCATAGTTGAAAGCCATGGGTATGCACGCAAGCCGCCACGAGAGTCTGCAACGGACGTTAAAGCAAATGCCTGACATGGGTTCGAATGCCAGGCAGTTTAATTTCACCTTTCACAGTGAGACTATTGTAGGATTGGACTGGGTTCATATTCTGTGCTTGGTAAAAACGTAAAACAACTGAATTTTAACTTGGACAGATGCTATAGATGTTATGAGACAGAGCATGTTATATATCGATAAGTAATAGTAAAGATATAATGTGGTTACTAACAGCAACGTGAAGACCACATAGTAGTTGGTAACTGTATTTTCATTGTTTTACGAGTGGTGGTTCACGGTATGATAACCAGATTTGATCAATCAAGTACTTGTATTACGTTTTATTACGTTACAAGCAGTGGCGGATCTAGGCCGGGGGCGCTAGGCCCCCCAGTTTTTTGAGTGACAGATATAATTTAAGGTATTATTAATATTTCTTTCAAAGTTTATAGTAAACTCATGATATACCTACCATAGTCTGGGTTCTTCCCCCCCCCCCCAGTTTTTACCTTCTAGATCAGACTCTGGTTACAAGCGGGACGTAAAACTGAAAGATGTTTTACTTTGTTTCCATGCGTTTTCTTTATAGCTGTGCCCAACCTGGGCTAATGCGCCTGCCTGCATTCCCTAATGTCACGAAGATAATTGGGTCTACTTCTTTAGTTGGTATAGTTTAAGGGCACCGTCATAAAAATCGTTCCGTGATATTGGTGTGTACCAGTGGCGTATTTACGATTTTGTTCGGGAGGGGCTTTGTTAACTTTCGGGGGGGGGGGGCTTTGCCTGGAAATGTGAAAATTCTGCAAGATATTTCATTTACTTTACTAAGTAAGATTTCGGGGAGGGCTTAAGCCCGGAAGCCACCCCCCTAAATACGCCACTGGTGTGCACAGTTCACGATTTCAGATAAACTGCGTTAAATAGCATACTATATACCCTGTTGGCATTTAGAATAAGATTCCTTCTCAATTCTTTACACTAATTTGATTTCTACTATACATTAAATATATTGTTACTTTGTATTTTAGTAGTCTTCCCCACTGGTCTAGTGATTTTTGTGTGGCCTTGCTAAACGTGGCCCCTCGTCCGATTCTCGGTGGGAGAGTGGAAACAAATTACTTCCATAAACGCGTTCACTTCTATTAATTGTCAGTCTCTTTTGGCCTAAGGTCGTAGCTGTGCGACATGAAAAAAGAAAAATAATTTTTAATTCCCTAGTTTTGGTTTTGTGTAGGTCTACTTGCTGGAGTTGAGACCTTCAACGGAACAGTAAGTTATAGAATTTATAACTAGTTTAATCAGTCAGAAATTATTCCGGTTCCTTGAGATTCATTCGGTTATTAGTTTTTCTTCATAGTATTGTTTCACTATTTCTAGAAGGAATTAGGTATTAACAAAGCAACTAATACGCAAAAACTCGCTATGCTAGGCTTTGATTCACTTGAATTATTTCTCCTATTCCGTTTGTGTTTTGATCCCCAGTTGCGCACATTCTAGTGTTTTGTTTTGAGGCCAGGCCCGTAAGTAGAGGGGGAGGCTAGTGGGCAACTGCCCCCTAAACTTTTCATGGCCCCTCCAGACCTCAATACAGAAAACACAATTTAGATATTTGTAAGAGAAGTTTTGATGACTTGCCCCCCTAATATATTCATGGTCCCTCTAAACATATGTGGCTGGTTTCGGGCCTGCTTGAGACTACGTTTACCCTGTTGTATCCAGGTGGGAAGTGCAGTAACTCGAAGGGTTCAAATGAAGCTTCTTACGAGAGGGTGACTTTTCTAGATATACAATCAAAGCTATTTATATCTCAGTGATGCAATACGAGGGTTGCACTGAAAGTTTCGGGAAAATGATAGAACGCAAGAACATGAAAGTGCATTTTTTTATTGCTTTTGAAAGTACTCCCCATGAACAGCAGTGCATTTTCATGCGATAGAACCAAATCTTGAAACAGGTATGCCACTCCGAGGTTGGTATCTGTGAAACCTGCAGTTTGTATGTCTCGATGGCTTCTTCTGGAGGTGCAAAAGCGCTTCCCACGCAACATGTTCTTTATTGTTGGGAACAAAAAGAAATCACTGGGAACTAAATCAGGGAAATAAGCCGGATGTCATGACTTCGCTTTCCTGGTCCAGAAAATCATTTGTGGCAGCTGCTGTGTGCGAGCTCGTATAGTCGTGTGCAGAATGATACGACGGTTGAACTGTTTGCTCACATTCAGTACTTCTGATAGACATATGGTTGTGTACCATTCTGCATTGACTGTTCTGCAATTCTCCAATGGTACAGTTGCAATATGACCTGATTTACCAAAAACTTATGCAATCGTTTGTTTGGAGGCACAGTGTGCATGAACAACTTTGATTGGTTTAGGTTCTCGCGGAACACCCACACAGCAGATTGTCGCTTTGTTTCCGGTTCGTACGTATATATCCAAGTTTCATTACCTGCTCCAATGTTAAACACCGAATTAGATGATCCAGACTTGAACAGTTTCGTTATAACTTTGCGCCACTTTACACGGGCGTCTTTTGTGCGCGACTTAAATTGTGTGGGATCCAACGAGTGCAAAGTTTTTTTACACGTAAATAATAGTGCAATATTATTTGTATTTGGCTCATTACAATGCCTAAGATTTCCTGAATTTCGCGATAAGTCACATGCCAATCAGTGTTCATAATTTCACGAACAGCAGCAACGTTTTTGGGCACAATGACTGTCGATGGACTACCTGCACAATCTCCATCAGTCAGGCTGAGCTGACCACACGTGAATTCCTGAAACCACCTGTAAATTGTCTGAGATGGGGCTTCATCAGGAAAAGTAACAGTTATCTGATGAACACATTGTTGTTGTGTTAACCCTTGCCGAATATCGTAATAAATCATAATACGAAAATGCTCTCTCATCAGGTCAATTTTTGTTCACGATCACCTCACTTCAAACTAGTGCCCTGCAACGACAAAGATTGAGAGTTATAGAGTTATATACGGTTTATCTTTAGAGTGAACACTATTAAATTACTTGGAGAGGGGAAATCTTCCTCATCCTCCCGTTCATTCGAATCTTCTGGAAGCTCATGTGGTGCGTATTCCACGTTAAAGATCTAGAACCAAGTCTCAGATAGCCTCGGACCTGAATTGGATGCTAAACTTCGAACCAACCACGCTTGTGTAATGACTTGTGGTTTATTAATTGCGAAAGATTGGTAATGTAATGTAATTATAATGTACAATATATGTATTTTCTCTGTTAAATCATGGGTCGCGCTGGCTCAGTGGTAGAGCGCTCACCTCTGGTGCTTGGGGTCCCGGGTTCGATCCCAGCCCCCGCCAAGTGAACTTTGTGGTGGACAAACACCGTGTGCGTGGGTTTTCTCGGGGTTCTCCCATTTCCTCCCACTTACTTCATTCCACCATTTAATTCATTGCTCATCATCAGCGTCTCCCTTAGCCTAACCGGCATAACTGTGGGACGTAAAACTCAAAGGTTTCATTTCATTTTTTCTTAATCTCTTGCACCGACCGACCGATCTCGATCAAATTTCCAACGTAGATGCGGTTCTGGCCTGGGAGTGTTTTTAGCTATTTACTTTGACAGTAGAACTTAGGGGAGGGGGAGGAGGGGGACAGAAAAAAATAAATGACTTAATTTACTTTGAAGTGTAAAAGTGCGAGCGTTTTCTTCTCTCTCTCTCTCTCTCTCTCTCTCTCTCTCTCTCTCTCTCTCTCTCTCTGTCTCTCTCTCTCTCTCTCTTCACTCCTCCAGTCTCCTCTCACTTTTAGGGCCGCGGTGGCTCAGTGGTAGAGCGTTCACCTCTGGTGCTTGGGGTCCCGGATTCGATCCTAGCCCCGCCAAGTGAACCTTGTGGTGGACAAACACCGTGTGCGTGGGTTTTCTCGGGGTTCTCCCATTTCCTCCCACTTACTTCATTCCACCATTTCATTCATTTCTCATAATCACCGTCTCCTTTAGCCTAACCGGCATAACCGTGGGACGTAAAACTCAAAGATTTCATTTCATTTTTTCCTCTCACTTTGATTTCATGATTTCGCACTCTGATGAAAAGTATTAAATACCGCCAGGAAAAGTACTAATATATAACCTCTCTTTTAGGCGCCCCTCCAACCACGCGCCCGGGACACGTGCTTTGCTTGCTCGCCCATAGCTGCGGCTCTGTGAGCTACGTAAGTAACATACAATGCTTACGTAATACTTTGGGTAATAAGTACTATTAAGAAAGGAAGAATTGCATTTTTTTAACTTTGGGAAAGAAGCTACTATGGGATTAAAGATAAGGTAGGAAAGGCAACACATTCCAGTCTATGCTTTCACCCAGCAGACATATTGTTTGGAACCAAAAAAAATGTGACTTTTGGAATCTTGTACTTAGGTTCACAGCGGAAGCGACGAAATCACTTGAATCATCCATTGTAGCTCTCCCCGCAACCAGTTTCTAAAATGTTGGCAATAAGTTTGCGAAACGAGAGGTGACGACTCCAATTTTGGGTGAAAAGTCGCTATAAGAAATAATCGAGAAATTCATTGTCTATAAGCATTGTAAAAGTTGTAGATGTAAACTAAACAATATGTTCTACTCACTGGCGCAAATCCCGGGGGGGGGGGGGGGATGACGGATACATGTCCCCTCCAATCTTGGAACTGAGGGGGACTTCTCCCAAATAATCCGATTTGAAATGTGTTTTTTGGGAGAAATTTGATGATTTTTGTCCGATTGCTACAAAGGAACGTGAGATAAAATAGATGTCCCCCAGAATAAGCCTCAAATCTGCAGCCTCCTAACGCTAAAGACAACTCTGATCCTCCACAACATTGTTTTTAAACTTCATAAGTATTTTGGACATCGCCAAAAAAAGTATGGTAACGGTCTTACCCTCTCCCCCCCCCCCCAATGTTGAAGACAGATTTGCGCCGCTGGTTCTATTCACATCTTTGTAAACAGAGCGCAACCAATCCTTTAATTCAGGGATCATTTCAGGTTGTTTCGGGTACTTTTGTTCATGTTGTGGTCAAAATAGTTCCGAAATAATTAACACTACAGTACTTACGTTAAGCAATTTTTTGTAAAAGAAAACGTGCAGAATAATTAAAAGACCCCAGAGGACAAATATAACAAACACCTTCTTCGCCTTTATTCACGCATCTATAGCTAATCTTGTTGCTATCGGTAATGATGTATTACGTGTGTCTCTCAACGGAAACTCTGCGAACTAAAGGACATCAAGTTTGTAGTTATTCTTCGTTAGAGGGCAAGGGTAACATAACAATGCAGGATTGTGGAGTAGTGAGTACGCTGTACAGGGCCGGCGCTAGCAGTTTTGCCGCCCTGGGCGGTACTTTCAAATGCCGCCCCTTTAATCCACAAACCTTATTTTGACAGAAGACATTCAGATATTAAGAAAAAGTAAGATACCATATTTAAAAACATGTATGAAAAGGAAAAGTAAACAAAAAATTGAACTGCCTCTCTCGAATGCTTTAATATTTAAACGACTCCATACATGACACAATATTCAGTATGCTCGATTTTGCTGTACGTGATATACAGCAGGGCATACAGTTTTTTTTTTTTAATGTATGCTTTAGTTCGACTAAGAATTTTAATTTTTAAGCTTATTTTATATCAAAAGGTGTTTCCAATAGAGTATGGAGCAAAAAGATAATATAGTGAGTCAAATATTACGGCAAAAGTAAGTAATTAGCTTAAGACTTATAATGTACTAAAACACAATAGAAATACACAATTTAACATAGTTTAATTGAAAAAACTTTTCTTGTTTTGGTATGAGCAAATTCCTTTATCACATTCGCGTAGTCCAATGTTTCAGCCAATTGATGTTCCATTGATATCATCACTAGAGCACTTAAACGTGTTTGAGATATGGAAGAATGTAGATAGTTTTTAATAAGCTTAGAGTAAGTTTCGAAAAATTTCTTTCTCAACTTGCCACGGTTACTGGTAAGATAAACCAAATCATAACTGCAACACTGACATAGGGAGCAAAGTCATATTTCTTGATTAATTTTAGTCTCTTTTGATGAACTTTTAGGCTTAATTATAGCGGTTAATAGTTTCAGTTCGTCTTTCAAATCACGGGTTAATATCTTTCGATTCTTCGCGTATTAAAATGCAGGCACTTTTCAGACAAAAGTTCAGGTGGCATATCGTTCAGATTATTTATATCGTAAAGAAAATCGAAATACTCGCTGTGATGTTTAAATTGCCCAAACCTTTCTCTTAAATCTAACACAATCACGTCTAGAAGTTTGTAATAAAAATCGATCTTGTATCTTGTTTGTGGATCTTCAATAGCTTCATCTTCTGCCTTCTATTGAAACTGTCTCTTCTTTCGACTTCGAGCTTGCACTGTATTGCCTATCCATGGATCATCCATATCTAATGCTGATGCCAACTCCATCGCATCAATTAAGCAAGGTTGAAACTTTGCATCATTTCTGCTCCTCTGAAAGTTCTCAGATTTGTTTTAAAGAAACCCTACTGGATCAAACACACTTTTGTTTACTATGTTTATGTGGAGTGAAAAGTCATACCACATAACGAGTGAGTAAAGAAAGTAAAGCCACGCAGGTGGTTTGCTATACACAGAACATCATGGGCGATCATTCTATTATATTGTCGTTACTTATTTGAAGTAAGGTATCATAAGCCTCTATTTGATATCTAAGTGAAGTCAGAGCATCAACTCGACTCTCCCATCTTGTGGTGCTGAATGGTTTTAAAGTGAGGCTGCTAATAGGTTCCTTTAGTATGGCCCAACGTTGAACTGACGCAGAAAAGAAGTCAGAAACTTTTTTTTAACTATACAAAAAAAAAAAATGAAACGGTGGACTTGAGATGTTGTGGCTACATCGTTAACGATAAAGTTTAGTAAAGAAACATGTAAATCTTGAGAATTTATTTTTTCTTTTCATATTGGAACTATTGTCATATCTTTGGCCCTTCATATCTTCGATAGAAGTTCATTTCTTTTAGCCGTTTAATTATTACTTCTGTCAGTTCTAGCTAGACCAGTGATGTCTTTTACTGGTACGAAACCAAGAAAGTGTTCGCAAATTTTTGTAAGCCATTCTCCATTATTGTATGTGATTTGTACAAAACGAACGATCCTTTGTACCAGAAATATCTGGTGTACAGTCTAGCACTATAGTATAATATGTTGCAGCTCTCAACAAAAACAGTATTTTACTTTCAATTTACTCACTAAGAATAGGAATTTTAAAAAAATTGGACATCTTTTCCTCAGTAATGGTCGCATTTATTTTGCCCTCCCATGGTTCTTTTAATGTGTTCGGCCATGATTTGTATTGCTTAAATATAAAAACAATTATATATATATTTATATATATTGTTGATAAGACATGATAATGAACAATTTGTAAATTGGTTAAAAACTCGCTGCTAAAACCTAAATGTCTCTAGGTGCTGTAGGCTAGAACCGCCTGTCTCAAGTGGGAGTGTACCTTTTGCGTACTTGGAGTGGAGCGTTAGAATATTGCTGAATAGAAAAAAATATAAAAGACACTTGACAATCTTATCCGCTCTAGCTGAAAATCTTATCTACGCTGCTGCAAGGGAAATCTTGAACGAGATACCTGTGGCTAGTAGTTTGATAATTGAAAATGAGGGGGAATGCTTTGAATTTCCTGAATCTGAGTGAAGTAAGTTTAAATTACATTCTCAGGGAACACAATTTTATTTTTCCATGTGGGCCTATTACGAAGCATTATATTTTAATAATATTCTTTTCTTTTTCAAATTTTGCCGCCCACTAGACGTGCCGCCCTGGGCGGTGGCACGGCTCGATCCCCCCTCGCGCCGGCCCTGACGCTGTATTTCCAAACTCTTCATCACTTGCGCTGATTAAAACAAACAAACAGAAAAAACTGTTTTGAACTAATAATGCTTCTCTACAGATGAACATTTTGTTTGCAGCAAAAAGTCACTAAATGTGTAAGTAGGTAAATCGTCATTTAAAAATCACCCAAAAAAGTCTCCAATCGGAATTTTTTTTTGTCGCTATCGTAGGGCGACCATACGTCCCGTTTTGACCGAGACAGTCCCGTTTTAGGGGCGTGTCGCGGCCGTTCCGTCAGTAGATGGAAAAAAGTAGTATTCGTCCCGTTTTATGTAAATGAAAGAAGTAAATAACAAACCCAATACCTTTACTCCTTTTAAAAGTATAAATAATAACAAAGCGGCAAAAATTGAACTGAAATTCCCTATATTAAACATACTCTATAGTTCGCAGTACTGCTCGAAAGGCAGCAGAGGTTTTAGCAGTTGGTTGTGTGTTGAACAAATTTCAACGTGTCTTTCCTTTTTGATAAGTACCCGCTCTGTAACAAAGAGAGAGAGGAGGAAATCTGATATCAAGGCACTGATAAGAACAAAGGTAGATCTAAAAGTCTAGGGTTGCAAGAACCTGTCCCGTTTTTAACTGAAAATGTTATGGTCAACCTACGCTATCGTTGAGGTCGAATTCCCCTTATTTAGCGACTTTACCCAAAATTGGCAACATTGACCCCCACCGAACAACACCCCGTTATCTTTAGCCTAGCCAGTATAATAGTGGGACGTAAAACTTAAAGATTTCATTTCGAACAACACTCCCAGAAACCTATTGTTATACCATTCCCAAAACACCCTTTTGTACAGTTCTCCCTATTCGAAAAAAATTGTAAATAGCAGTGTTCATAGATAAATATGGAACTCAATTTTCCTGAATTTTCCAGGTTTTCCAGGTATTAATTTTGCAATTTCCAGCTCTAGTGGAAGAAACTAATAGTACGAGAACACATAAATTTTAAGAATACTATATTTATATATTTGAGAATGGCCACCCTTCTCCCCAATGAACGATTGCAATTAAATATTGAGTCACAAGAAAATAAATAATTAAAATAAATAAAATTTAAGTTGAAAAATATTAAGTTGAGAAGCCTACTAAGGGAATTATATAATACTTTTGTTCCATACTTGAATACATTCAAAATATACAAAAAATATTGGCTTGGGGAAGAAAAAAGGGCCCGCGAGATTTTAACTGATTCTTGAAGTACTCGACGACAGAAATAGATTACTGAAAGAATTTTCAAAATCGGCACAGGCAAACATGAAGAAAATCGCATTTTCAGGTACCGGTTCAAAATGAGAAGAAAAAAGGACCGCGAGATTTTAACTGATTCTTGTAGTACTCGACGAGAGAAATCGATTAGTGAAGGAATGTTCAAAATCGGCGCAGGCAAGCATGAAGAAAATCGCATTTTCAGGTACCGGTTCAAAATGGGAAGAAAAAAGGGCCCGCGAGATTTTAACTGATTCTTGTAGTACTCGACGGGAGAAATCGATTAGTGAAGGAATTTTCAAAATCGGCGCAGGCAAACATGGAGTAAATGGCATTTTCATGTACCGGTTCAAAATGGGGAAGGAACAAGGTCCCGCGAGTTTGAACCGCTACGATGTATGTTCACGAATGTGCCCGTCTTCTCAAATTTAGTTAATTACTGTGACACTGAAACATGTGACACAGAGTAACATTGTGGATGACTCTGCAATCGGCAACCACTGCACATATACTCCTCCTGCCCCACAGTTTGATTATTTCGATCCATTCCTCACGTGCTAACGGCATGGTTCAACATCTGCAAGAAAGAGGTAAATGTAACGTTCAATTGGCAATAGCTTTTCACCAAATTAAGCTGCATGAAATCTGATTGCACATTTGACATACTGAGAAAATTCTAGCCCGTGGCCATATGTATCACATATCCCACCAGTTCATAAAAATTTTGAACACAAAATTACGGTCGTCCGTGTGACGTACTCCCAAAAGGCCTAATGTGTATCACCCACCTCACATTCAATGAAACCACATCCGTGTAGAATTTAGAAAGGAACTTCTTATGATGTATACAGGATGTCTCAAACGTTCCCTGACATAGGTTCCCTGACGACAAAATGTAAGAGGAAAAACATCTCGAAATATGACGTTTTCAATCTAAAGTGAACACCTTTTTAAAAAATCGGACAAGATGAATGTGCTGTATACTCTTTATGCACCCAATTTTAAATGAAAATGCAACGTTGTCATTTACCTGGACCCACGACATAAGTGAATGAAGTTACTGTTTGAAACGGGGGCTGGCCATCGACATGTTAGCGTAAAAGACAGTAACTTCACTCACTTCTGTTGTGGATCCAGGTAAATGGCAACGTTGCATTTTCATTTCACATTGGGCGCATAGAGAGTGTACAGCGCAAACGGGCCATCCGATTTTAAAAATTCCTTCACTTTAGATTGAAAACATCATAATTGGATATGCTTTTCCCTCCTACATTCTGTTGTAACTCTGATAATAACAGTTACCCTATGTCAGGGGACTTTTGAGACACCCTGTATACCTTATTTAATGTATGTTTGATGTCACTATAACTGTAGTATAATTTAGTTTGTTTAAATTTACAATTTAATACAAGTAGATTCGGATTTACATGCGTAGGATTTTGTATGCATCTAACTAATGAATTCTTTTATATTTATGCTTAACTTAGTGACTTGGCTTTGGACTGCAACTGATTATTGTAACCCATTATTGCTTGAGAAGAAACAAGATATCCGAATCTTCATTTGGAGAAATCAGTCTATTGGAAAGCTGGGGATTACAATCATTAATTTCTACATTTCAAGGTGCGTAGTAAATTATATATTGTGTTTATTGTTAAATTACTATTATTGGGTTTAGAATCAATGAAGCACTTCATGATATTTTATGGGGATCAAGATGGGTGCCGGATAGATAAGTATTTGAGCGTCAGGCTCTTATTTCTTTTCAATTTAATATTTAATCAATGATTATTTTTCTCCCTCATTATTCCACCAAATCGTATTCCAAGATCATATATCCATTTTTGTTCGATATATCCATATTTTTTAACATTATCTCTTTCATATTTCTATATTTTCGATTTTTGATATTGTTTATATTTCGATATTGCTGTATTTTTCGATATTTATTTGGTGGACTTTGTGGTGGACAAACACCTTGCTCGTGGGTTTTCTCGGGGTTCTCCCGTTTCCTCCCACTTTCTTCATTCCACCATTTCACTCATTTCTCATTATCACCGTCTCCTTATCCTAACCGGCATAACCGTGGGACGTTAAACTTAGATTTCATTTTTTATTAATCTCAGCATTTTATAGTGTATTCTTAAGCTTAAGGTGATGTATAATTAAATTTTGAATTCAGTTAACTTATTTTGTTTCTCAGATTGTTTTTAAAATGTATGTACAAACGTTGATGTTCATTCTCGAGAGTTTAAAGTGACGTATAGTTATTAAACATAGTATTTAATATTGTACTCAACGTGGAAGTGATATACAGTTAACTTTTGAATTTAGTTAACATTTTTCTTTCTGAAATTGCTTTAAAAAGTATGTAAAAACGTTTTTATTTTCTTTCTTGAGTGCTAAAAGTGATGCAAAGTTATTAAGCTTACTACGTTATATTGTATTCTCAACCCTAAACTGATACACAGTGCGTTTTTGAATAAATTGTCAAGTTATTTGAGTGATGAACACTGGTAGAAAATCCTGACTACTACTGGAACATTGTGATTTTAAGGTGACGACTACTGGTGCAAGGATTTTAAAATATTGTTTTTCCTTCAAGGGCTACTCCTTTTTGAATTCTGACTACATGGTCACTATAGGAAGGATCAGTGAGTCTTTCCAACTATGGTACAGCTCCGACAGATTCACGATTCTCAGAGAAGAGACAAAATAGTATGTTTTCAAACTTAAAGTGAGAACCACTGGCGTTTTTACCTTGCTATGCAAAAGTGAGTAAGTACTCCAATGGGGTTCCAATGCGGTACCTAATTTCTGCATTTTAGATATATGGAAATACATGTCTCTAAAATGTAAAGAACTGATTTTTTTTTTGGGGGGGAATAAACTATAGGTATGTGGGGCTTGCATACTTGACGCTACAATTCGGAAATTGAATTAAAATATGACTAACGGCTATCAAGATGTTGTCAAATAAAGGGAGGACCAACACAGTTAAGGGGTTTTCGTGTTAGATGCTAAAATTTCCGAAATCGGTCATGGAAAGTTAATAAACACCAGTAGCAATTTCATCTTAAAGTAATTAGATATCTTCATGGGGTGTTAGAACATCATGGAGTCTACCAAAATTAAATTTTAAAAGCTTTTGAAAATATAATCTGACATTTGTAAACAGTATTTGAAATATGTATTTACCCAAAACTTCCAGCTAGTACATCTAACATCTGGAGAAACACTGTGAAATAAAAGCTTGAAATTTCGGAAACAATTATTGGTCGCAACAAAATTAAATAAGATGGTACTTCTATGGGTTAAATCAGTACCTCAGTACAATTTCGATCGAAAGATTAGTTCAGTCCTAGGTTTTCTTCAGGCAATTCCAAGGGTTCATCGAGCTGTGCAAAAGAATGAAAATTCGCTGTCAATATCTAAGATAGTAACTAAGATATAAGGAGTTATATATTTTATGACGTAAAAATAGATATCTTTATGGATTTGTACTTTTGGGTCTTTCCTATAAGAAAAAAATTCAGAAAACTACTGTATATACCTTAATAGACAATTCAGTGGGCGGGGACACAGTAGCTTAGTGGTAGGGTATTTAACTAATCTTTTTTTTTTTTTTTTGCAGAAACTATTGGAGTATTCACTTAACCCATAGAAATACGATCATACTTAACTCCCTATTTAATTTTAAAATTAAATAAAAGGAAATATTTCAGTGTAGCGACCCACGATTATGCATTTTAGTCTCAGGGAGATTATGATTAAAGCAAGTGAATGTTGTTGACAGAATTGATGGAATGCAAAGGTGGGAGGAGAGTACCCCGAGAAAACCCACGAATACGATGTCCACTACAAACTGACTTGGCCGTGGATCGAACCAAGAACCCAATACACCAGAGGTAAGCACTCTACCACTAAGCCACTGTGCCCCGCCCATTTAATTGTCTATTAAGGTATATACGGTTGTTTTCTGAAATTTCTTCTTCTTACAGCAAATACTCAAAAGTACAAATCCATGTGGGTCTCTATTTTTACGACGTCATAAAATACATAATTCCTTATATCTCGCTTGCTATATTAGATATTGACAAAAAATGTTCACTTTATTTCAGAGCCCGATGAACGCTTGGAATTGTCCAAAGAAAATTTAGAGCTGAATTAATCTTTCGATCGAAATTGTACTGACGAGTCTGAGGTACTCACTTAACCCATATAAGTACCATCTTATTTAACTTTTGTTAGGATTAATAATTGTTTTCTGAAATTTCAAGATGGTGTATGGTGTCTCTCTAGCTGCTAGATGTACTAGCTGGAAGTTTTAGGTAAATACATATTTCTAATACGGTACTCTTTACAAATGTCAAAATATATTTTCCAAAACTTTTAAAATTTAATCTTGGTAGACCCCATGATGTTCTTAAACTCCATGGAAATACCTAATTATTTTAAGATGAAATTGATACTGATGCTTATTAACTTTCCATGACCGGTTTCGGAAATTTTACCACCTAACACGAAAACCCCATAACTGTATGGATCCTCTCTTTATTTGACAATATCTTGATAGTCATATTTTAATTAATTTTCTAAATTGTACTGTCTAATATGCAAGCTCCACGTACCTATGGTGTCGCTTTTTATTTCATCATATTTCGGTAACTGTTAGGCGTACCGACTTGCGGTTTCGGTAAACACACACCTCTAACGTTATTTAAAACGTTATTAAGACATATTTTAGAATATTTAGAAATGAGTTCTGCGAATATCATGACACCCGAAAACCCCCATCAGGGCGTGTGTGTAGTGTATTTAATTGAAACTACTTTTGAGGTTGTTGTAAGCCCTCGTAATTACGTTTCCAAAACTGCACCACCTAGTACGCAAACCCCACACTTCTATGGTGTCGCTCTTTATTTTCCCATATCTCAATATCCCTAAGGCTTACCGAGTTGAGGTTTTCGGTAAACAAATGTCAGTTCCCTACATTTTAGAGACATAAATTTCCACATATCTAAAAAATAGACATTAGATACCCCATGGTACCTCGAACACCATTGGGGTACCCACTTACTTTTGAATAGTAATACATTTTGAGTTGTTGTTCAGCATCAATAAACACTTCATAGTTTTTCTACGTGCAACCCAAAAGTCCATACCTGACCGAACAGATTTTGTCCATTTAATCTCAAAAATGTTAAGATACTTTGTATTGTTAAGTACAACCAAGTTAAGCACACTGAATTTAATATTTTAAATATTTTCTGATTTTTGTTTCAGGTATTTCGTGCATCAAAACAAAACCAGGATTCTGCTTGGAAGACAGTGAAAAGAAGCAGTGTAGGTTGTGGCTAAAAGTACGTTCTTTCTGAAGACAGACCCAATTGTATTTACATTCTTTTGTACGAATATATAACCCTAATAAAAATACTGTACTACAAATTATTATTTCTTTCTTCCATAAATTAGAATAAAATATTATCTCTGTTTAAAGAAAATGTTAGTGTTAAGTCATTTCAACTCTTTTTCTCTGTAATAAGAATATTATCCCTCGCAATATTTTTGATCTTTGTGCTATTACGATTGGATGAAGTAAAATTCTATACGAAGCACTATTATTTCAGACATGCATTAAGAACTAATGTATTGTTCTGTATGTAACGCAATGTGTATACTGAACATGTCTAGCGAAGTTGTTTTAATATAGAATCTATAACTCAGCTTTTCAGTAGTCAACTTTATTGGGAATCCGAAGAAAGAAGTATATATATATTTAAAAAAAACGTTGGACTTACCAACGTATGTGTTCGAATTCTGGACTAATCCAAATTATCCAGAGAAATCATTATATATTTCTTTGTTGATATTTCAGATGTGTCCTTTATCCAAGTCATATGAAACGGAGACTTCATACATCGCTATACTTTGTATGAACTATGTTCCGTATTTACTTAATCACTTTGTAACTTTCTCTAGGGTTGACAAGGCCGCAGGTGTCAATCGAACAGTTTAGTGTTTCACTCATGTCACCTTGTGACTAAGGTACGTCCTGTCGGTATATATATGGTACTGGGTTCAATTAGCGATAAATTACATTTTTAGCATTAAACAAATGTAAAAATCTACACGAAATGAGATACCATGATCTCTGACTTACGGATAACACCAAGCAACTAATGGTACTGAGTGTGATTGAGTTTACTATCTGGCTAAAATCAGTGTTCCTTTAGCTATACTTCTTTTCGTGCTCTGAATTGCAAAGATTGAAATAACCGTTTTAAATTATTGCATATATATCTTCTGAGTAATTCTGAGAATCATTGCTCTTTCTTTAAGCAATGTATGAGACTGTTAAACTGCACGTTGCTTAAAATGTTGCACTAAGAAGGATGCATCCCGGAAAGTCCAAATTTGCAGAATGTCTAGAGCAGGGAAGGATAAATATGTTTAGTCGATGGCTGCACAACGCCTCCGCTGTCACCACGTTGTCACAGCGACTACAGCGGACGGTTAAGAATATTCTGCACTTACTATTAGGTATCTGCCTGGGAACTTTGGTGCAGCTACCCAGTCTCCTTCTTGGTGTCGCATTTTTAATGGCGAGTACTGAGTAGGAATCATCTTGTGAGCGAACACGTTTTCGGCTGTCAGCATACTTTTAATTATTGCGATATTTAAAAAAAAACAAAAAAAAACATACCTGTTAATTAAAATGTACAGAGAAGTTATTTCTGGAAAATTCTATTCAGGCCTCTTGTGGTAACAACTGCACTTTAGAAGAAGATACTATTAAGGAAAAGAATGAGGTAAAATAATCTTTATATCGTACAAGCAATGGATGATAACAGCTTAATAAATGATTGTACGTAAATCTTGTTTGAGCTTGAATATAGGATTGTATATGGCTGTGCATTTTGCATTATTATTGAAGTGCTGCAACTAACTGCAAACCATATGATAAATTCTTACAGTAATATATCACATATTGATTTACTCTGTATGAAAACGAAAATAGTTTAACATATGGTTAACCTTCTTTGTGCCCATAATTTTAAAATTAACGCTTGTGTCACTTTTCAACACTTGGCTTTGCAGTAGCTTTCCAACGAATTAGCAGGAAGCCCAAACTTACAGGACACCCTGCAGGTAAATACATTTCTTTTGACAGTTTCACTGCTCCAAACTAAGATTTGAAAAGTGTAGTATTGTTAATTTTATTATTATTGGCACAAAGGAGATCAACCATATTTTAAACTATTTTTGTTTCCATACAGAGAAAAACAATATGCGACAACATTACAGTAAGAATGTATCATGCATTTTGCAGTATGTTGTAGCACTTCAATAATGGTGCACTATACGTACAATCTAGATCCTGAATATGTCCAATCCATATATTACAACAAGGCAATACGTATGCGATACAGGTAAAATCCGTATATTTCATATGGACAATCTATAAGCTACATACATCCAATCCATACATTACATATGGCCAACCTGTACGGGACATACGTATAATCTATATGCTGCATGCAGACAGTCTATAAGCTACATATGTGCACTCTGTATGGTGCATACGGATATTCTGTATGCTGTATCGGGACAAGCTGTGTGCGACATAAGGAAAATCTGTATAATACATACGTACATTACGTATACTATATCTAGTCGTACGTACGGGGCACAAGTACAATATAGATGCTGTCTTGGGGTTGAACGCAAGAAACATACGTATAATCTATATACTGCATACGTCCAATCCGTATATTACAAAAAGGCAATACGTATGCGACATACGTAAAATCCGTATACTTCAGACAAGCAACCTATAAGCTACATACACCCAATCCATACATTACATATGGCCAACCTGTACGCGACGTACGTATCATCTATATGCTGCATGCAGACAGTCTGTAAGCTACATATGTGCACTCTGTATGGTGCATACGGATATTCTGTATGCTGTATCTGGACAAGCTGTGTGCGACATAAGGAAAATCTGTATAATACATACGTACAATACTTACACTGTATCTAGTCGTACGTACGGTGCATAAGTACAATATAGATGCTGTCTCGGGGTTGAACGCAAGAAACATACGTACATAGCGTATAATACATATTACTTGAAATTATGCTCTGTCCTGAGAGTCAGCGTGTGTCATCATTATTAACTAATATGCTGTATATGGTCCTGACGTCACAAAGCTAGATATCACCTCCGTATATACTTGTTACTGCAGATGACGTCACACGAATGACGTCATTGCACTTATGCAGACAGTGCGTATAATACATGCTTTCTCAGCTATACGTTTGCTGCAGGATGTTATTTACGGTTGTACGTTAAGTCCAGAAACTACAGGAATTACGAATGTAACCTACGTTTTTAAGTATGCCACCTACATTTTTTTTTCTCCGTGTATTTTATTCTCTGTACAGTACTTCTGTCGGTTTTTGAAACGAAATTAAAAAAAAAAGTAAATGACTTTTACAATTGATGTTTCGGAAGAACTACAGGAAGGTAATTATAAGGTTCACAGAGAGAGCGGTGGCTCAGTGGTATTCACTTTTGGTGCGAGAGATCCCTGGATCGATCTCCCGGCACGTGAGTTTGCGCTGGGCAATGTTGTTTCCGTGAACTTTTTCGATGTTCTCCCATTTTCACCCATATTCTCATTCAACCAGTTATTCCATAATCATTAACTCACTTTCATTCACCATCTATCTCCTTTACCCTAAAGGAGACCTAAAACTAGGAATTTCAGATGAGTTTCCATATCAAGTTAGCCGAAATTCCCGTAAAGGTCTAGAAAACACACAATATAGCTCAAATGTTGTTAATTCCTGCTTATAGAGAAACTGTGCAAGTAGTCCTGCGTTCAGAAGTTGCTAGTGAAATATAAAAAAATCCTCTTTGCTGACATAATTGGTCTCTGAGATCGTTTTCGACTATATACCCGCTATAGTTTGTTGAACTGGGCTTCTCAAAATGGACAGAAATTAAATCATTAGAGGAAAATACTCAAATACGTGGATGATGAAATTGGACTTGCACTGTCAAAGATTACCTCACGAATCAGCTGACTTTATACAATTAAGCAGACATATATATCAGATTGAAGATAATTTAATAATAATAGACAATGTATTTTTTCAGTGGATTAACTTCATATTTGGAGCTTAAATCCATTGAAATTATATACTAAATAAATCTTAATTCATATTCATAAATTATTACTAGTAAATGCACGATCCGATTTCTCCTTAATAATAATAATAATAATATGATTATAATTAGTAATGACATATAATATGTTTTTAAATGGAATAACGTTTTGGTGTGCCGTTCCGCGACTAGAAAAAGTTTGCGGAACATTGATCTATGTGACATTGAGCATCGTCTTGGCAAATTCCTAGTACTTTAGGAGCTCATTCTATTAGATATCTTTACTCAATTTACTACGGCAAGAGGCTTGGCATTACAGCAATGTAATATAATAATAATAATAATAATAATAATAATAATAATAATAATAATAATAATAATAATAATAATAATAATAATCGTATTTGGTTTCTTTCCGGTGACATAAAAAACTATTTCTGGCAATGTTTGTGAAGTTAATATATTTTCAACTGGATTGGTAAACTTTTGAATACCATTGTTCGATATTTTCTCCCAGCCGGCGAGCAGATAGACGGAAATTATCATGTTTCGTCTGTTTTTGATGATCTGACAAAATAAAATAAACAATTTTAATATGAAGGGGCGTGATGTCCATTGCCAGCACTGAGAAAGCAATATGAGACGGGATCTTCTTTTTAAAGTAGGATCCCAACACTACTAGGCTTTGTATCCAAGACAAGTACTCAATCAGGAATCGTATCCGAGACCACGTGCGTTACCCACTGCGTTACAAAGGAACACGGTAAAGAAACCTGAGATGAATTAATCTTGGAATCCTGTTCTTTAACAACAGGCAGAGAAATGAAAATAATTATACAAAAAAAAAAGTTTCAGTTACGAAATTATTTGGAAGATAAACAGGTAGCGAATGTCAGAATGATCGCTTATTTTTGTGAAACTAATATGCCTATTTTAAGGAATGAAGGATATAAGAAATTATATATTCTTTAAAGACGAAAACCATCCCAAAATTTGTCTATTTAGATCAGCGTTTTCCAACCGGTGTGCCGCGAATGAACCGCTGGTGTGCCGCGAGGATATCGAAATAAAATATTAATTATATAGCAACCAAAATGCAAGACAGGAAAAAATGTATATTTTTGTATTTCACACTACTATGAATTTCTACCATGGAAAAATTACTGTAATTGTAATATATTATTCTACATCTATTACCGTGTAGCAGACAGTATTTCGGCTCGTACACATTTCCACGGTTAGCTGCTATATTACGCTTCAATTGAGAGTCATACTAACACCGAGAAATTGAAGCACTTGTACGGTACGCGTCAAGTGAACGTTCGTAGAACCCTCATTCGCACGTGAATGACAGAACAACATTTTGTTCAACAGGTGTGTTTTGGCTTCGACGCATCGCAAACTGTGTGATTGCAATAATATTTTCTATACACCGGTTTTGGTTAAGACAGCAAAGTTAAAAGTACAAGACATTTGTTTGTTCGTTCGTTATTTAGTGATCTTCCTTCTTAGTGAAAGGTCGGATACAGTTTTCGAAAAAGAAAGCGTATTTTTAAAAATCTAAGTCCTATATTTCATTGCAATTGTTTTCTATTTTAAAATTAGAATAAAAAATAAGCATAATGAGTTATAATCATAAGGGAAATCCAGTGATCGAGCTTTCATCTCTGTGAGAAGGAGATCAGTAATCACAGAAAAAATACCAAGGTATTTTATATTTGCAAATATTATTATTATTATTATTATTATTATTATTATTATTATTATTATTATTATTATTATTATTATTATTATTATTATTATTATTATCTATGACCGTGCCGCGGGAATTCAAGTTGCACCCGTAGTGTGCCGCAAGTTGAAAAAGGTTGGGAAACGCTGATTTAGATCAAAAACATATTCGTCGGAATATGTTGAAATAAGATTAATATTGCGTTATAATCATAGGCGCCGTTTTAAGTTTCTAAATGGGTGCTCAGGCTTTGTCACTGATATCGCATATATATAGATAGATAGATAAATAGATAGATAGATAGATAGATAGATAGATAGATATAGATATATTAGTAGATCAACAGGCCAATGGCGAGAAAGACTATTAAGATCTGCTAAAATAAAATGAACCGGGAAATTATTTTTAAATTGCAAAATAATAATAATCATAATTTCATTTGTTTTAGCACGATTTCTTAAACTTTATGTTGAACAAAATTTTCAAATCTCAAGATTTTGTTTGTGAATTTCAAACGCGTTTAGCAATATTGGCCAAAACACGTAAGGAGGAAGAAAATTGTTAAAATAACAATAATTGAAGTCAAACGTTTAGAACATTTGAGGATAATCTGAGTGAAAATAGAAAATGATTCAAAAGTCTTGCAATTACATAAAGCATTTTACATTTTTCAAACATAAATTAACAACATCAAACACCAAGTTCTTTAAAGAAATAATTATATAAAATTTCACTTACCGACTATTATTATCGTTGTAATGTTACATCGCTCGATCCTCGATGGGTGCTTGAACCCCGGAGCACCCACATAGTTGCCGCCTATGGTTACATCATTGGAAATCAAGCAAACTTTGGTTGATGCAATCATAACTTCTTAATTTTCTTGCGTTATGTTTTCAGTGTCAACCTTTAATTTACGTTTCTGATCTAATCTCTAGGATATTAACACGTACGTGTTAATATCCTAGAGACTATTGTATCTGATATCTTAGGATATCAGCACCTCTCTGTATTGGTAGTGTAATACGTGGCAACTTGTGAGAATAGATGACCTGAACTAGAACTCAACCAATATAGAACTCAAGTGACATAATACCTAAAGTAAAATCTTTTTTAAAGAATATCTATCTTGACCAACAAACATGTATTTATATTAGGAATTAGGTAATATTGAGTACATAATTGCAGACTTTTCATTCTGGTTTGATTTTCTCATAGTAATGAATCTATTTCTTTAAAACGGCTTTAGATTTAAAAACAAAATCCAGCTAATCTTTTTCTTTTCTCATTTCTCGGTGTTCTAAATTTTCTACGTTAACGAGAACATTAATCTCAAATGAGCTGTAGTTCTAAAGTCATCCTCGTAAACAATAAAAACAAGAATTTTTAGAAAATATTGAGCATCATAGATAACAGAAAGTGTGTCTGTACACAACCGGTCATTTGAAGGCAGCTTCTTATAGAATTTCTGTTTGTGGAAGTTTGAAGAACAAATGTAACTTAACCACATACAATATTCTTCTCGTAGTATTGGCCTACACAGAACTATCATTAAATTTGAAGTTAATCACTGTCCGCACTTACATGTTAGCCCGATGTACTAGTATTTTTCATGTTACTAAATGTAAGTTGTAATTGGAGTCAAAATGGATTTAGTTTTTCTTTCCTTTTCCATTTTTTTTATCGAAGCGTTTTAGTGTTCAATACTCATCACAAACATAAGATTACATTTTTTACTTAAGATTTGTTATCTGAATAGATAATTTAAGGAAAATAACTTGTCTACTCAACTAAAAAGCCTAGAATACAATATTAAATACATTGGCACTTAACTAAATTTGAAAAGTTTATGTTGTAAATTTAAGTACTTTGAAGAACTATAATGTACTCTTTCCCCTCGTCTTTTCTCATTTTTGTTGAATTGTTTAAATTTGAGCGGGTACGGAAGAAACAATGTAATTTTATCTTGTACCTCTTCATTTGCTTAAATAACTTTTAAATAAATTTCCGTTTCTTAATTTCTGACACGTTAGCCACAAAGTAACAAAAAGCGATATTTTGTTTATCTTTTCTTTTTAAATGAATGTTTGAAAACACATGTCAGCGATACAATTTTAATTGGGTGCACTTTGAATTTTGTGTACCCTGTTTAATAGTCTTCAAGATGCTTAAAATTGAAAAATTCTTTTAAATGTAAACTTCTTGAAGTGTCGAAATACTTAATGCAGCTATCTGTACATTTAACTAAACTTCTATTTAGTTAATTACTTTTTAAAAATCTTTAATAAATATTATGATAATAACACTTAGCTAATTATTAGTTTTTCTTCCCAGAAGAAATAGTTCTTTGAAAAAACAAACTAAAAAACATCTGCATAGTAATAAAACTAGTGAATCTTACACATGAGTTTCGTAGTCCATTGGGTGATAACATTGTAAATGACCCTCATAGCTAAATCTAAAGTATTTGTTTTTGGTTCATGGCTATTATGTTATCAACTTTCACACGTCAATGTTTGAAATGAGTTTGATAATAATTAATATGGTATTAGCAAAGCAAAGACAAACAAAAGGATAGAGCGAAAGAGCGAAAGAAATGGAAATAAAGTGTACTTTTAAAGATCATTAGGTCATATTACTCTCTGACATCCAGCTGTTTTGTTTCTGTTAAAGTTTAAACATGTTTCTTATCACTCTTAAACATATTTTATATATTTTGTAAGGTCAGATAACTGTTTATATATTTCTAAATTGATCTACAATTTTTTTTATTGAAATTATGCTCTTTATGAAATTAAAGTTGCAATTGACCGCATGAAGTATGTATTCACTGCATTTTAATGAAACTAATTAACTGAATATCTAATATTATAGATTTATGGATCTGAACTATCATAATTTTATTCTGTGTAACTTTCAACAAACAATGTACGTATTGAGGCAGAACTAAATTCTGGTGATTGTATTGAGTAATTTCAGGATAAGGTTATGTTTTGTGAAAGTAAATGATTTTGCACATCAATAATTTGTGAAGAAACTGAAACTATGTCGCTGCACTTGTAGTACCTACGTTTTTAATCAAAATTTTACTTGCTAGTGTCTGGTATTCTGCTACTTTGGGTGCAAAAGAAACTGTCTTTGAACTTTTGCAGCTGACGGGCCTTATTGTAATAATGTAAAATCAACGCCATGACTCGTTGCTGGCTCAAAATAGTTGCATCACTGATTGGTGCCTTTACCCACATTAGAATTACTTTTCATGCCACTGAACGAACTAACACTTTAGCAGAGAAATTCTTCTAAAATGACACTTCCCATTTTGCATGTTCTCTTTCCCACAAGAATTGCTTAGAACATCAGCGATTGTTGGCAGGTGAATAAAAAAGTGAATTTCTCAAGAGATTCAATCACATCATGAGCAAAGTTCCTTATACTCAAACGTGACGCCTTTTGGGATGTCATTTTTACGAACACGTATCAGTTTGTACATTAAAACCTATAATTTTAAACACATAAAGTCAGTTTTGCCAACGCAATGACGTCAACTTGTCGCGTCGTCGGAATGGCGAACTGACTGTGTCAATCAGTCGTTTCACGGACTTCCGACAAGCACAAGCAAAACCCAATTCTTCAAAAACGCACAAAAATGCACATGTATTTAACAAAACCGCATCACAATTGCCAACGTGAGCATTTTACAGCAAAGTATCAAAAATTGATAGGCAAGGAAAAGTTTGGAAAGGAAAGGAGTGAAAAGGAAAAGTTTGGAAAACTTCATTATCGAATCAGAACAACAAGGGAATATTGTGGACCAGGGTCTTCTTAAAGTGCTACAACTCATATCAAATAGTTGTCATAACGTAACTAATTTTGTTGGTTGGTATTGGCATTTCCAGTTGTAAGCGCCGTCTCAAAGTCAAAGCTAATTAAGAATAATTTAAGATCTATGACGCAATCAAGATTGACTAACTTAGCAATTTTGTCGATTGAAAGAAAATTGGAATTGATTTTGATTATGTGATTTCAAAGTTTCGTACTCCGAAAATGAGTAAAATTAGTTTCTAGTGCTGTAAACTGTACGTTTCTAAGTAGTGTAAAGATACTTCGGTATGTCATAAAGTAAATAAATGCATTTAATTAGCTGTATTTGCTGACTTTTCCCTTAACCCCTTTCTGCATGATTTTTTCTTTTGGCGAAAAAAATAATCAGTATTGAAAATCATTATATGGGAATTTGAAAAATAAATTGAAACTTGAATTTTAAATTTTTCACTTAATTCCGACGAGAAATAAGTACGTGCCATATATGGCACACTATGCAGTAAGATAAAATTTCCTAGAAGTGTGCAGGGATACAATTCTAAAGGTACACTTGTAAACAAATTTCGAAGAATATTTTGTGGATTATATTTCGAGGTACAGACTAAGTCAACCAAACATCAACGTTACTACTATCGCCTAAGTCTGAAGCTGAAGTATGAACAACATTACTTTGAGCCTCAGTAAATATTTCGAAAACATAACTGAAACCTGAAATTCCACTCAGAACAAATGCTTTATAACCTCATTTATGAGGTTTCTTTGCGTTATATTGTTTCATCGATGATCTATACTTTATG
Source organism: Thermobia domestica (assembly GCF_964235325.1). Classification (NCBI taxonomy): domain Eukaryota; kingdom Metazoa; phylum Arthropoda; class Insecta; order Zygentoma; family Lepismatidae; genus Thermobia; species Thermobia domestica. The sequence continues at coordinate 158,672,780 of NC_137463.1, forward strand.
GGAGTGATTTGTTCATCCACTGCCAAGAATTCTTTTTTTTGGAGACATCTCTCAGACGTTCTCGTATCTGTTCAAGAAAAGGCCTAATCTTATGAAGTATGCCAAGGGCAAGTTCTCCTGCAGGAATAAAAGTTGCATTGGCATCGAAGTGAATAAATTGTTTGATCTCTTCAAACCGATCACAACTCACCATCTGATTTACCGCATCATGACCAAGCCTTCCGTTCCAGTAATGCCTAGTAACTGCGAGTTGAATAATTGATGGGGCCGCGGTGGTTCAGTGGAGCCGGTGGGTGTAGCCGAGCGGTCTGAGGCGTTAGGCTGATGATCGTGAGATGAAGCCCATTGGGGGTTCGAGTCCCTCTGAAGAGCAAGGGTGGAATTTTAACTGTCCTCGATGTTTCTTGGGGTGCTTGGGGTCCCGGGTTCGATCCCAGCCCCCGCCAAGTGAACTTTGTGGTGCGTGGGCTTCCTCAGGGTTCTCCCATTTCCTCCCACTTTCTTCATTCTACCATTTCATTCATTTCTCATAATCACCGTCTTCTTTAGCCTAACCGGCATAACCGTGGAACGTAAAACTCGAAGATTTCATTTCGGCGTTGAATATAGTTTTTTGACTTTTCAACTGCGTAGTGAAGAATCTCATCAATGAAAAAGTACTTGAAATATTCAATAGGTGTTTATAGCTGTAGCTGTTTTATTTCTTCCTGACGTCCTTGAAATTTTACAACTTCTTGGGACTTTTCCATGTTTCTAGGTCTCCGCTTGATGTTTTTCAAATCGCTCGATGACGTAGACATCCTATCCTGAGAATTATTTATGAAACAGAGAGGGACATCAACAACATCTGAATTCATTGCATCGTCAGAATTGGGTATGACGATCCTCTCAGGGGAAGGAGCAACAGAATCTTCATCCGACATATATGGCACAAACGTTTTTTCCACATTCCTCCAATACGAACATACAAAATGAAGATCGTATTGTTGGAAATACATCTCAAAGTACTTATCTTAAATGTAATATTTTTTATTTGGAAAAGTTCGCACAATGTTTCGCCAATAAAAAAAATCACTGATAAAAATCCACTACTTTACAAAAACCACATGTCAACGTTTCTCCGCCTAATATAACTCAAAAAGAACATGCCAGATGACACCAAAATTTCTTATTCATGCACGTCAATATCTCACACAGCAGACGAAACACTTATTTGGTGCCTTTGATAAATCACACAAAAGGTTGTAAGCAGGGAGGGCTGGAGGGGGTATCCTAAAGAGGGACGCGCAGAGTGTCATCAACCACTGGTGTGACAAATATTTCAACTAAAATTTTCCGTCTAAAAGTATTTTACAGTTTCATCTGAAACTAATAATAATGTAGTGAAAATACCTCAACTACTCACCGGAGATAGTGTTGATTTGGGAGGGAGGATTTAAAGTCATCACTTCAAACATTTTCTCCAATTCTGAGTTTCAGCGCACTGTTAAGATCTGGTAAATTTTATTAAATATAATAAATTATTCACTGTGAACCACTGAAACTTCTTTGAATCATATACAGGGTACAGTTTGCATCAAGAGAACAGAAATATACTCTGAAAACTTAATAAAAACATAATTATTCCATTAGGGAATTTCGGGGAGTATTTCATAAACCCCCCTGCAAAGAATGAAAACTATCCACAGTTAGTATGTGAATTACCAAAAATTAAGTTTTCATAAGTTTTACATTTTTCATTCTCAGCATCGTGTGTAATAAAAGATGTGGAACTACAGTTTAAGATGGAATGTGAACCGTAATGCTCTCAAATTTTTCAATAGTCAGTCACTGGAAATAGAACACGGAATCCTGTGAACCAAAGGCGCGTGTGCTAGCCAGTAGACCATATAGTAATTTAAAGTACTGAAGTTGATCCATTAGAGTTTAATGTCCCTTTTCGATACGAAGGGTATAATATTCCAAATCTATTGCTTAAAGTGATATTTGAATCATTATGTTGGTGTTTCATTCAAGGCTTGATACACCCAATGGGGGTTCGAAACCATGAACACATGCATAGTAGGGGCATCGAATTTTCACTTTAAAGAAGAATTAGCTTACCTTTAGTGATATCCTATTTTTTAAATTTCTCTCTGGATGTCAGTGTGGGCTTTACCACAAATTGTGGAGCTTCTCCTCGTCTTGACTACGATCTTTTCCACACGTTGTTGTCGTGGGATATTCACTTTTCAACAATAAGATCAACTACTTCATAAATGGCTTGAGTTTATTATGCTTCAGTAGGGATTTGCAGATGAAATTCGATCTTTTTTATTATTATTTTTTTAAAGTCAGATCATGCGGGACTCAAACTTCGAGCTTCTCGTTTGTAGAGTTCTGCGAGCTTTCTCCAAACTGTTCAACACTGTTTGGTATTTACTGATGGTTATTGATGATCTATGACTACTTATATACTGGTTATGGTCGACTTTTGTCAAAATATCGCCCATTTTTGCTGTAATTGATCGCCCACTGCCAAGAGTATCTCGTTTATCGAAATTTCCAGAACAGACGACTAAATTATCTTCTTTCAGTTGTTTTTGATAACGTATCCATAAGCGGCATAAATTTCTTCATGGGCTCGCACAGCATTTGCGCCTTTAACGAAATAAAATTATAAAATGTAGCTCAGTTTTGCGGAAGATTCATCTATTTTCACGGCGCTATACCTTACTTTTGATTACGAGAATTTTAACACTTTTTGCACTTCTGTTATCTTTAACTGTGAGCTAACAAATGTCGTTAGGTCTGACATGTTGCGACTCATATGCCCTGAAAATTGGGAAACTAACGAACAGCTAGCTCAATACCTTTTAGCTGACCTGGTATTATACACGACGAGATTAATACGTGTCAAAAAAAGGTAAAGAAACAACCTACTTTACTATCCACAATAGTCAATAATCATAGATACAGAAACTCCAAGACTGCGATGCAAACCTATCATTATACTACTGTGCATCATCTTATCACAATTTTTGACTTAAGATATGATGACCTTCCAGGAAACTACTTCTTTCACCCTTATCCATATGCTATTCATTCTTCACTTTGTTCATCAACCGTAGTGAATAATTTATTTTCCATTAATATGACTTCTCTCGAATTTATCGTATAGAATTGAATAGTCTTAATAGAATGTTCTTTAGTTAGTTTGGAGATTAGAGCCCTCTTTTCAACAGCGATGCTCTATAAGACGTGAATCTACAGCTTTACGTGTGATAAAAACCAGCCCAAATTCGGGTCTTCAACATCGAAAACGTGTATGCTTTCCATATAGCTTACGAGGGAGCTAATTATAAATTCGTGTAACTTGTTCAAATAATACTGTGGCAGCTTTTCTGGGAACCGCATCTTTATGATTTACTTATTCAGTCGAAACATAATTAAATATAAAACTGAAGTAAAAACAAAAAAAAAAAAAATAAAAAAAAATAAGTTGAAAGTTATTAAAAATAAAAATAATAAAACACACAATATAAGATAAATTAACATTTCTTTTTTAAATTTAATTATTTGATTTTGGGAATTGAAAAGGAAATTATTCAGCTTTTGGAATTCTATGTTTAACATGGACTCTTAAGTGCACAAAAGCAAACCGAATATATATATTTCCTACCCATTCCAATACAGTGCTTGTTATTGAAAGAATTAGAATTAAACAGGTCTAATCATGATTGCATTCGATATTGTTAACAGTTCTCAAAAGAATTTATTTCCGCTATACGATCTCTTCTTTCTTTCAGGCAGAAACAGAACCAAAATCAATCAAAATGCCTGACGTTTCATACTCGAAATACCTTACTTTAATGAAAGATGTAATTGCCATCACTTTTGAAGAACGAAAAAAAGCATAGTTGGTCTCTCCTCCCTCTCTTTCTGTTAGATACGCTCTGATAGCACTTCTTTCCCAAAGACGGATTTGCTCGGAGTTTACTCCTTTGTGACTTTTCTACGGCATTTTCTGTCAATTCAATTTAGGTTCTTTTCCAGGAACCGCAATAAACCTTCTTGTGTTGGGTGTTATGTGGAGGAATGAGGTTGAGGGTGAAAAAGCTTTTTCGGTGGTCCTCTAAGTGCTCTTCACTCCACTCCACTCGTTCCTTTTCCCTGCCTTATCTCCCAAGCCCCATCTCTCTGTTTCTCTGTCCAAAATGGATCTCTTCAGGTCGACTGTAATCAGCGTGTCATTCAGAAAGACTAATCCTTCGGAGTGTTTCGGACCAACCAACAGAGTTGCTAACTCACCAACTTCAAGGGTCAGCAATGAAATTGCTCACAGATATTAAGTTATCCTGAAGAGTAGGGTAGGAAACTCGTCACTATATTGCAGAAATTCCAATAAAAAATAGTGAATTTTTTATACTAAGGCTCAAGGAAGACCTTTTCTTTTCTTCGTTTATATATATATATATATATATAAGTTATGTGAAAATAAATGAATAAATGCTAACTAGTTCTTAATGAAAAGCTAATTCATCCTTTAAGCATTTTTAATTAGTGGCTTATTAACGACATTCTATATACTAGACAGAATGCCATTTAATGCTGGAAACATTAAAAATGAGAGATAGAAAAGAAATATTGGAAAGTTATTATTTTAGATGCAATTCCAGCATTCTTCTGCTGGAACGAAGAAGCACTTGAAGCTGTAAGCTAAGAAGGCCAATCATGGTATTCGAATTCGAGATAATCGGAAAATGTCATTTTATGGTACTACTTAACTAGCCGTAAATGCAGCTACTTTCGATTCAGTTTTAGTAATAAAATGCAGTGTTATATCAAAATGATTGGGAACTTTACGAGCATCGAAAATATCTTGCATCTATTGGAAAGCAGTTACAATTGAATAGAATCATGTGTAGAAACGCAAATCCATGTGCTACCGCATTTCGTTTTGTGTGAAGAGTAACGGTTTCGGCCCTGTATTTACAAGCCGCATTACAGTCAGCAAATTATAATCTACTATCCCTATGGTGTAAGAATTTAATTTCCCTTTTTCTCATAACCTTAGTTTTTCAGAAAAAATGATATATTTTGGAAATACCCAACACAGTTGAATTAACGGCAATATTGTTGATTAATCTGAACCAAAACTAATCTTTAATTGCGTTAATATTTTACTGATTTTATTTTTGAATAATTTAAGAGAAACAAGAAATGGGAAATGTGGATTAGCTTGAAAGTTAAAGAGACAAAGAAAAAGTAGATACTCAATGTATGTTTACAACTGTATGGCGCACGCGTCTTTAATGCACAGTACCGGCTTCGATTTTCGATAGAGGCAATTTTAAGTATTATTTCTTCATCGTATGGCATATTTGAGCCTACATAAATCGATAGTAAACAGCATGGTAATGGAAACAAGTATGCCGATAACATAATGCAGTCAAGAAGTCTAGTTATAACTTGTCATTGGCCAGATTTTAATTTAGTATGTGACGCGGTTCCTCAATAGTTGTCAGTGTTCGTAGTTTGAGGGAAATTTCTCTAATCTAGGGAAATTTCGAAGGTAAATTTAGCAAAAAGGGAAAAGGGAAGTTTTGCGATAAAACGTGAAAGTCCAGGGAAATTTTCACGCGGCCTGATTTATTAATATAAATGCTTAAAGTTTGCTTTGTTCTTCAGAAATGAACCAATACAATAGCAATAGAGAAAGTAAATGGGTGAGTGAATGCAGGATTCAGACTTTTAGGGCCCTGGAGCTGGAGCATAAATTTTCTTTGCTGCCTTCCATAGCCTAATAGGTTTTCGAAACACCGAGGACAACTATGCTGTAATATTTTAATGTGCTCCTATTTTACAATAATTAGTTTAATTACATTCATTATTATCAGTTATGTGCTCATGTGCTGCAATGTAACACACAAATGCCAAATACAAGCCAAATGGTCAACCTCACGAAATAACTATCATGAAGACGCTGGTGGAAGCAGACTTAACCCTAGTGATACCGTGAGCGTAACGAGCGGGAAAAAATTAGCATGGGTCTGGGTATAATACAATAAATTCATTGCTGTATTTTAGTATTAAAGAGAGGGATTTTGGGGACCCCTGAGCCTGGGGACCCCGAAGCCTGACTCCATTGGCTCCGCCCTTAATCCGCTTCTGAGTGAATGTATGTGTGTTTCTCTGTGTATGTCTATTCTTAGTACAATTGTTGGGTAGGTGCATTTGTGTGTATTATTTTGTTTTAAAAAAAGAGAAGAAAAACTGAAAGAAAGTACCAGGAAAAAACAAATGAATAAAACAAATGTGGTTGGCACTTCCTTTAATACAGCTAAATTAACCTTATCATATAACTTTTGTCATAGGAATTGGATACTCAACAATCTAGGGAAAATTTAATAAGAAAAGGGAAAATTCTGTGTTAGTTGAGGGAAATTTTCTTAAAACCTAGGAACACTGATAGTTGTATTTACGCCACCATAATTGACGTATGTTATAATTCTTTTTTTACTGCGATAAAGAATAAATCTTTTCTCCATTTATTTTGTGCTATTATTTGGTGGAGGCTTAATGACTTGTTTTCAGACATAGTTCAAGGACCAACTTGAACTGTTCATCCTATGGTACAAATGTTGCTCTAACGAACATTATCGAGCAATTGTACTCAGTTTTAGAGCAGTGAGATCGATGTGTATTTTTTTCATCATTGCTGAAGAAACTGAATGGTGCACTGCTTGAAGAAGTTCATTTTTGTCTGAAACGATTCGTGACTTAAATCCCTCAAGTCTGCGAAGGATATGAGCTGTACTACAGGTTAAAGTATTAATTGTCCAATACCGTATATGGATAAAATTGCACATCTTCCATGTGGACAAATCCCTTTGCTTCATAATCAAACGTAGGATTTTTACTTTCTGCGAAGTTGGGTCAATCCAGAATATCTTACTTTCATTGTGGAACAGTTACCGATTCGATAGGAAAAGAGGAGTTACTCTTTTACAAGATTTTATTTGAAACATTTCAGCAACATGGAGTATTTCACACATTGAAATCAATACTGCGAGGTGCGAAAGAAATCAATCGTGACTACTACAGAATATTTAAAGGAACTATCTACACATTAGGGTTATTTAGAACTTAGGAGACAACTTGTTTTATCTCGATAAAAGCGTGAAGAAAACGATGCGTCCTATCACGAAAATTGTGACTCTTTTCGACTTGAGGAAAACGCTACTTGGTAGGACGTACGCAAAGGAGTATAAGAAAGGGCGCCTGAAGAAAATTTTCTAGGGGAGGGCATCTCCATGGTTGCTATATTACGTCTAGTATTTCTGGTTTGCTATATTACGTATAGATTTTCTTGAGCCAGGAGGGCCCGGGCCCCACCCTGCCCTCCCTTTTTGGTGCCTATGGGGATTGGGTCCTTTGGGTGTCAGACCTACCGAAATTCCGACTTTTCTGTACATTTACTCTAACTTTTCGGCTGATTTTACAATTTTAATATTATTCTCATATTGAATTTGGACTTACCGAAATAAATTCCTGCGTACGTGCTTCCTGGGATGACTGTGGAGAAATGATAAACACCTAGTTTGAATGGCAAACTCGTGAGCTTCAATCCTTGAGTTTCTGACTACGAAATGAATAAGTTCACTTGATGCTGCTAAATATTAGTAAGAATATTTGGTCTTGCACCCCTTGGACTTCGTCTTGGTCTTGGTCTTGGTCTATACAATGACCAATGATACAGTGACAAATGAAATGTTGTTTCAGATTAAATAAAGAAAATAAAATAAAAATTTATGTTTTAACTTCCTCGTGTTCAGTCTTATAATAAAAAGAAAAAAAAAACTATTTCCTAGTCCCTATCATTGTGTGCATATTAGACTAGCGGTGACCAAGCTACAAATATCCGTATGCTACTATGGCAGATAATGTTGCCTACGAAAGGAGAAATTTCTCGACTCGTCTCGATTCTCGTCATGAAAAGGATAAGAGAGTCGAGATGAGAAATAAATTGTCAAATTCCAAATGATACGATAAATTTCTAAGGTCTTGCTAGCAATACTAGTTACTGATGAGTGCAAGAGTCTTGGTCTTGCAGTTTTTGCAAGAGTCTTGCATGTAAGACCAAGACCAAGACCAGGAATCCCGATGCAAAACCAAGACCAAGTCCAAGGGGTGCAAGATCAAGACCAAGACTCTTGCGCAAAAGTCTTGCACAAGTACCAGTACTACTTGAATTCTTTTATAGAATGTAAGGGGAAAAATTATTAGATCTACATCTGTCACTTGAATTTTTTGGCTTCAGTACAAATGCCACTGGAGTGAATGAGTTCCCAGTAGTTTATGCAATCCGTGTGAAGCGATCTGCCTATAGCTACAGTATGTCGTTTTCTGAAACGGTTCACGTTTTCTGTAGTTATTACTAGTTTCCAACCCACACAGGTGTCATCCTGCGTCATGTGAGCTTTTTCGGTGGACAAATACCGTTTACGTGGGTTTTCTCGGGGTTTTCCTGTTTCCTCCTACTTTCTTCATTTCACTATTTCATTCATTTCTCATCACCACCGTCTACCTTAGCCACGGTGCATAATCGTGGGACGTTAAACTAGATATTTCATTTCATTTTAAAACATTAGTGGTGTTCTTCCAAAGCTAAAGAAAAATGTAGTAGTGAACATAAGTAATTCCATACATCATAAGTGCCTACTACATGGGTATGGCCTTGGCTCCGAGGCTCAAGCATCCGTTGGAAATTTTTAATGTGTACTCATAAAATTAATATCGAAATAACATTTTCATGACTTTTTGACAAAAACTTAGTGCATGTGACCGCAAGTTTGATTTCATGGGCGGATGCTTATTCGCTGAATAATTGTTTATCAAAATAACTTTTAGCCTGTTTAGGTAAACGGCACATCGATGATTGAGTGATATAACATTATACAGCAATAAATAATCCATATTCACAAGTGAGAATAATTTTGTACAGTTACTTCAAAGAACTTGGAGTTATGCTGTTATTTTGTATTTCTAATATAGGTCAAAATTATTTATATAAATTGTGTTTACACAAAAGACATAAACAGCTAAGTCTTTTTCAGTTTTCACTCAAATTATTCTAAAATATTAAGAAGTTTGATTATAATAATTATTATTTTAATTTTTCTCCCTTTTTTGGCCAATATTGTTAAACATATCATTATCAGCATCACAGCTATTCTGCCATTATTGGTAGGTCACTTGCTGCAACTGAGAAGCTTTGGTGTCAGGTGCTTCCTCAGCTAGTCTCTTCGTCTTGACGTAGCAATTTTCTGTTTTAATACCTTTCTTCCACTAAAGTCTCCTTTGCTTCATCCCTCTCTTTCTTTCCAGCATACTTTCTAGCACGTTCCTGATAATACAGTTCCTCCTCAGCCAATGTCCCAACCAGTTCCTCTTCCTCCTCTTAATTGCTTCTAAAATTCTTTTCTCCCCTACTGCTACTATTTCTAACACCTTCTCACAAGTAAACCTTACGTTTGGGTGAATAGAGTTGCTGACTGAGACACATATGAGAAAGTAGTACTAAATGTGGTCAGTATTTCAGTGAAGTTGTAGGTGCGAAGCTCCAGGGGTTTAGGAGATACAGCTACCAGAACATCACATGGAAGTACAGAATAGTCTTCATACAGTTGGAGGTAAAAGCCCTGTAAGACCTCTTGTAACGACAAAAGGTGAATAACAAATATATGGGTACATATTAGGACTAGGGGAAAGTCATATAGTAAGGGTATACCTGACGACGGCTATCTTGAAATCCGCCATTTTGAATTAAGGTTAAGTTTTTAAAATAGGAATAGGGTCATGTGATACATGATTTAAGGCGCAAATTTAATCAGAAGAACCATGGTGACGTTAATTTTGATTTACGCGCAATTGGTAAAAAGTTACAGGGAAATTAAATATTGTTGCAGCATGTGTATTAGTACTTTACCCCACCTTGTAAATTTTGTATTAATGATAATAATTAAATAAAAAGCAGGTGGATAAATATTAGGTCTATGGTAAGAGTTGCCTTGATGGCGGCCATGTTCAAATTCGCCATTTTGAATCAGACAAAAGTTTTAAACAAAACGCATAACAGTGACCCTTATTAATAGCAAATTTTACCATAAATCCAACGGTATAACCATTTTTGCTTTATCATTAACCAGCACAAAATTAATGGGAATAGAGTAATGCAATAGATGACTTCGGGCTAGAAGTTAATCGGAAATACAATGGTGGCGTTACAATGTTAGTTGTTTGATGCTGTACTTGCACGCCATTTCGTTGTTTTTCTTGTATCCTGTCCACATCTATTTCTCGCTCGCTCTTGTCCTTACTGTACTATTGCTCACCTTGTCTGTGCCACACACACACGACAACATCTCCCTTGTTTGTTGCTATGCTGGGTTTTTTGTGAAAGGGTAAGATTAATGGCTGTGTGTGTCAGGGAATGGTTTTATATTAATGTATTTTGGTTTTGTCTTGTTGTTGATATTCCCTGTAACTTTTTACCAATTGCGCGTAAATCAAAAGTAACGTCACCATTGTTCTTCTGATTAAATTTGCGCCTTAAATCATGTATCACATGACTCTATTCCTATTTTAAAAACTTAACCTTAATTCAAAATGGCGGATTTCAAGATGGCCGTCGTCAGGTTTACCCTTACTATATGACTTTCCCCTAGTCCTAATATGTACCCATATATTTGTTATTCACCTTTTGTCGTTACAAGAGGTCTTACAGGGCTTTTACCTCCAACTGTATGAAGACTATTCTGTACTTCCATGTGATGTTCTGGTAGCTGTATCTCCTAAATCCCTGGAGCTTCGCACCTACAACTTCACTAAAATACTGACCACATTTAGTACTACCTTCTCATATGTGTCTCAGTCAGCAACTCGATTCACCCAAACGTAAGGTTTACTTGTCAGTCTTTTTCCGTTCAAGCCAGCTAACTCTCTCCTTTTTTTTCTCTCCATGACCACGTTTCGAAAACCTCCAATTTTTTCATCGCTTTTGCGCAATGTCTATGTTTCTGCCCCGTAGAGTTCAAATACATATTGGAATCAGTAAAACAAAATCTCAATATTTAATTGAAAGTTTGTTCAATACAAAGATTAGCCAACCGTAGTCGAGAAGAAAAAAATGACGCCTTTAGAGTATAAAAATAATTTTGCAATTCATGGTATTTCAATAGTCTGTGCCGTCTTGATTTTCTTTCATGCGTCTGAGGGGTTGCATTTCCAGTTCGGGAACCGTTGGAATATTAGATCTGTTAAAAAAATATAAAAAGATTACGAAACATTGTGATTTAGCTTATAAGTAGTGAAGCGTGAGTACCCATTGAAAAAAATAATAAAGGACATGGCTTATGTTGTACACTATCATCATACTTACGCCAAGGGACCCTACATTACATTTAGAAACATACATTGTATTTCCGTTATTATTGGCGCATTGTAGAATTTATTATCCCTTATATCCAGAGTAAAATTTACCTATAAAAAGCATAAAATTTCTTAAAAACAAGACTTGCAAGACTCTTGCTAGCAAGACCAAACCAAGACCAAGACCAAGACTGGGTGTGCAAGACCAAGACCAAGACCAAGATTGGATGTGCAACACCAAGACCAAGACCAAGACCACCCGGGTCTTAGATCTCAAGCGCTGTTCTAGTGTTACAAGGATTTATAGTAAAATAACTATAAAGTCATAAACTAATTGCTCGAACACACTTATCAACGTTTAAAGACACACAAGTCATTTCAGAATATACTCCAAAGGTAAACATGGCTTAAATGTTCTTATATCTCATACTTCGTGGACTTCTGATGCATAAGGATTTTGATAACTTCTAGATCAGGGGTTCTCAACCTTTTATACTGGCATACCACCAAAGCATTACCGCCATAAGTCGTATGAACCACCAATAGCGGCTCACGTACCACCAATAGTACGCGTACCATAGGTTGAGAAACAGCAATGCATAAATTTGAACATAAATTTACAAGTCGATATTAGAAAATTTTCGAGATTCCAGACGGGAAAGAATTCAAGACAAAAATCGATGCGAGACAAGAATTAAACAAAAAATTTACTAGATGAGATAAGAAAGTCATAATTTTTGTCTCATGAGCAACAGTACTAGCAGGGATGCATTGAATTTGCGGCCATGTGTCAGTGAATCTCTATGTACTATTGAAGCGAACACAGTTTATTCCGTATCTGTTTGAAGCCTATCATACAAACCTGTATGATAAACCGAATAGACAGCATTAAAAATATGGTAATTTTATTTTTCGAACATGAATGGACATTGCTGTGTTGGTACGTTGGTTTAAATATTATTGTGTACGACTAAATAATAATCTTTGTTTATACTGTCATGAATACGAAAATTAAATATATTGTGCTTTGAATATGGGATTTATTATGAACAAATTCTTGCATGTAATTAAAAGAAATATTAACATTTTTAGTACAGGGGTACAAGGTCTTTAGTACGATTGCAAAGTCAAATAGTATCCAGAAATATTAATTATTTACTTGGAGATTATGCTTGATGGTAGCATTGTTAGAGATCTTGATTATTATTAATTGCAGCCACATCCAAGACCAGGGTAATGATTGCATTATCCTAGCAGACACTTGAAATCCCTAATCTCGTCCGTATATTAGCATTCAGAGAGCAAGATAGCTTCGCAGATCTTTCACCAGGAGGCAGGGCGGTAGCATTTGTCATCCAAGAGAAAAGAAAACGTCTTCATCTTGCAGTACACCTGCGAAAGATTTTCAGTGTGAAGGAAAAGAATGTAATTCGCGTCGTTTTTCCCATACGCTCCTTTTTGGAGGTATAATAAAATGCCTATTATCCGCGAATTTATGATAACGATATTCCTGCTCTATAATAATAGAAGGGAAACCAGATTTTCTAATATTAGACATGCATTCTCGCTTTTCTCTCAGGAAATAAGGTTTCGGTTAATAATGTAATAATAATAATAATAATAATAATAATAATAATAATAATAATAATAATAATAATAATAATAATAATAATATCTTCTCAGCTAGTTTGCTTAATTTTAGGAGTTTCTTTTTAAAATAGAATTAGTGCTTTCTTTCCAAAGAAATTGTTAATTCTTTAGGGCTTAAGGGCTCATTCATTCTTAAGAGTTTATTATGAGACTATTGTTGGTGGAATAAATGGGAGTTCGATTCCCAATACGAGTTATACAGGGTGGTCCAAAAGTGTGGAATCATTCAAATAAAAAGTATGATTTTTAAAAGAACTGCAAAAGTAGCATATAGGTTAGTAGTATAGGTGGGAGAAAAGCTTCTAGGACAAGAGGTTTTGATGACCGCCATCTTGAAATTCATTTTGAATTCACTTTCATTTTCTTAAATAGAAACCATATATTGTAATACCTTGTTGTCATTTGACATTTTCTCAGAAATTCAATACTTTTTTTTTTTTTTTTGCTTTATTACGTATCATAACGAAGTTATGATTTTTTTGGGGGGTATCATTTCAGGTGACTAAGGTAACAGTGCTGTGACGCAGGCAGAACGCTTTGAGATCATTCTGCCAGGAGAGCAAAGCACAAGTATCGTTGCTGATGATTTTAACAACCGTCACCCAAATAGTGCACCCATTAGCTACACAACAATAGGCAAGTTAAGCAAGTCAATCTAGAATTTCAGAGAACAAGGTTCGTGGCCAATAAACCAAAATCAGACAGGGCATGCACAGCGACTGACGAAACAATGTGAATAGCAGTTTTGGCAGCATTTAGCAAGAGTCCGAATCGAAGCACTTGTCTTTTGTCCTAGGAAAATAGTATTAATTGCACATCCAACATGTATGCAATCGCACATTTTGTTCCAGCATAAGTAGCACCCTTACAAGTTACAAGTGCATCAACACCTGTTAGAGGATGACCCTGATCGGGGTTTGGAATTAACGGAATGGACAAGAGACCAAATACGCCAAAATCCTCGTTTCACCTACAACATCTTCTTCATAGATGATTCCAAGTTTTACGTTTCTGGTGAGGTGAATAAACAGAATGTTTGCTACTGTGAGACACCAATCCCGATTGGTGTGAAACCCCGTTGGTATCCCTGGAAAAGCGATGGTGTGGAGTAGTGTGTGAGGAATCTGTGTTGTGGGTCCTTTGTTTATTAATGGTACCGTAAAAGCAATCGAGTATCGTTGAATGTTGGAAGAAGGTATCTTGCCATCTCTCTTATCTGAATATGGGACATTCCCTGTCTTCTACAAACACAATGGTGCCCCTCCGCATTATAGAAATTGTGTTACTGAATATATGGGTGTACAATTTCCAAACTTATGGATTGGTAGACGTGGTGCTGTGGAGTGGCCACCACGTTCCTCTGATCTCATTCGTCTAGACTTTTACCTTTAGGGACATCTCAAGTCAGTAGTGTATTCAGTGAAAATTGAGGATATTGACCACCTAAAGGAGTGCATAACGCACAAATATACAAACATACCTGAAAGTAAGGTTTTGGATGAATGGAAAGAGGAATGATGATAATTAAAGGAAATGGATAACACATCAAACACATTGAATCGGGAGAAATGTGTGATACATAACCGATGTTGTGAAAACCAAAAATCAGTAATAACTTTGTTATGGTAAGTGATAAAGTAAATGCTAACAGAGGATTGAATTCCTGAGAAAATTTCAAATGAGAATAAGGTATCACAAAATATATTTTCCATTTAAGAAAATGAAAGTGAATTCAAAATGACGGATTTCAAGATGGCGGCCATGGACATCACTTGCCCTAAAAGTTTTTACCCCATTTGTAGATCTACTACTAACCTACAATGTTACTTTTGCAATTCTTTTAAAATCTTCTATTTTATTTGGATGTTTTCACACTTTTGGACCAACCTGTATTGTTCGGATCCCACACTGAACTTTCTGATATAGCCTCAATGTTAAAGGTAGACGTAAACTCAAAACAACTATCAGTCATTTATCCATAGTTATAACTCAGGGCTTTGTCCTTTGTGGACATTTCATTACACAGAATGTAAGTTTGCTTTAAAAAAAAGTACAAAGAACAATTTTCTAAAGCTAAGTGTAATAGGACAAAGTCGAGGGGAATCAAGTTTTCACAAAAATGTGTTTGTTTACTGGGTTTCTGTGACAGTACTTTATGAACTGAGTATAGAAGTATAACACTTTGAATGATCCAATTTTCAATTAATATACGAATTCTGGTGTCAATACGTCAATACAGTATCCAATACGAGAAGTGCTCGCCTGCGTAGTCTTTTTTTTTTTTTTTTTTCACTGTAGCATCATTAGCAACATTCTATAAAACTCTAATAGCGCCCAAGATCGAATACTGCTATCAAATCTGCGCCATGGTTGCACCTACACAGGTCTCTAGAATTGATTCTGTTTTCGATTTTGTTTTATTGCTATAGCACTCTTTAGGGTTCCCGTACTTTTAATATTTTTTCTATTTCCTAAGAAGGAACTCTTGCGATATCTTAATATCCAGACTCCGGAAGAACGCAGAAATAGCTCTGATCTGAAATTTCTTCATAAGATAATTAATGAGAACTTAAAATTGAATATCTTACTTCAAGAACTATTTTTACGTGTCCCTTCCTGCATAAATATATAAAATATTGAAGAAATCAAGAGATAATAATTTCCATGAATAATTTTCTAGTAAGTACAAAATATTCAAAAATAGTCAAGATGGTTTTTGATATGGTTTCTGTTCGTGTTCCGCCTATCATCTAAGAATGTTATGTCATAATCTATTTAACTGATTGTCCGATTTGTATTTACGTCTTTTACCAACAGCAAGGCTGTATAGGGTGAGACGTACAAGTTGAATTTTGTGTTTTATGTCCTTATGCAACACCGAGGATATCAAAACCAGGACCTACATTACTATTAATGTAAGCTTCGATCCACGACCGTGGATACAATTCGATGCAGTTTGTTGATGCACAGACTACCATGCAAAACAACTTCGCAGTAGAAGTCTTTCTCCACCAAATTATCAGGTCTCGAAGAGAATTGGATCATCTGTCTAGATTCTTATAATTTAAAGGGAGATCTGAATCACTGTAGCGCGTTCGATGCTCTTCCACTGGCAATCAAACCTTCAATTTCGTACACAAAACATGCGAATTCTAACCACTAGACTATTGATAAGGGCTTATAATTTATTTGAGTGGAACTTTTATACATAACGGGGAATTTGTTGATAACATAAATGGCTCCACAA
Organism: Thermobia domestica; assembly: GCF_964235325.1. NCBI lineage: Eukaryota > Metazoa > Arthropoda > Insecta > Zygentoma > Lepismatidae > Thermobia > Thermobia domestica. Next base: position 158,689,089 of record NC_137463.1, read on the forward strand.
AAGTGTGTTCGAGATACTAAATATTGTAAATAATTATTGAGGCAACCAAAGTATTATCCTTTGACTTCTGCAATATTTTCAGAAATTGCTAAAATGTAGAAGTGATTTCTAGTCATCCTGGGCACATACACGTATAAGTCGATGTTGAAAAAAGAATTCTCAAATTGAGAAGGCAAACATTGATCGCTAACTAATTAAGAAACTAACTTTATGGCCAATAGAACTTAAAGGTTTAATGCCGCAATTACAGCTCTCCAGAAAATCCTTTGGCAACCAATCCAGTTACTACTTTGTATTCTTGTTTCTGCGAGATCCATGTTAATATTGTCATCCCATCTGCGCCTAGTGTTCCTAAGGGTTTTTTTTTTTTAATTGAGTTTCCAATTAAGATTTTGAAATCGTTCCTAATTTCTACATAGCCTGCCCACCTGAGTCTTCTAAACGTAATGATCTTAACAACCGTATAAATTGTGCAGTTCCTCGTTATAAAGTTTCCGCCATTCCCCATTCCCGTCCCTCTTGGATCCGAATATTCACAGCAGGATAATACTTTCAGTCAGGCTTAACCAAAATAAGCCATGTTTCGGAATCATACAACACAACAAATGTAACTATCGTTATATATATATATATATAATCCGAGTTTTAAAGAAGGAGGAGGTTCCCAATTCGACATTCTTATATATACAAGGGCTGGATAAAAAGTACGGCAACATTGTTATAATTCATACCTGGCTTTATACGCAAAAGAAGAACTGTTATATTTCCTCATGTAATCGCCTCCCAGCTTCATCACCTTTTATCACACATGTGGAAGGCATCGTACTCCATCAGCGCGTCAATCTGTGTCCATGTCCTGCAAGAACTGCCATATGGCATGGATTTCTCTCGTGTCGTAGGGCTTTCCGCGAAGTGGTTCTTTTATTTTGGCAAAAAGATGGTCACGAAGTCCCTAAAAACATTGTTGTGCATTCAGCCCACGTATCACTTCAATCTTGATTCACACACGTGGTTTATCTTTCCAAAATATATTATTATGCTACTTCTACTTTCCTCTTCGACTTTACGGCACTGCAGACTGAATTGCACACAGCCATTACCACTCACCACACTTCATCATCTCATATTCCCTTATCAGCTACGGAACAGTTTTAGTGCCGAGACACAGACTTTTGACGTGAGAGCAGTCGTGCCAATACTTTTATCTAATCTAGATATAGACATCTTCTTCTTGTTCACCTCAACCATAGGTTAGTAGCCAACATGGAAATTTTAAAACTTTTCTTTCTCTTGGGAGATATGTTTTATACTTTGATAAGTTCTCTTCTTCGTAACAGCATCTAGATATTCTATCCTTGGTCTTCCTCTTCCTGGTTTTCCTTCTGGCTTTCCCTCTATGAGCGCAGTGATCCAATCGGAGTCTCGAATAAGATGGCCAAGCATGCTGTTTTTTCTTTTTCCTATTATCTTCATGATCTGTCGTCTTTCATTAGCTTCCTTTAGTACATCTTCATTCCTTTTCCTTTCGGTCCATGATACGCGCAGCATTCTGCGCCAACACCACATTTTAAATGCTTCCAGCTTGGATATTTCAGCTTTCCTCAATGTCCGCGTCTCTGATCCGTACAGCGCCACGCTCCATACAAGGGTCTTAATAAATCGTTTACGAACGTCCAGTGACACATTTGTTGATGTAAGTACTCCTCTTTTCCTATTGAATGCTTGTTTAGCCTGTGCTATTCTGGAACTTACGTTTTTTTCACTTCTTCCGTCCGAGGATATTAGACTCCCTAAATAGGGGAACATCTTAACGTCTTCGATTTTCTTTCCATCTAGCCATACGTTTGCCCCTTCCTGTCCTGCTCTTGTGTACTTTATCACTTTCGTTTTCTTCTTATTTATCTTAATTCGCATGTGTTTTCCAGTTGGTTGTTCAAGTTTGAAAGTGCTTATTGCATGTCCTCATCGTTCTCTGCTATCAATGCTAGATGTACCATTTTTGATTATTCTGATCTACTTTTAAAGAGCATATCTGATCGCAGATTCAATATAAATTTTCTAAAGATCAGATGACAACTTTTGGAGTTAAATCATGAAACTCCTCAACAGGTGATAGTTAATACTGCATATATCTTCACGTATAATTCCGTAACGCGTAGAGTGATTTACAAGGTATGATCAAAAACTACGGTGACTGAATTTGTTTTAGCAGCAACTGCTGATGCTACAACCTTTTGATGTAATTTGTCCGATAGCGTGATCCCTTGAGACAGGCAGCGTCAAGTTGGAACACGTTCTGACTTGTCAGTCTGCGTCCAGAGCTGCTAGAATGAGGTTGTGTTTACCGTGTCCATCGCGCATTATGGATTTCGAAGAAAGCGTTAACATTAAGTTATGTTTCAAGTTGCAAAAGAGTGCCAAAGAAACTCATGAAATGTTGAAATTGGTGTATGGTGATGTAACTTTGAAGACTGTTTGCAAGGGTATGAGCGATTTAAAAGCGAAAATGAGTCGATAGAAGACGAGCAACGTTCGGGATGTCCGTTAACCTCAGAAAGAGAAGAAAACGTAGAAAAAGTGGCAAAAAATTATTCGTTCAAATAGGCAAATAACTATTTGAGAGCTTTCCAAAGAACTAAATATCTCGTATACGGGTCCGTACAGAGCATTTTAACCACCGATGTGGAAATGAGAAGAATGGGTGCGAAATTCATTCCCCTACTTTTGACTGACTAACAGGAGTTTTTGGCCGAAAAAATATTCCTGTCTGTTCACATCCACCGCACTCTTCACATATAACATGACGCGACTTCTGGCTCTTCCCAAAATTAAAACCGTGGTTAAAAGAAAACGTTTGGATACCATTCCTGACATTGAGAGGGCGACAATAGAGCAGCTGAACGCCCTTCCAAAAGATGTCTTCCAGAAATGCTTCCAGTCAGGGATTAAACGTTGGGATAAGTGCATTGCTAACCAAGGACAGTACTATGAAGCAGATTAAATCAAATTCCATGTAAGCTTATTACTTTCTTTTTAATAAAATTATTCACCATATTTTTGATCAAACCTCGTAAGAAATATATTGTTCATCCATGTTTCGTGTGACAACCCATTTTATAGGAAGTTAGTATTCTACCTTTAGCTTAGGTATCTAACTAAACTACTGGCTTAACGGAAAACTGGAGAAATGAAATAAACTTTAAAAAATAATAACTTAAAAAGCGCACTAAAAAGTAGGAAATAAAACTAAAAAAATATTAACAGACATCAACAAAGCACTAAAAACCAGCGAATAATAATAATAATAAACACATAAAAGTGCAAAACAATTTATTACGGTTATCTATAAAAAAAAAAATCAGAAGTTGTGAAAAATTGAAGGTTTTCTGTGTTTTTTTCAAATATTTGACTTAGAAGGGAAGAAAAGAGGTGCAAAGGAAAAAGAGGGAACTACAATTATTATAATAAGATGTCCAAATCTCGGAATCTCTTAAGGTTAGAGACATGAAATTCGGTATCTAGGCTTTTCATTTAAAGTAATTAGACAAATGTTTCACTGTTTTCAGATATTTGCCCTAGAACGGATGAAAATGGCGGGAAGAGAAAAGGTGAAAGTTGCAATTGTTATAATAAGATGACTATATCTCGAAATCCCTTAAAGGGGGTTGCCACGTTAGTAGAACTTGTAGCTGTCATAAAAAAATATTGAAATCCTACCATATTTCACCATGTAGGCCTACACATAGTCTTGAAAGGGTCATAAAACATTTTTTCCATCTTGCAAGGAGTTGAACAGTGTGCAACTTTTTGGGACGTCTTGCTTGCTACCTGCTATCGCCCTCCTGCTGACATAAAGGAAAAAAAACAGTTTCGCCGCTTCAGAAACAACGGATTCTTTTGGACAGGGAGGGGGAGTGCGCCAAAATACACGTTTTTAATGAGGAGGTTCACTATTTGTCCACTAGAGTGCAGTGCTGCATAGGTGGAAATACCTTTCTTGCTTTCAAGAAGTTGTAATATGTACATAGTAAATAGAAAGATCGGGTTGCAAGTTTTTTTATATTTTTTATGACAGCTTCAAGATTCATTTAACGTGACAATGTGGCCTTAAGGTTAGAGATATGTTAGGGAGATAAGAAATACAAGATCATAGGCCGAGCAAGTGGACGGATAAGGGAACAAAGTCTCCAGCTAGCCGAAGGCTGGGTGAAATAAGTATGAACTGTACACATTAATTATGGTTTGGCACAGACTTAACTATCTTTAATAAATAATAGTCATGAATTGTTTTTTGCTTTTAGGCGGTTTATTATTATAATCCCCTTTTTTAATGCTTTTGTTGAGGTCAGTTAACATTAGTTTTTAAAACAGTTTTTATATACTTCAAATTCTTCGTCGGAATCACGAATATAAAAGAGTTTGAACTGAATCTTAACACGAATTCCTTGCTTTTAGTCAATATTTAATGTTTTCGTGGATATGACTGATCTATTAATGTTGATCTTAGATATTTGAAAATCTTCACTTTGTCGAGAGTCCCTATTAGACATTTTGAATACTTTAACGTATCCATAATTTGCAATATCACATCTAAGACAAATTTCCACGTGTTTAGTTTTCTCTGCATTTACTCATGTCCGTGTAGGCATTTAATAAAACATCTTCAGTTCTTTCTATTCTCATTATATCATCTCCTATCAGACTGACAGTATTAATTGCCAACTTTCTAAGAACTTTCTGTCTGAACGTAGTTACGATTTTGTGGTATTTGTTTTGTCCGTTTGATCGTGTTTAAATTCGTTTTCAGAAAAGAAATTATAGGAGGCTTTAAGCTGCAATTTGGCGTGCAACTCTAACTTCATATATTGGCAACCGGAAATTAGATCCGGGTCTTCGTATTAAAGGTGGGTACGCTAATCATTTAGCAGCGAGCAAGTTGTATGATACAGTTCAGTGACATATCATAAAACCAAGCTAGTAATAAATTTGGAGACCTTCAGCAAGGATTGAGACAATTTCTATGGGAAACAGATTGAATGGAAAGATTGATTTCGTGCTCGTTATGTCTTCATGCAGTGTTAAATAATAAATAAATAGATGAATGCTGTACTGTAATTTTACTTTAAAATATTTTCAGATGGGGAAAATAGAGTTCGCAGAACATTTCGTAGAGAATGATCTAATATATAGCCTATATGCTTAGTTTTCAAATCATTTTACGATTTAGTCATTTTTCTTTAACATTGTACCATTAAGAAAAGGGGATAATCTGAAAATTCCTGTAAGTGGCAAAGGAATGTATTTAGTGGCTGTTGGATAGATGGTATACATTTAAAGTGACTGCTTTACGTGCATGAGCAGGAGAGTAGACATAAAAACTATCTGCACGCATTCGTGAGAGAAATAGATTTAAAAGGTCCCGGAGAGACGAAAGGAAGAAAAGGTGTAAGAAAAAAGGGAGGGAAAGAGTCCAGACTTAAGTGTTCTTTAGTTTACTCTCATATCAGCGTTGCCAACGGCTCCATCAAGTTTTTATCTTACCCGAGAAAGAATCCACTTAAGAATACAGCTTTTTATTTACCTTTTGTACTGGCCAGTGTGTTCACACGTCGCACTGTAAAATACATGAAAAGTTATAAGAAAGGCCATTAAGTATAGAACAAAGGTTTACACTAAGTGAAAACTGATTTAGCGTAGATGAACTGTCAGCGTTCTAGTTCAGCAGCATGGAAGTACATGGCTCGAATCCTGGAACATAATTCTAATTGATGATTTTCCACGTTTTTCTCTTACCACGTGAATGTTTATATATATTATCTCTGTTCAACTTTCTGATGGCATAAGTATTGGGTAAAAAAAAAAAAAAAAAAAAAGTGATATGGGTTTACTTTTGTGTATTACTGTAAATTGATATCCAAGATTTGTTAGAAAGGATGGTTGGCTTCTGCTTTTCCCTTCTCCCCATTCTTACACAAATACACTGAATTTTCCTCCCGACGAGTCTAAGAAGCAGAACGTATTTCTATAGAGATAATTTTCCTAGATTTATAGAAAACTTCAGCAGCTTTACCAAACTCCTAATTCTAGAAGAGATCCTCATCTATCTGATTCTATCTTTCTTTTACCTTCTTGCTATTGTTAATTCGAACAGACCTTGCTCAGATGTTGCTCTTAATACTATTTACGAGCTTCGTCTGTAGCTGGATATTTCGTAAGCACTACGAGCAGTCGTTCTCTCAGATAAAAAGTTCCGGGGGGCACTGCTGGTACTATTCTATTTATTATTGTATTATAGACGTATTATTTTGGTCTTCTCCAGAGGCGGCACTCTCGGAGCTCCAGGGGGCAGTACCCTCCAAGAAACATGTCTGGAAAAATCACTGACTACGAGATGTAATGTTGATTGGACTGAATAAGTGCTCAGAAATGCGATGACTGTGGTCTGATACAATTAGATACGAGCTAACACCTGTCGCAGACTAACTTTCTATCAAGTGTATTCGTGAGTTTTTTATTTTGTTTTTTAACACCCGGGTACGAAAAATGTCAGTAAGGTCATATCTTAACAATGTATCATACTTATCCAGTAATTTGTTCATCTGGGTTATCTTCCGAACTACGTCAATGTGGGCTAATATTCCCCCATCAGAGGTAAAGTATTTGAGAAAAAAATAATTTTGCTTATTTCCCTGTTCTATGGCGGGGAAAGCAATTCATTATATTTTGATCAAACTCCACTCAATGACATACGTATCTCTTCCAGAGATAACTTTAATTGGTTAGAAAATTAGACATATTACACTTCAGGCAAAGATTTCCTTTTCGGTCTCCAAATTGCTAGCCTTCCCTGCTGGTTTAGTGGCTAGTGCATGCTCCTTTTGATGCAGGTGGTTCTGAGTTCGATTCTCGATTAAAGCAGAAAAATATAATTTCCAATCATTCGCTTTCATTAATTATTTGCCTTCTTTAATAAAGAAGTATTATTAGTGATGACATGAAATGCGAACGTGAAATAAAAGCAAGGATAGGAATCTAGGAAGAAACATTTTGGATGAAAATAACACTATTTTGTAGAACCTTAAATGAAGAGTAGAGAAAAAGATTCATAAAACGCTTCTCATGGAGTATTGTACTGTGTGAGTCAGAAACATGGACATTACGCAAAAATGATGAAAAACAAGTGGAAGCTTTTCAAATGTGGGTGTGAAGAAGAATGGAAAGAATTAACTAGGTCGAGCGAAAAGCAAATGAGAGGGGCTTAGAAAGGTGGAGGAGAGAAGAACAATTTTAGAAACTGGTTGGGACATTGGCTAAGAAGGAATTGTATCATGAGGGACAAGTTAGAGGGTATAATGGCAGAAAAGAGAGTGACGGGGCGAAGGAAACTACAATTAATGGATGATGTCAAAACAGAAAAATGTACGTGAAGACGAAGAGGTTAGCGGAAGACCAAGGAACATGGAAGCTTCTCAGTTGCGGCAAGTGACCTGCCAGTAATGGCAGAATACTATGATGTAATTATGATGAACTTAAAGGGCATAACCGTATGACATTAAACTAAAAAAAAAAAAAATCTTCATTCTAATAATGCGCTCACTATTAAAGAAATGTATTGGAAAACAGAGTAACATTTCTAATAAAAGGACATTTTTCGTTATATGCGACAAATTACATATGAAACTGGAAACTGTCCAATGAGGACCACGATGATACCATTGAATAGAAAAAGGAATTAAAAACATTACGATAATTTAAGGATAGTTAGCCTAATATCACATACTGCGAAATATGTACTTTGAATATTGAATAATTTGACTATATGACAGAAGAAATAAGAAATAGAAATAGATTAGGAGGGAAAGGGCACAAGGAATGTCATGAATTTATTCAGGATAATCTATGAAAGGTTTGTCTATGAGATTTTAGACAAAAAGAAGAAAGTAGAACAGATGACTAATATTGTGTAACTAGATAGTTATTTACTACTACATTAGTAAAGACAAAATTTGAATGTGAAACAAAAGCAAAGATGTAAAAATGCGAAGGAACTACTTAAGAACAAAACGCGTATATGTTGTTGATCTTAGAATAAAGATTTAAGGATTAGATACAATGAATTTTTCTCGTGGAGCATTATGCTGTACATGATGAAAACGAATGGAAAGAGTTGAAATATGGCTGTAGAGAGGAATAGAGAAATTCACAGTGATGGAACAAAAAACCGATGAGTGTTCGAAAGTTAAAGAAAAAAAGTAATGCTAGAGCTAGCTAACAAAAGGAAAAGAAACGCGTCAGAGAATAAATTGTTTTATTAGAGGTGTGATAGAATGTATGACAGAAGGTAAGAAATGAAGAAAAAGAACATTACAGTTAGTAGTCAATATTATACATATTAACGAGCGGAATTTTTAGATCACCATGACAAAGAAATTAGTGGAGAGCCTTAGTGCATGAGAGCTTTTTAACTAGCGGCTAATAACCTGCAGTTGATGCCAGTATACTTGTGATAATAATAGTGATCATAACTTATCACTTATTCCTAAGTGAGTGATTATGGATGACATTTAACAAAATTGAACATGCAATTGACGAACTATGTGTGCCTGCAACACTTGTTTAATCAGAAAAAAAGAATTGACATTAACCAGTTGTTAAGCTCAAAAGGGTCTACGTGCAGATTTACTTGTTAGCACCTCGCCTACACTGTGACGTTTGTGGACTTTCTGAAAAGAGATTTTTCGAATGCATACGCAGCAATCTTTTGTTTGTTTATGCAGCTGGCTTAGAGCCACAAAGTGAAAGCTTTTCTGCCAAGTTCTGATTATTACTATATTCACAGAATCGATAAAGAAAAGAAGAAGGAACTATTGATAGATGGATTAGTTGACAAGCTATGTGTTCCGGGATTTTTTTTAAATTTTTTTTTAAATCTCAGAAATAATTTTACTTTAATACTCCGTCATTAACATCATCATAGGTATTTTGTCCTTACTGGCAGGTCACTTGCTGCAGCTGAGAAACTTCCATGCTCCACGGTCTTTCGCGTATTTCTTCATCTTCACGTACGATTTTTTATGTTTTGATATCGTCCATTAATTATAGTCTCCTTCACCCCTCCATCTCTTTCCTGCCACTACATCCTCTAGCTTGTCCCTCATGATACAATTCCTTCTTAGTCAATGTCCCAACCAGTTTCTCTTCTTCTTAATAATAATATCTAAAATTGTTCTTCTCTCCCCCACCATTTCTAACATTCCCTCATTCGTTTCCCGCTCGACCCAGTTAATTTTCTCCATTCTTCTCCACACCCAATTTCGAAAACTTTCAGTCGTTTTTCATCATTTTTGTGTAATGTCCACGTTTCTGACTTCTGTGTTTTAGTCACAGTTCAGGATGATCACAGGCGCGAGCAACTACCATCTGTCCAATGCCAAAGATCGTCACAAAAGATCTGATACTCAAAACACGAAAACACTCTCATCTTTCTGAGGTTCAAAATTATCAAAAAAGACATGGTCTTTAAAGAACCACGGGTTTTCCGATCTGAAACCTGCACAGCGAGATACGCATAGAACATCTCTTAAACGTCATAAAATGCTTGTCAATACCTGCAGAAAATCAAGCAAGTATACAAGGAAACCTACCAATCAGCTCAAGAACTAAAATATGCAGCTAAAAAAATCAAAGGAAGAAGACATCAAGCATTTGATCGTCATTAGCATCCAAAGATTGAATCTAATAAGTTACCGAAGAAATTTCTACTTTCGCCTCGATGGAATCTTCAACAATCTTTAATAAGTATCATCACCCTAAACAACACATAATAAAATTCCGTCGAGTTATTTTTATAATTTCAGAAAAGAAATAAACTTTAATCCAAAATACACATCATCAATAGTACCAACGGTGGTTTCGTCTCCAGCGTACATACGTTATAAACATCTTGACTTCCCAATCCGTATGAAGTAGCTCCAAAGAACTAAAATGATCAGAAACTCAAAGCTCAGTCTGTGCGAACATTAGGAAGAAACAACTTTGAGAATACATAATGAAAACCTGTAAGAGGAGGAAGCTTCGTCATTCAGATAACCCATAATATAAAGGATCACAACACTTAAGCCATCTTTCAGGTCATTAATTTTGGCAATATCGTTATTGCATGAGAGAATATACAAATTATTATTGCCTTAAAATGTAATAGATTTCCACGGACAAAATACCGTGGAAGATGGAGATTCATTTTGGGTTTAAATTGTTGTTATGATTATGATGCCTTCAGATGGATTGTCAATGTTCTTAGAAGTGTATATAGACCTGCTCGTATTCCAATAATGCACATGTTATACATCCAATGCCTTGATGAAATCTTCAATAATCATCTTCTAAATGCTATCTGAGTTCGCTCCCCTATAAACACCTCTTTCAGCATTAATTCCGAAATTCGTTCTATAAATGAGATGTTATTATCTCATGTGTTAAAGTTGTCCTAGAATTTATTTTCTCCGGTGATATGGAAACAAGCACTATGTCGCTGTCTAGGTTATGACTGACATGCACTCCACATCACAATATAAATCACGGTTACGCTCGGTATTTCCATTAAAAAAGCAGCATGATATATTCGGATGGGGTTCAAAAATGATCAAATTTTTTAGTCACTCTGGTAATTTAGCCTGAATGCAGGTAACTGAACACATTGACAACCAACCCTATCCGCAGATCTCAATCATTTGTTCTCTGTAGAATTGCTCTTATTAATTAACTTCCTTTTCGTGTTTACATAAGATCGGCTAATGCAACGGGTTCACCTAGTTCTCTCAAATTTTAACACTTATGCCTTGTCATTTCCTTCACCAATATGTTTCAGAGATGTTTCAGGAAGCACCAACTAATCTAGGTATGTTCTTTATATAGGTATCAGTTAGAAATAGTTCGTTAGGAGGAATACAGATGAATTTTCACAAGGTATTGGGAAACGGAGAAGAATCTTCTGGATTTTTGCTACTTGGAAACGTATTGTTAATCTCTGGAAGGAAAGATATAGTTTCTTCAATCCCTGTCATTTTATAGCTTCCAACACTTATTTTGTTTATTTATTTACTTTTTGCTCATACTAAACGAACAAACTTCACATCTATGTCTTCAGTTTCTAAGAATTAATTGACATGAAATGTACAACAAAAATTAGGTATATACAAGGTGGAAGGGAACAAGACCGAAAAACTTTGGGAGGTGATTCTACAGCTAAAAACAAGAAAAAGAGATCCAGTAAATATAGGTCCAATGCGACAGCGTTTTCAAACAGCAGTTGTGCGACGTTTCGCCGGCCTCCTTGTAAGTGCAATATCTCCCGAACAGAGATATTGACGTCGGGTCAATGTAAAGAAAGTGTTGATGATGGTGGTGCAAGCAGAAAGTGTAAGAGCGAACTGCACAAGGGGACTCCCCAAAGGAAAAAAGGGATTCACCAAATGGCGTGCAGTGGGGGACGTGTAAATGAATAATATGTACAAACGTAAAATGACCTGGTTATGTTTAGAATACGTACTGAATTATTGATTAGAACGTGCAAACAGGGATTCCCCACTGAAGCGTCGGGAACAATGTATACACCACTAACGAGGTAGTTGGTTGGATTGACGGCACCACTCACAACTATTGTTTCCGACAGCGTCTGAAACAGAAAAGTGGCGGAATCAGGGGAGAGTGTTGATTATTCCGCTACCAGTAAGACACAATATAAGGAGAAAGGAAGTGAACCTGTCCTTCTTGCGTTACCGACGATCCAACAAACCGCCTCGTTCGTGGTGTAATACATTGCTCCCCGACGCTGCAATGGGGAATCTCCATTTGCACGTTCCAAATGATCGTTCAGTACGTACACTAAACATTACCAGGTCATTTTACGTTTGTACGTATTATTCATTTTCACGTTCTCTACTGCACCTCATTTGGTGAATCCCCTTCTCCCTTTGTGATCTACTCCTTTCTGTTTGCGTCATAATTTTGGTGGGGTATGATTTTCTTTACATTTTTTTGACCCGACGTCAATATATCTATTCGTTTGGCAGATATTGCATTTAGAAGAAAAGGCCGGCGAAACAACGCACGGTTGCTAGTTGACGACGCCGCCGCGTTGGATCTATGTTTATTGGAACTTGTTTTTTTTCCTTGTCTTTAGCTGTAGAATCACCTCCCGGAGTTTTCCTTCTTGTTCCTTTTACCCTTCTATGTTTCTTTCTTTCTTTCTCTCTCTCTCTTTGTATATATATTTATATGGATTTTTAAACATAAAGACACGAAAGTTTTCATAGAGGGAAATTTCGATATGCTTAATACGAGAAACTCCCATACCAAAGAGGTAAGAAAAGTACAGAATTTAACTATTAGGTATTTGCTGTGAATTGCTAGACGTAAAATCACTTGAGATTTTCGATATAAGTAATACCAATATCTTATCCACTTGCACAAAATTTGGAAATTCCTTCTTAAAAGGTTGGAAGAAAGAACTTAATGATCATTATATGCCCCTTCTGCACTTTCTAAAAGGTCAAAATATGTAATACTTGGCATGTTCCTAAAGGGAATAATAATATGAGTATTTTTTTCACTTGCACAAATTCAGTACGGAAGATGCGAAGAGCCCTTGAGAAGTTGTGGCTGCAGAGACAAGAGGACGCATTTGCTTGTAAAGTGTAATTTACGACATTATGAAATTACTCCTCATAAATATACGAATTGTTAAGAGAATATACATTCTGCTTTGAAAATTTTAAGAAAAATAATTCAGAATATAGTGAAGATCATAATATATCTCAACTAGTTGTTCATCCCAGACAACAAAATATATACCGTATATATATATATATATATATATATATATATATATATATATATATATATATATATATATATATATATATATATATATATATATATATATATTAATAATCAAGGAACTAAGAGCTTCTAGACGTAAAAATATTAATCACCTTAGCAGCAGAAAAAAATCTATTCAATGTATCACGTCTCCTGCTTAACGGCGTAGTGCCTAGTACCACTATACAATAAAAACCAGGTACGCACTTTTACTTCATATAAAAATTGTATTAAACATGTCTACAAATGAATTAAGATAGTAAAATACTCTGCAATTAAATTTGAAATATAGCAATGTATAGCTAGCCAACTCGATTTTTCTTTCGTAAGTGCGTGCGAATAATAGTGTTAATCGTTTGATAACACTAGTTAACTGTAACTTTTTGTTTGTTACATGAGAAAAATCACCTGATCTTAAAGGAACTTTTTGCGCTGAATTCGAATATGCACTCGGTTTCTCTCCATCACGTACAGTTTTCCCGTAACAGAGGGATTTTCGGGAAATTCCCTCAAAAATTTCCCTTTTTCAGATATTTTATTCCCCTAGCTCCTGTCCCCTTACATATAGTAACATAGAAATTATACCTAAGTACACCTTGATTTATATTTAATAAACCCTAAAAGTTTCGTAAAAATCGCTTTGTTCTTTCTAGAGAAATAAATATATTTTTATGTATACTGTGTGCACTGTTTATTGCACCTGATAGTAATGCTTTCAGATCTCCTGAGTTGGGGTAAAAACGATTTCCTTTATAACTACAAACACATACATAAAAATTAATATTTACAATAGTCAACAACACACTTGTATTGCTCTCTGTAAATTAGAAACGTGTATAAAAGTAGAATGTACTTCCAACGTATATTTTTTAAAAAACGTACAGTATATGTATATCTTAATACATATATATATACAATTCTCCAAGTTTTTTCGTTTTGTTCATGAAATGGTTATCAATATTTGTTATCAAATGTAACAGAATGCAAAAGAAAGAAAGAATGGAATACAGACTCATTGTTGACAACAATGAACTAATGCAGTCTGAATTTCCCCCCTCCCCCCGCGCATTTCTTTCTTTCTTGTGTTCTTGACACCAGGTGAGGGAGTTTTGTACATTTTTATATTGACGTGTGGTTTAACACTACTTCACTTTCAAAGTTGTCTTTGCTGCTAAGAGTGCTTTGATGTTTGATCTTAACGGCATTATACCGAACTAAGACCAGAAGTTTAGTTTGTGATCAGTACAATGGCGTCAAGAGGACGGCGTTCGTGTGTTAACTCACCAAATAGTTTTTGTTATGTGTGTGGCCAGTTTGTAGTTAAAGGACAGTGTAGATCCATTACGCCATCGGTGAAACTAGCATATTATATATATTTCGGATGTCGTGTGGGAGATCAGGACAAAACTTGGGCACCCAACATAATTTGTGCGTCGTGCTACGTCACTTTACTTGCATGGGCCAAAGGGAAACGGAGGTTCATGAAATTTGCCGTACCAATGGTGTGGAGAGAACCCACCAACCATCTGGATGATTGTTATTTTTGTCTCACAGTAGTTAAGGGACATTCTAAAAAAAGCAAATACACAATAAGTTATCCCAGCGTTAAATCCGCAATTAGACCTATTCCGCACGGGGATGAACTTCCACTTCCCGAGCCCCCTACCAACTGGGAAGAGATATGGCCAAAAGACTCTGATGATGATCATGACCTTGATGAACCATCAACATCAACATGTACATCCAAGGATCCAACGTTCATCCCTGACTGTGTTCGCGAGCCACATTTCATCCGGCAATGTGAACTTAATAACCTAGTCCGTGATTTGCACCTGACAAAACAAGAGGCGGAACTTCTGGGATCAAGGCTCCAGCAGTGGAACTTATTGGATGCAGAAACGAACATATCAGTGTACAGGAGAAGGCATGTTCAATTTTCAAGCTATTTCTCAATGCAAGATAATGTGTGCGTATGTACGGATATAAATGGGTTGATGGCGGAGCTAGGAATTCCTTACGTTCCAGAAGAATGGAGGTTATTTATCGACGCGTCAAAGGTCAGCCTTAAAGCTGTCCTTTTACATAATGGAAATAAAACAAACCTTCTATACCACTTGCGCACTCAGTGAAGATTAAGGAATCCTATGACACCATGTCAACTTTGCTAAATCTTATAAATTACAAGGACCATTGTTGGCAAATATGTTGTGATCTCAAAGTAGTTGGTATTTTATTAGGACTGCAGTGCGGTTACACGAAGTACCAATGTTTTTTATGTTTATGGGATAGCCGAGCTGATGACAAACATTATGAAGTGAAGGAATGGGAACCTAGAGTGAATTACGTACCTGGAGAATGCAACGTCAAATACGCTCCTTTGGTAGATCCTAATAAGATATTACTACCGCCACTTGATATCAAGTTAGGACTTATGAAAAACTTTGTCAAAGCCATGGACACATCTGGTGAAGGTTTCAAGTATTTGCAAGATAAGTTCCCTAACCTGAGTGATGCTAAGATTTCAGCGGGAGTGTTTATTGGTCCCCAAATTAGGAAATTAATGCTTGATGATAGCTTTGACAGCAAGTTTAACAGTGCTGAGCTAGCTGCCTGGACAGCATTTAAGTGTGTTGTGCGCAACTTTCTGGGCAATAACAAAGCTGAGAGTTACACAGAAATCGTACAGGACATGATACAGAAATACAAAGAGTTGGGTTGTAGGATGTCTTTAAAAATCTACTTTTTGCACTCCCACCTCAGCTTCTTTCCTGCTAACCTAGGTGCTCTCAGCGACGAACAGGGGGAAAGATTCCACCAAGATATAATGGCAATGGAGAAAAGGTACCAGGGACGATGGGATCCTTCAATGATGGGGGACTATTGTTGGGGTCTTGTTAGAGAATGCAACATTTCTTACAAAAGAAGGAAGTAGTGTACGTTTTTGTAACCCAATGGAAGTTTCATATATTGTGATAGTTTTGATTGTCTTTTCATGACCTTTTGGTACATTTGTATTATTGTTTATTGTAAATTGTCACACTTGTAAATTATATTTTATATATGTGTTTGTGGTAATAAAGCAAAACGTTTTACCTCAACTTAAGGGATCTGAAAGCATTACTATAAGGTGCAATAAACAGTACACACAGTATACATACAAACATTTATTTCTCTAGAAAGAATAAAGCGATTATTACGAAACTTGGAGGGTTTGTTAAATATGAATCAAAGTATACTTAGGTATAATTTCTATGTTAGTATATGCAAGGGGACAAGATCTTGGGGTGTAAAATAAACGAAAAGGGAAATTTTTGAGGGATTTTCCCGAAAATCCCTCTGTTCCGGGAAAATCGTACGTGATGGAGAAAAACCGAGTGCATATTCGAATTCAGCGCAAAAAGTTCCTTTAAGAACAGGTATTTCCTTTTATGTAACGAAACCTTTGTTAACTAGTGTAATTAGAATTTAATAGAGTCAAGTTTATGCGCACGATGTTTGGCATGACATAGAGTAGTTTTCATAATTCCATAAAATTCTTGTGATCTTAGCAAATTCCAATATTTACCCTCTTACTTCTCCGGCAGAAGTATTCTTCTTTGAGCACGCAACCTGATGACTTAGATATTACTCATATTACTGTAGATCATCATACTGTGGATTTCTACCAAGATATTTAAAAAATTCAAAATAATTTTAAAATCCGATATTTCAACATAGCATAGTAGATGAATAAACTTCTTAGTTAATTCTTGATTGATTCTATATGAAACTAGAATGGCATGGTTAATACACATTTTGTATTTTTGTCATCCATAGTTATTTTAGTTTATGCTTGTTTTTCTGGTAATAAGTTTTATCAATCTTTGTCCGTTTCTGGTAATGATTTTACAGAGTGGAATCAATATTCTTTTGATATTTGAGTAAAATTATTCTTCTTGATTTAGTAGTTTGTATAAATTTCAAATACTTATAATGTATTGCCAGTGAGTGTAGAATAATAATGGGAAACTTCCATCAAGTTAAAGACACAAGTTCCATTTCACACAACTCCAATAGTAAGTTCGTTTTTTCAATGCTGTTACATATACAAAAAGTTATGTCTACGCAAATATATTTAAAACTGACTTGTGGTAATTTTATTGCTTTAGAATTACAAGCTAAATTGAAATTAAAATGTAGAGTATATCATATATTGAATATACCTGGCAACCCTTGATTTTAAGTATTGGAAATACATATCCGCCTGAGAATGAGGAGATAAGAAGAGGAAGCATTTTGTTTACTTGGGAGAGCATACAAAAGCAGTAACAGATGATGCTGGTATAATGGCACTCATGCGAGCAATTGTTGTATTTGCACAGATGAGTGAATGTTCTCTAAAGCCTTTCAAGTTTTGTTATTGGCTTTGTTGTGAACAGAGAAAACTCCCAACTGGTAGATGCGAAGCAATGTAAACTAAGTAAAGTTTGTAAAGAAATCATTGAACAAGTTGTGTAAATAATCGCAAATACTGAATTACTGTATAGAATCTGGGTCTGCAGATAGCATTACAGATTCACTACAGATGTATTCTCTCTTTACATGAAGATTGTCATTGTGGTCCTCTGTGGATTAGAACATTCTTGTGTTTTAAAGTACTCAACTACTTGTGTTTGATACTACTCAAAAACTTTTTCATCAGATTTGTCTCAAATAAGAATAGCCATAATTTTAATTATAATTTAGAATATATATTGAATGTATAGGATTCATTTAATTTTTCTTTTTTCTTGATGAGCTACTTCATAGAAAAAGAAGTAGGAAAATAAAATATCTAGTAAATTCCACAGTGTAGTATGACGCTAGAAGTGGAGAAACCGACATGTGGAGAATAGTTGAGAAATAGTACAGAATGTTTAGTCTTATTTTTAGCCTTATAAGTTTTATTGGCCTTAGAAACAAAATGTAAATTATCAATAGCAGAGTTACCGCTTTTTGGTATAGGTGATTAGGATTTAATTTCCGAGTGGAACTCATGTAAATGTCATGCTAAGAAATAGGTCAATATCTTATGTAGCTTTAGTGCAGAAAAAAATGTTAAACAACAAAATAACTGCATGTAAAGTGGTTGATTGTAAGTAGATTATCAAGTCACATTTTATAGCGCATTTCGCCATGATGGTGGGAACTGTCGAATTACGCATACAATAATACAGAGTCTTCCAAAAGTCCTGCAAAAAAGTAAAAACTGTAACTTTGTAACCATTTATTGTATTTGTACAAAACTTTTAGTATACTTGTAAGAAAGTCTGAAATGTTGTTTCCAAGCATTTTTTCATCGTCAAACTGTTTTACTGTCGTCGGGAAATTAATCACCAAGTTTAAAGAAAGAGGCAATGTGTTGGACAAACGTGGTTCCGGACGACCAAAGACTTCAGACGAAACGAAAGAGGCTGTCTTGGCTAAAGTTTATGCTAGCCCAAAGAAATCGCTTCGTCGGACATCTACGGAGATGGATGTTCCAAGGTCAACCATCCACAAAATCCTGGCAGAGGAAAAGTTTCATCTGTACAAGTTACAGATATTGCGTCACTTAAATGAAGATGACTCCGATAGACACATGCAGATGTGTGAATGGTTTGCAGATAAATTAGATGAATATATCAATTTTACTAAAGACTGTGTGTTTTTCAGTGATGAAGCTGTGTTTTATGTCAATGGTGAAATGAACAGACAAAATCTTCGATACTGATCTCTAGATAATCCACACTGAATGAGTCCATCCAAACAGCAGGGCTGTAAAAACGTAATGGTGTGATGTGGTTTGGGGAAAGCTCATGTGCAAGGATCTTTCTTCTTTGATGAATATGTAACGGGTGAGATTTATCTGAACATGCTGAGAGACAAATTGATGCCTCAAATTGAGCATTTGGGTGAGAGGCTTCCAGATTGGTTTCAGCAGGATGGCGCCCCTGTCCATTTTGCTGCAGCTGTTAGAGATTGGTTGAATAACAATTTTTCTCACTGGATTGAGAGAAGAGGTCATATGTAGTGGTCCCTCGTTCGCCAGACCTTTCTCCCCTTGATTTCTTTTTTTGAGGTATGCTTAAAGAGAAAGTTTACTCGATGAAGATTTTAAATTTAAACCACATGATAGAACGCATTACCAGTCAGTGTGCTGAAATCGATGGCAATTCAGACCTATTTCATCGAGTTCACCTTACTCTTAAATAGCGCATCAAATTATGCATTGAACAGCACGGAAATCATGTTGAAAATATTACTCATTAACATAAAATTGACTAAAATGTGCTTTTTCCCATGTACCCAGACTTTATGGACACCCTGTATATAAAGTTGTAGACAAAATGAGATATTCTACTTCGTATTCAAGATAGTATACAATACAATATGCTACTTTTATCAATGACTGTGCAGGCTGTAAAATAATAAATTACGAAGGAGAAAATCACATAGAGCGAGGGAAAAAATATACAAAACGAAGTATGAGAATGAAGAGTTAAATATAATTGGAAAATTGCAGAAAATGCACGTAGATTTGTAGAAACAAGGAGGCATAATAATAACAGTAGAAAAACAAATTGGAAAGTAGATAGCTAACCAAATGAAGTTTTAGGAAGTTAGGAAGAATATATGTTTAAAATTTGTACAAAACCCTACAATTTAGGCGTTAAAGAGGAAAACAAAATTAAAGATTGTAAAAAAGTGTTCACGATATTTGAAGGAATCTTTAGAAAGCGATATGTGAGATGAAGAAGAAGGAAAAGGGATAAATTATATTTCAGTGAACATGGAAGAAGAAAGAAAGATATATATAGTTCTTCTTACTCTGCAATGAAATATGTGGAACAGGAGAGCGACCGAGAGATTTATTTAAGAAAGCAATGATATCATTGGCTAAGAAATCGAAATGAATGTGAAAACTATGGAACTGTTAGTCTCATATCATATGCAGTAGAAGTTATGATTCAAATATTGAACAGTTGGAAGGTTCTATGGAAGAACAAATGAGGAAATTGAGGAAGAAAACTTAGGTATAGAAGAGGTAAGAACATGAGAGGTATTATTGAATTTTTAAAAATAATGGGCTAAAGATTTTTAGTAAAAGAGAAGGATGTATATGTTACATTACTTGACCTAGATAAGGTTTTTGATTGAGTGATTAGGAATTCAAAGGAGGTTTGATTGGAATGGAATGACCGACAACTCATAAGAATTATACAATGTCTAAAACAACAAATAAGAGTTAAAATAATGTTGGGGTGACAAAGAACAGAATAGATAGTGAAGACAGATTTACGTAGAGATGATGGTATGACTTATTGTGGAATCTGATTTAAAAATTAAAGAATAGGTAGTAAGTCTGATGAAAAACTGTGAAAAGTACGGTGAAATGAGCTATAGAAAAAAATGGTGGTGCAGGAAACGAAGCGGTTCATATGAACTATAGAGGTAGGAACAAAGATAAAAAAAACTACGATAGTGGTGGCAAAAAAAAAAGAGAGAGAGAGAGAGAAAAGAAAATGCCGGAACAGAAAAATTAATTTGTTGTTCTCTGAATGAAGAGTTAAGAAATACTTATCAAATAAAATTTTCGTATAGAAAAATATGCTCAATGCAGCAGAATAGAAACATTGGGTAGACATGATGAAAATGGTTAGACTTACAAAATATAGGTGTAGAAAAGCATGTAGAAAATTAATTGATTAAATTGGAAAGTCAATGAGAACCAGTAGGAATATTTGTTTGGTTGTTGAATTTGAGTTTAGCTTCTCTTTCAGCACCGATGGTATATGAGATATGGATCTACAGCTTAACGTGGGATCCGAACCATATGAGCTTCCGTAAGGAATCGAAGTGTCTTTATGTTAACCAAATAGTCACGAAGGAGCTCTAATAGTAATAGTTGAAAGACAAACATCCTATCTCAGGTAACTGAAAATTAGAAAATGAAATAGTTAAAACATTGTATAATGGAGGTATGATGACAGGAAGAAGAAGAAGAAGGGAAAGTAAAACTACAATTCAAGACGCTATTAAATGAGTAGCTGTTACATCAGGTTGAAGAAATTAGATAAGAACCGTAGTGTATGGAAGCCTCTCAATCTGTGGTAAATGACTTGCTAAAGATAGGATAATACTGTACGTATGATGATGTTAATAATGATTAATCTCACTTGGTTTCTCTGTGGTATTGAACTCGTGTTTATTGTGTGATCATTTTATCAAAATTAGAAATAGTCAATAATTATTACATCTCTCAATTACAATACCAGCAAATTATGTAAAAAATGTGCTTAACTAGTTACGTACAGTTTTTATACAATGAATCCACTGATATACAGTATCTAACTCATTTTGTAAACTTGTTTAATCTACTGTATTTATCTATAAATTTGAGGATGAGTGGGTTCGCGTTCTCTGGGACCCATAATATACTTGTATGTTCAATAATCACAGATTCATATAGAAGCACTCCGATTAACTTTTGAAAATATCTACTGGGTGGGCAGAAAGTAACTCCCTATTTTTAATATTTTTCTCTCCTAAAATATTGTAGGTATAAACTCAAGTTTTTGCACAAATGTAGTATATTATATACCGTTATCTTTCCAAAAGCTACAACTCAATATGTGCTCCAGAATTTTCTAGACACCGTCTCAAACGAATAGATATGATTGCTACGACCTTCTTCAAAACCTAAGCAGGAACACTACTTATGACCTCACGGATCACTTTCTCAAGTTCCCCGAGAATTTGTGGTTTGCTGCAATACATTTCTTCCTCAGCCCACCCCATAGAAAGTAATCGCATGGTGTGAGATCTGGACTTCGCTCTGACTATTCTGTGGTACCCCGGCGACCTATCCAGCGCCCTGTGAAGCGTTCATCATTGTCTTACATGCAAGGCATAATGAGGGAGAGGTCCATCTTACATAAATAACAGTTCATGTGACTCGTCCTATTCAGAAATTTTAAGCCACACAAAATTTTCTAACATTTCCAGGTATCTTTCGGCGTTCATTGTGTCACTCAATACATAGGGTCCAATAATGCGGGAAGATATTAATCCACACTACACTGTCACTTTCGGTTTGCCCTGCACTTTTCAACGGTCTGTTTGGGATCACCTTTTGCCCAATAATGGCTATTATGACGATTAATGAACCCTCCTACATGAAGCCCAGCTTCATCACTCCACAGAATTTTTTCAAACAGGTGTGGATGATCTTCATATCATGTGAGTATATTTCATAAAATTCAACATGCCTATCGCAATTATCTGGATACAACTTTTGGACATATTGAGGATTCCATGGACATAATGTAATGTAACTCATTGTGGAGAATAGCATGCACAGAATGACGTGTAATGCCATTCGCTCTTCCAGCCAGCCTTGTTGATTTTGAAGGGCTTCTTTGCTCGAGTATTTCTCTCACTATGACCACCTTTTCCTCTGATACCGAAGTCGAGGGACTACATTATCTCTTAATGTCCACGGCACTTCCAGTAGTTATTAATTTTCTGTGCCAACTTTTAATTGTCTTTGCATCCACAATAGCTTGTCACCCATGTTGACCACTCCATCACCATTAGATCTGAATTACAGATTGCTACACCTCAAATCTAGCGCAATTTTGGCACCCTTCTCAATGCTTAATCGACCTGGCATTTCTATGGCTTCAAAGAAACAACAAGCTCTGACAAAAGTTTCACAACTCTGAAAAAAGGATGGGAAAAAATGGCATGATATAGCCTATAAAAAAAGATAACTTTCATTGCTATCTACACATACCATAAATAGAAATTCTCAATCCAGAATAGACAGTTACTTTCCGCCTACCATGTATATCTATTTATGAAGAAAACAATAACTAAACACATTAAACACAAAACTTTCTTGAAGGCTCTGCGAATACTTACGGCAACTCCAGAAGAAACTTTGTCGATACGCGAGTCGTTGGTTCAATCGTTGCCTCAAAAACCAACTCGAATAATAATTCGAATTTCTCTGTGTTAATTCTTTCATTTCCTCTGTGTTGCATAAGCACATAGAATAGATCATAAAATATTTTATTAGTTTCCATTTACCGTTAAAAACAAAGGGAGGTATCGATATACAGAGAACTTCAAGGTAACAAAAAACCATTAAAAGAATTATTTTGCTCTCAGTATTCGAATGAGTAAAAATGTTTTCAAAAGCGAAATAACAAATAACGTTTGTTATATGTAATGCAATTAAGATAACTTTACTAATTCTTTTATTTTTCACATGTTACGAAGGTTTCTGGTTGAATTGCTTTACTGGATGATACGAAACACGTGTTATTTGAAGTATGGGAAGTGTAAGAGATGAATTTTAGGAAGGAACATAAATTGTAGGTCACGAGGAAAGGTAAAGTCTATGTTTACAAAATCTTCTCGCGTGACTAGAATAGTGTTAATGTGTAAGAAGGTTATCACCTTCCTTGCCGCATATGTAGCTAGTTCAGTAATATATTTTATGTCCCTAAAACATTATACCTTGAATCAATATTCATTTCAATCAATTCTAGATGGATATGCACACTTTAGAATGATTAGTTTATAGCAAATAGATATTTTATAAATATGTTTGTTCTATATTGGAAGAAAGATGAGACATATGGAGGATGTAACCAGTTTCGCAGACTGTTACACACACTAACCGACAATGTACTTTATCGTACCGTCAAAACAAGCTCTGCTTGTGTATACAGACACGCTTGTTCAAAGAACTTCGTTTACATAGACGAAAAGTTAACTTAGACATCTTCCTCTCCTATGGTCTCAGCAAAATAAGAGAAAACAAGAGAATAGCAATGGGCAATGCGCCAAAATGTAGCGAGTTGGATCGTTATTATTACTTTTAACAATACTCTACTTTTCACAGAATTAATATAACGCTTCATCAGTCACACAGACAATGAACTAACACCATATTTTTTTTTGACGTAACACATTAATCTCGACAAACTCAGTTTAGCATTCAACTACCACTGTATAATGGGGATTAGATACACTGTGCTAACCATAATGCCTATATCATTTACAAGATATATCAATTCGTATACAATGCTATTATAAAACTAATCATTATGACTGTTATTAATGGGAGGGGGAATGTTTCTCACTTGCATCTTTTTCCTCAATACATATTATAGTTAATCTGTAAATTGCCATTGGTTTAATATTATCAGTTATAAAGAAAATTCATATGCCATATATAAACATTCATATTTAAGATTCAATTTTAAATAAAAAGATAACTTTTATGTAATTCCTATATAATTCAGCTGTGGAAAAGGAAGACAACATATCAAAAAATTTCTCGGAAGTAGTCTCTCACAAGCGTAGATCTAAGGGAAGGATACGAAAGGATATACGTTGCTCTCCTAGCTTCTCGGTTAGGCATCCCTAGACAAGTAAGCCATCGATTAGCAAAGAAGATCGTAGATCTGACATATGCTCTCTAAATTGAAATGATAAACTAATAATAACTTTAGCCATCGTGTCTAATTTTTCCATTTGAACAACATTGTTATGAGAATTGTCCGCAGAAGCATATGTAGAGCTCCGGTAGTGGTTGCAGTAATTAATCTCTACCCTCAAATGTGCGCCAACGCCTCGAAAGATTATTATATTGCTCAGCAGTAAATAACTGAATTTGTCCCATCTTCAATTAAGAAGTTCGACTGTAAAATCAAAACTCGATTAAAGTTCATTATATCAGGTTTATTAGAAAGGCTGCATTGCAATTAAATTTTCATTTAAAAGGTTTTGCATCCTTACTATGCATTTGGTAGTCTTGCATAGATACATTTACAATACTATACAATTACAATACTATACAATTGATATAAAAGCTTAATAAAACTCAATGAACTGCAGCCGTGAAATTATTTTTGTGTGTAATTGTAGTACTATTTTGCCAATGTGAGCGGATTCTATAGCATGATTTAAATGTATGTGCACTTCTGACATTTCAACGAAGGGCAATTAATTAAAACAATGTCGAAAACAATACAAGTCTAACTACTGATGAAGAGAACCCAATTATCAAAAGATACATCAATTATCAATTATCAAGTCCAGATTTATAAAATGATTCTGTTCGTTTGCGCCTTCGGCTTCCATAAAGCTATTTTTATACTTACGGATCATGTCCATAGGGTTTCTCGCGGTACTCCTGTTTTCTCCCACTTTTTCATTCCATCGATTCTTCCATCATCATTCACTTGCTTTAATCATTCTCTTCCTTAACCTAAAGAATATAATCGTGGGACGTTAAATTGAAATATTTCGTTTCATTTTACGGACGGTAGCCTCACATCCTACAGTTGTGGCTACTCTGAAAATGTGTCCATACAAATTAATTGATTAATTTAAAATTGTTCAAGTATTTAGATGACATATCTTATATTATATACCAAAACTATTTCGTACGAAATCCACTCAGTTACTTCTGTGTATTTCTTATCTCGGGGATATTGCAATTCTTTATCATAAAAATATTTTGTTGAAAGGTTAATAAACGTTAATTTTCGACTCTACATCACGACTTTTATTATTTTGCTTTATCTTTTGAATACGCAAAATAAATAGAAAATTGTGTACATTCTTTCTCTTCTAAGTTATAGAGTGAATAACTAGTTGTGATGTTCGAAAAAGGCAGAAGAATAGAGAGGGGAAAAATAGCTTTAAGCACACTGTTATTGCTTTTTGATACCTTACAAATTCCTTCCCCTTTTCACGCCTGTTTGTTAGTCTCTTTTCCAAGAGAGTGAAAGCGTTAAAAAGAAAAAGAATGAGAGAGAGAGAGAGAGAGAGAAAGAATAGTCACTCCGATGGGAAACCTAAATAATAATATTTTCTACGAGACGTCGGAAGTCGTACAAGTTTCCGACTTTTACAATCACCATCTGCAACTAAAGAATGGCAGTAAAATGCGTCTCGTCGTCTACCAAAGAAAATTAACTGCAACCAGCTCGATACGTCTTTTGAATAAGCTAAGGGCAGAATGAAAATATACAAGCAACTTATGTGTTTTGTTTTGTTTTGTTTTATGGGTACATCAAATAGAAGATCTGTTATTATTTGCGTGTCATTTATTAAGGTTCAAGTGCTTTAGCTTCATAAAAATTGAAATTGAAATGTCTTTATCAAGCTGAACGAAGATTAGTCACGCTACTCTGTTATAATCCGTGGTCAAATATGCAGAACCAAATGTAATGTTAAAGAACTATATACAACAGAATAAATTAGTTTCCTATTCTGGTAAGAAAAAAGTTCATTGTGTGTCACAATATATCTCGAGTCTAATATACACGTTAATAGAATGATAGAAGTGATTATAGACCCTGTTTCCATGATAAAATGACTTTTATGTGTTCGATTATATTATAAACTTATTCTAATATAGGATATTAGAACAAAATAACTGTAATGTCTTGATAATTCACTTTTACCGAAGTTTAAAATATTATATTTCAAACTGTCATTGTAGAATTGGCTTTCAATAGAAGTCTCAATTTATGTATGTACATAATAATTTATATGATATAAAATAGAGTTTTCAAGTGACAAGTTAATAGGTTAGCAATTCATACTTTCATCGCAAAGCAACTCGAATTCGATTCTTAGTGGTAGCTTACGCGGTTCGGATTGTAAATTATGAGTTCCATTCTAATATAAATACGGCGTTAACCTTAAGACAGCATAGTACGAAATTAAATAACATTTCGATTGTAATTTCCCAAACCATAAACTCTTGAACAGCTTTCGAAGAAAACTGGTAAATGTAAGTAATTGACTATGACATGATTCGAAAAATAATGTTATGAGAGAAAACAAGGAGCTAGAAAACATTATGTTTATCCATAACAAATTCCGTAAATACTCAAAATCAAGTGTTTCATTTCGCATATGGAGGGGGCACTATGGCTCAGTGGTAGAGCGTCTACCTCTGATGTGTGGGGTCCGTGGTTCAATATCCGGTCAAGTAAATTTGTGGTGGACAACATCGTGTCCGTAGGTTTTCTCAGGGTACTCCCTTTCATCCCACTTTCATTCCACCAATTCTTCCATCATCACTCATTTGACTTAATCATCCGTCTTCCTTAGCCCAATGGACATAGTCGTGGAACGTTAATTGAAAGGTTTTCATTATGCAATAAATATGTGAAAAGAATAAATTTTAGTAAACGCAATTTTCTTTTAAATTTTTGTGTCTATATTTGTTTGCTAAAGTATAATTTTCGAATAACAACTTGAAAATTAGAATGCTCACAAGAAAGCGTTGATGTTATCTCGTGTTGAAAATGTGTTATGAAAGTAATGAGGTAACGGCTCGGAAATAAACCTGCATCTTGTTTTTTTTTTTTAGCTTTTTTTTAGCTTTTTTTTTTTTTTGAAGATTTCAACTTTAGAAGAAATAACAATATGTTTCACCTTTCTTTTCTTATTATAATACGAAAAAGGACTTAGTTACTGCATTCTAAAGTGAAAAAAAAAAGCATGAGGAGTTTAATAATCAAGAATACCATCGACCACTTGATAGGAAAGAAAATGACAGACCGGTAGACACAATGGGATTTCTAGTTGGAACCAATTCTTTGTGGATCTAGTGGAGTAATGATCAATGATAATTTTTATGTGTGAAAATTTATGGTATTAGCAATAACTCTTTTGAAAATGTAGTAGTTGGACTTAGTAAAACAAAACTATAATTTAGAATTCACGTATAAACTAAAATTGCAGTTAATAACGTTTTTGGAGCTAAAGTCACATTTTATATAGGAGATTACGCGGATCAAGTATATCTATCTATTTGGTCTAGGAATTAATTCGTGCGGGTGGACAAGAGATGGCGCAACGAACGGAGCGTCCCACAGTTCCGTGTATCCACACATGTGTTGCAAACCCCTGTCATCGCGTACCGTTCGTAGTATAGGGCAGTGGATTAAAGCGTCAACAACACCAGTTTGTAGTTAAGTGAACATGGCGCAATTTGTGCCTGATAAAGTGTTTTTGCGGGGTGTCCTGCTGCATTACTTTAACATGCAGAAAAGTGCGACTGAAAGTCATCGTATTTTGGTGGAAGTGTATGGTGACCATGCTCTAGCTGAGCGAACGTGTCAGAAGTGGTTTGCACGGTTTAGAAGTGGTGATTTCGGCTTGGCAGACAAGAGCGAGCTGGACAGCCAAAAAAATTTCAAGACGAAGAATTGACAGCATTGCTCGAGCAGGATTCGTGTCAAACGCAGGAACAACTTGCAGCAGCATTAGGCGTTGATCAAACAACAGTCTCCAAACGCTTGAAAGCCATGGGAATGATTCAAAAGATGTCACATTGGGTTCCACATGAATTGAAAGACAGAGACGTTGAAAGACGAAAAACCATTTGCGAATTGCTGCTTCAACGACAGAGCAGAAAAGGGTTTCTGCATCGAATTATTACGGGTGATGAGAAGTGGATCCATTACGAGAACCCTAAACGAAAAAAGGCCTGGGTGAAACCAGGTGAACCAGGTCCATCACAACCAAAACGAGATATTCACTGTGCAAAGGTTATGCTGTGCATATGGTGGGATATGAAAGGTGTGGTGTACTATGAGCTGCTGCAACCGGGTGAAACTATGAATGGAGAACATTATCGACGACAATTAATGCGTTTGAAGCAAGCTCTGGCCAGAACACGACCAGAATGGGAGAACAGACATGATAAACTTATTGTTCAACATGATAACGCTCGCCCACATGTCGCAAAACCGGTCAAAACCTATTTAGAAAATGTCGGATGGGAAGTTTTACCCCACCCGCCGTATTCACGAGACGTTGCTCCTTCGGACTACTACTTGTTCGATTGCATGAACAACGATTTGATTGGACAGCGGTTTACTTCTTCAGAAGATATCGAAACATGGGTCTCTGAGTGGATCGCTTCCAAGGATGAGGACTTCTTTCGCCACGGAATCCGTACATTGCCTGACAGATGGGCGAAAGTGGTGGCTAGCGATGGACAATATTTTTCTTAAGGTATTTATGTATTTTGTGTTTGTACTACAGCTTCAATGTGTGCGTACCAACCGCACGAATTAATTCCTAGACCAAATATTTAACATTTGTTGAGGAAGTTAAAATTCAAGGGGTAGAAAGTTGAAATCGCTATACCCAAGTTTCCTATTTTAAATATATTGACATAATATAACACTAAAGAGACAGTAAATTCTGTAAATAATAAGCTTTTACTACTGTTAAATTCACGTTATACCTAAAATGACAATTTATGACTTCAATTTTGTAAACTGAACTTCTTTGGAGTATTGATGTACAACAGTAATGCACTCAGGCTAAGGGAAACAGTAGTGATGAGTTGGATGAGAATGATACAGTGATGAAAGCGGAAAGAAACAGGGTAACTCCGAGAAAATTTATGGACACACTGTTTGTCCATCACAAATCAAATTTGTTGGGAGCTTGGATCAAACCAGGAAACCACGCGTTCTGCCACTGAGCCACCGTGGCATAGACTGTATGTTAGGATCTAATGGAATATTTGAAGCTTACGATAAAGTGCTTTCTTCCTGAACGGAAAAACGAAATGCAAACGACATTCTATACCGAAACAAAAATGAGTTTGTTTAATGATTTATGGTACTTTTTTTTATCTGCCAGTATGAATCTAGGCAACTCGTATTATATATATATAAATGTACAATGGACATTAACTTGATATGTTGAATAGGCAATCAACATGACCCTTGTAATAAGTTTGGCATAAGTTGGCATAACTTACATACTGTCCACCAGTAAAATGGCAGTTCAAAAATCAACAAATATAGGCAGCTCCAGACTAATAAGTAGTGAATGTTGTAAAGGCACTTTTTAAACTTCCAAGTTATTCTATGCATAAGTGTCGGAAGTCTTAAAAAGGCCATGTTCATCCGTCTCTCTGTCTGTCTGTCGACAGGTATCAGATATAAACGGTAAGAGATATCAAGGAGCGGTTATTTGAAATTGATTCAGCATCCCAAGAATAAGTTCCATCTTCTCCGTTAACCTACTTTTCCATTTCTAGTTTCAACGTTTATCACCGTAGAACAAAAACGGTAATTGATAGCCACAAGTGTTTTCTTGCAGTCAGTTCAGCATTTCAAGGCAACATTCATCACCACAACAACACTATCAAAACCAAATATGGTTGAAATTTACTCCGGCATCAATACTGATCTCCAAAGAGCAAAACTAGCAAATCGAGAATAAGTTTCTTGCAATCGACACTGCGTCCCAAGAGTGGGTTCCATCTAATTCTTTCACACTCTATTCGAATCGGAATTGGTAGAAATCAAGCATTCCCGTTTCAATGTTCATAGCTATAGAACAGAAATGGTAGTATATAGTGAGGAACGTTTTATTGCAATCCATTCAACGTTTCAAGAGAACATACCATCACCATCCAGAACGCTCTACCAAAACTGGAAGGGGTTGAAATTTACTAGTACTACATAGAGAAAAACGATAAGGGATATCAAAATGGCTGTCTAATAGATTCATTCCCCCAAGAATGAGTGCTGTCTCGGGTTTTATCTACCTATTAAAACCGGAAGTGGTGAAAATATGTGTTTATTCGATTAGAATACTGATCACATAATGGATAAAACGTAAAGAGTTAGCAACAAGCAGATTTTTGATATGGATTCAGCACCAAGAATATATTTTATCTCTGATTTTATTCTTTTTATAGCAACCAGAAGTGGCTGACATCAATTAACATTTCCGGTTTTAGTGATAGTCCACATACAGCAAAATCAGTAACGCATAGCAACTAATGGCTTTTTGATATGGATTCAGCGTCCGAGGAACAGAATGTATCTTTCATCTTATTCTTCTATTGCAACAAGTAGTTATAGATGTACTACTGCAAAGTTGAGTATTGAATTCACATAGTTTTAAAGTATACCATAGATTCACATTGTGAAACGAAACTCACTTATTTTTCTATTTAATTGCAGAATCTGCTACAGAAAAACTAAGGTAAAACTTGAAGAAGAAACACATAAAATATTAATTAAAAAAGCGAAACTGTCGATTCTCTCCAAAAGACACTAACTTTTGGAGTAAAAATCCCAGCCCAAAAGAGCCAACTTTTTGCATCTCTATGTGAAAGTGATGCCTTGTCTAGAAAAATGTATTTGTTTCTGTTAGAAAAGCTCTGTCTTTTCTCGAATTTCGTCACTAAAATACTGTTTCGTCTCGTGCGCAACCCTATATCTTCATGACAGTATTATTGAAATAGTAAAATTGGGCATTTGCTATTAATGTTTAAAGTTACTATTAATTCGTCCCTTCTGTTCAAAGAGCATAAATAAGATATATGAACTTCTTTGCTTACCTCTAAAATGTATATAGCTCAGTTGCCACTAGGGAGGCAAACGAGGCTGTCGGAACAGCAAAGTTTCCATTTTTACCCTCCCCTCAAATCTACGGTTGTAACAGACAACTTATTCCTATTTCGCCGAATGTCTTAGGCTACCCAATTGTCGCATACTTGCGCAATCGACTACCTTTGGCGAAACACGAAGATACAGCGGCAGACAGCCGTGAACTTGCTAGGAAATCTTATTCGTTAATCAATACTTCTCGGACCTTAGTAATGTGAAAATTAGCTTAAGGCTGTTATTTATTTAAACTTACATCTTAAATATTAACCTTCACACATAGCATATGGACTCGCCTTAAAACTAATAATACTAAACCAATCGCAAAGACTAAAATCAGTATTTCTATTTCTATTAATTATTGTTTCAGATTTTCGGAAACAAGAAAGAATATTTCTATTACTTATATTTTAAATAACTTATTTTCAATAAATTATGTTTTACCAATTGCTTGAACTGTTAGTTTCATCATTAAAAAAGTTAACAACCTTTCCCGTAATTTTCGCCGGCGGCACTAAAAATACTTATATACCTCAAAACTACAATTTAGTTTATAGTTTAAATGCTTAAAAACGTTCTTTATTCCCGGCGGGAGCTCATGTGGTTCGGATTCCACGTTAATCAGTAGGTCCACGTCTCATGTAGCCTCGTTGCTGAAAGGGACGCTAAACTGAAATCAACTCAACTTAACGTTCTTTATTATAAAACTACAAAAACAATGCATCTGTACGTATAATGACTGACTGTTCTAGTTGATCAGAGTCTTTCCCTCTCTCTTGAAACCTTACCTTAAGTTACCATGTGGTAATAATAATTTCTTGTTTAGTATAATATGACAAATATATCCACACGTGGAAACATAAAACAGAAAATTGCATCACATAAAGATGTCCAACATTCATTTGTATCATTTGAACGCTTGACTGAGCAAAAGAAGATAGATTTTCTTCTTAATTTTCAGTCCAGCAACATATATTTTTCTCTTCATTTTCAATTTACCGGTAGGTTAATGAAGTAAGCAAACAAGAAATGGTACGTTGAAATGAGCCTAAATGCAATCTGAATTCCATTAGTCAAATCAGGGTATGTGCTGTACTGCATAACACTGGCGCAAACCGGGGGGATGAGGGGGACTGTCCCCCCAATAATCCGATTTGAAATGTATTTTGGGGAGAAATTTAATTATTTTTGTCCGATTGTCACACAGGAAAGTGAGATGAAATTGATGTCTCCCCACAATAAGCTTCAATCTGCCCGCCTTCCAACGCTGAAGACAACTCCACAACATTCTTTTTCAACTTCATAAATATTTTGGACATCGCATATATATATAAATACGAGGGTGGGCTGATAAGTTCTCGGCCCGACCCAGAAGGACTTGAGCTGCAGGCATGAAAGTATGAGGCTATTCAACAGAGTCTCCTCGAAGGTCAATACATTTGGCACTTCGATGCTACAACGTCTCCAACCCCTTCAAAAAAAAAAAAAAAGATTTCTCAAGATCTGCAAAAAGCTGTTCCGCAGCTGTTATAACCTCTTCATCACCGTGAAAATTCTGTCCTTTCAGTGCTGTTTTGAGTTTTAGAAACAGATAATAATCAGAAGGGGCAAGATCTAGCGAGTAAGGTGGGTGGTCAATGCACTGAAATCCTAGGTTCCTCAGAAAATCCATTGTTCTGCAGCCTTGTGGACGGGAGCATTGTCCTGCAAGAACAAGACACCTCGTGTCAACTTTCCCCGGTGTTTTTCTTTAATAGCGTCCTTTATCTTAGCCAACAGACTGTAGTAGTACTCTGCAGTTATGGTTTGGCCATTTGGAAGGTAGTCTGAGAGCAAAACACCATTCTTATCGCAGAATATTGAGGCAAGCACATTCCCTGCGGACTTTTGTACTTTGAATTTTTTGGGCCTTGGAGATCCTGAGTGGCGCCACTCGCATGACTGCTGTTTGGTTTCCGGATCAAAGTAATGCAGCCACGTTTCATCCTGGGTAACAAGCCGATTCAAAAAATCGTCCTTAGAGTTCGCAAAATGCCGTAAAATCACCTACGATGATCTCACACGTTCGCATTTCTGATCCGCGTTCAAACATTTCGGAATCCATTTCGCAGAAAGCTTGCACATGTCCAACTGATCATGGATTATTGACCCAACACGTTCTTTGGATATGTGCACATTGTCAGCTATCTCCTGAAGCGAAATCCGTCTGTTGCTCAAAATCAGGTCATGAATCATGAATCTGGTCCACTTTTTCCGGAGTTGACACTAACACTGGCCTGCCACACCTGTCTCCATCTTCTGTTGAAAATTCACCACGCTTGAAGTTCGCACACCATTTCTTCACAGTGGAATATGAAGGACACTGTCCACCCAATGTGTCTAACATGCAACCATGGATTTCCTTGAGCGACTTCTGTTGCAGGAAGAAGAACTTCATTACACCTCGCAACTCCTCTTTGGTGAATTTGACATCTGGCTCCGCCATGGTTCATTCAATTACCTGTAAAATAAAAACTGTTCATGGTAGAATCGTGAAATTTGGTACATAAACATATAAAGGATCAACATTTCACATGACATCAATTGCATAAGGGTAGTACATTCGGATGGGGGTCGGGCCGAGAACTTATCAGTCGACCCTCGTTTATATATATATAATATTGGAACGGTCTTACCCGTTCACCCCCAATGTTATTGAAGACAGATTTGCGCCGCTGCTGCATAAATAATTTTCTCTGTGAAAAATGCAGCAGAAAATGACATTTGAAAACCTCAACAATATCGTCATTACTATGTTAATGCTCTGTTGCATATGGTGAAAAAATTCAGTAATTAAATGTTTGAACCAGGTGGAATGGTTTTCGATTTCAGGTTTACCAGAGTAGACGAAAGTCTTAAGGAGAAAGAGAATTGAGTTTGTCGGGAAATAAAAGAAGTTTTGTATACACTTTTTTACCATAGGACTAATATAGCTCTACACAATTAGAGCTATATTAGTCTATATTTATTAGAGCTACATTAGTCTATTAGAGCTAAATTTATTCAAGGCATCCTAGGATTACCACTAGAAAACAATTTATTGAGGACAGAGAAAAGTATAATTTTAAGTTCAGCTCCAAATGTTGTGTGGTGATGGTTCATCGAGTCACTGACGTTGTTTTTAGCTTAACGTCCCACGATTATGCACGGATGCTAAAGGTGTCGGTAACTATGATAATTAATAAAAGAAATGGGAGGAAACAGCAGAACCCCGAGGAAGTCCAAAAACTGAATTATGGTAGAAACATTTTGTGAGGAAAGTATTTTGCGTCTACTTACTTCAGTGGCGCCATTGAGAGGTCACATTAGTAAATATTTAAATTTTATCGCTACAAAGATAGGGGACAAAGTTTACGTAGTGTACTAAGTATGGTATACAGCTTTCCGGACTTGTATGAAGGTTTTTTCCCTTGGCTTACATTGATAAATTTTAAAATTTTACCTGTGACTTCCCTCAAGAACCGCCATTGTTGTACAGAATTGCAGATCTATTTTAAAATTGCAGAAGGTATTTCTGTGCTACACACGTATCAACAAAAATAATTATCTATCCGTTATGGGTGATTAAGAAGACTATCACTGTCCCTATCTGAATCTCTGTTAAAGGGAAGATTCTTCCCACAGTGTTGCCAGATCTGAAGATTAAAAAATAGGGTGATTGTGCTCCAAAAGTAGAAGATTTTAACTATTTGTAGCCCAAATATAAAAAATGTCAGATGACAGACGTTAGAGGTCTGGATTGGCAGTAGCCAGGCGGCGACCGCAGTGGGCGGTGGTGTATTAGGGCAAAATACATAAAACATCAGCTGCAGTAGGACTATAATGTGCAATGAGTTAAGCAGGCGGTGATAGTATAAAATTGGCGAATTTTCTGATTTTCAAGGAGATATGTTTGCTTAAGTCAGTTTTGTAGGCTCTGAAATACACTTTACAACGATTACAGTACAGTTTTTGAAGAGTTATTGTAACCCAACTTTTGCATTATGTTAATATGGACAATACAGTAACACAATTAAAGTTGCGCTGTTGATGTTTATACAACTCCACGTAACTATTAAGCCAAGGCATTAACTGAGACAGCAACGCGGTCAGTGATACTGTAACAGCACTAACTTATGAAAAAATTAGTGTTGTCAGATCTGGAGGTTAAAAAGTATTAAAACAAGAATTAAACTAATCGAACATGATAGTTTTAGTAAAATTATTGTTCATTTTGAATATAATACTCAAGAAACAAAACTTATATTTTATTATATAAAACTAATAATTCATAACTTCATATATATAAATAAAGAAGTAGCGTATTTTTAAGAGTTATAGCCTACAGATAATTAAAAGTAGCCCAAAAAGTAGCGTGTCGCCAAATTAGAATCTTTGGTAGCTAGGGCACATAAATAATCGCCAAATCTGCTACGTGTTGCCCAATCTGACAATACTGTTTCCCATCATAAATAATAATAAATGTATGTCTTACTGGGAGAGAAAATATGTCCATATTATGGAGGCATCCCTTAAGGAAGGTTTGACTGTAGTATGGTCTCCTGGAGTCTAAATACTTTAATGTGTGTAAAATGTTAGTACCGTTTCCTCACAAGAAAGTTTGGTATCAGTGTTCAAAAAGTGCTGTGCTGGCCGGACTGTTATTAGCTGATGATGTATAGCTAGACGGCATCGATTCCCGTTGCTATTATTTCTACCTTTTACATTGAAACTTGTTACCCCTGAACTCAAGCGTTTTATGTTGCTGGAAAACTGAAATTCTGTACTTACGTTGACCATCGAACCTTGCGTGCCTCAAAGGCAACGCATGATAACGAATCTGCTAGCTACACCCAAAGCATGTATCCTTACTTTGCTAGATATAACTCTATGCAAAGCATTTTTCAACAAATCTTCAAATATTAGCTATCCTACTTAGCAAAAACTGGTAGAAATCGTGATTAGAACAAATACAAAATAGTGAATAATAAAAGACAACATAATTAGAATTTAAAAGAAAAATGTTAAAGCAACAGTGGCAGTAGTAAATAAGAAACTCGTTCTAAATTCAGATGAAATAATCAAATCGTCTGATATAACACTCATGTGAGCAACCAAAAACGCTCAACTTTATTTACTTCTCTCACGCGAGAATGACGTCAAAAAGGCTGCCGTAACATTTACGAATTCGTTAGATCGTAGCACCGAACAAGTGAAACGTCTCTCAAGGAAAGAGTCAGTGGAAGAGAAAAATACCAACAGGTGAGGGGAAGGGGTAAGGCACAACATAAATCATCACTTAATGATGTGCCACCGTCCATGGAGATAATCAATTATCCATTCTTGGTCTCACCTGGATAGTGGTCCACTATTCTCAGAACACAAAACGAAGGAAAAAAAATATTTACTTGCTACAGTGTTGCCAAGGAAATATTTGAAATACTCTTAAAGTTTGCTCTTGTTTCTTTAGTTCATATGTTTACTTTTTATCATGTACAGTATAGTCCGCCGACAATCTTCCTTACAGTTATTTCAGAAATTCATAATATAACTCAATATTTATGTTAATCTTGCACATTAATAGATGTGCAAGAGCAACTCAAGAATAGGGAAATAGGGTACAGCGGGGTAATTTGAATAATTTCAGACATTTTCTCATATATCTCGGAAACTGTAATTGATATTCAAATATAAAATTGTGAACAAAACCTTTGAACCTTACTAGTACTTAACAATTTTTCTTAAGATAGTATCTGAGATACATCATTGTGAAATTTGGGTATTCAATTTCCCCGCCGAAATTTGGAAAAACGTAAAAGTGAGGGGCAATTTGAATAATGAGTGGGGTAATATGAATAACCAACAAAATAAACAAGTCTTATAGAAATAATGTGTAAACTATTTAATAGTTAGATTGCAATTTCTACGGTAGTTGAAATATGATAGTTTTGAATGAAAAGAAGTAGGCCTACATAAATTGTAAGTATGCGTCACCTGTAGCTATCTTTTTGAATGTAGGCCTACACTAAAAAAATGTTCAGAACACTGTCTAAGGCAAAGAGCCGTAATTGGTTAATTCATCTTCCATCGTTCGTATTTAACGACAACGACAACAGATAAACTGTTTTCGACCTTCTGCACCGACACAGACTTCGTAGAACTATGTCTTACAACGCTGGCAACGAATCCAGTCTCCCTTTCTAGCAGAACATTTCTGAATAGTAATTAAGAAGGCAAAAACAGCAATTCCTTGTTTGACTTTCATTGCCTGCAGCCAACTTTAGACTTAGGCCTACATTTTCGTCACTGGAAGGGGTAGAGGGTTTCTTTCGAGCATTCATTTGTTTTTTTCTTGGCAGGTTCTGTATTAGCACTCTTCTTTCCTGTAGTGTCATTGGATTTTGTTGCATCTTTCCTCGGAGGTGTTTTATTCTCATTGCCCGAATATTTTCAGAAGTTGAGTGGCATAATTTTCCTGCGACACGACGTCTCTTCTGCACACAAACTTTTTCTGGGCTGGGAAATTAGACTTGTTGTATGGGTTGGTCTAATTTCACTGCTATTCAAATTGCCCCGTTTTAAATTATCCAAATTGCCCCGCAGTCGACGAATACTCCATTCAGAACGTGGTATGAAAACTGCTGATTAGTTGATGCCAGTGTACAGTATATCAATGCCCCACATGCTACTGATACTATTATAACCCAGAGCGGTTTCATTTTATCCAGTTAATAAGAAGGAAAGCTTAAGGAAACAACGTTGAAAATTATAACGACCTAAAAATACACACATTCGTACTTACCTTGCAGCAAACAAAAATTCGTATAAGCCTTCAGAACCGAAGGAATAGTTTGTATTTCTGAGAGCGACTTCTGCAAACCACCACCTACAAATCCACCGCAGGTTCACTAACAAGGCGAGCCGCGTTTCCACTCCAGCTGGCAAAATGCTTAACATTATTCAAATTCCCCGCCTATTCGAATTACCCCGCTGTACCCTAATTAATATTGAAAATAAATAATAATAATAAAAAAATCTTTACACTAATTTTCACAATGTATTTCGCGAGCTAAGGAAACGAGACAAATACAAATGAACGATGATTAAATCATTGATTTAGTAATAGGTTTAAACGAACTAGAGAATTCGACAAAACCCGCATACAAAATATTTCACCATCATGTTTAAACACAATATGTAGTTGTACTCTTATCACTTTTAAGGCTATATATGAAATAAAAATGTGTTCATACACATAATTTTAAGCATTTGAGTGTTCTTCTGACAGAATACTGGTGTCAGAATCTTGAGTTTGATATCCGATGGGAATACTATGTTCAGGCACCAAATTTAAGTAAGTTCATACTTTTTCTAGCTCCTACACTCAAAACGTCTTTGAACCACAAATAAACACACAATTTTAAAACTCGGAGTATCAAAAATCAAAATCATATCAAAATAGTCTGAACATTTAGAATTTTTTAAATAAATGAAATGCAATCTGTAAGTTTTACGTCCCACGGTTATGCCGGCTAGGCTAAAGGAGATGGTGATGATGAATGAAATGGTGGAATGAAGAACGTGGGAGGAAACGGGAGAACCCCGAGGAAACCCACGAACAGGGTGTTTGTAACCACAAAGTTCACTTGACACGAGCTGGGATCGAACCAAGGACCCATGTACCAGCGGTGAACGCTCTACTACTGATCTACCGCGGTCCCCAATCTTTTTGTATAGTGATTATTGCATACACACATTTCTGAAGTTTCGTATATTCTTCATTTATCTTACAAATTGCATTCTTTTATTATTAATATTATTACTATTAGTAGTAGTAGTACTAGTAGCACTAGGTATAAAAGTATAAAAGTATATCCTTCGGTATAAAAGTAAGTACACGCTGTACCCAGAAATCAGATGATAAACAAAATACCAGCAATTGCAGGGCAATAACTCTTGTCAATGCAGTCTCAAAAATAGTTGAACAAATTATATATAAACACATATATTTTAACGTAAAAATATCTTAAATGAATCTCAACATTATTTTTATAAGGGCAAGTCAATTGCAAAAAATCTAATCCATTTCACAGACTTTACACATTACGCACTCAAAGATAAATTGCAAGTCAATGTAATATACAGGAGATATTTCAAAAACTATCTGTCAATCACGAATACCTTGCTAGTAAGCTATCAAGTATTGATTTATCACCTTCGCACATTTGCTGGTTTGAAAGGTACCTGTCAAACAGAAAATATGAAGTTAAAATTGTGACCCATATATTTTGGTTCAGGCTATGTTGTCCTTAGGGACCGTTTTATTTTCTTTATTTTTGAGCGATCTACCGAAAAATAAATCAAATACTTTAACATTCTTTTATATGCTGGTGACACAAAAATATTAACATTAGTCATGAGTACGATAACTATTTACAACAGCAAGATTTAGATACAGTACAAATAATTTACTAAAGATACACCAATGAAATTCTCTATTATGTCAGCAAATATGAGGTTAATGGTGTACAAATAGAAAAAAAGTAATTAAAGATCTAGATATTACATTTAACAGTGAGTTAAAGTTTTGGTACCATATAAATTATATTGCACAAGATGCTACAAGGATAGTAGGTTTCAGTTTTAAACAATAGTCTGTGTGTCAAGGAAGTGAAAGGTAATTCTGTATTTATACGAACTACTTATAAGGCCAAAACTAGAATTTGAATCAGTAGCATGGGGCAGCGCTTCTAAACTTCGATAAACGAGATAGAACTGTGCAAAAATGTTTTATTAGACTACTATGTTTTAAAATGAAAATGGGCTGTTATTCATTTAGCTGTGAGTACTGGAATGATTACTGCGATATAAAAGCCTTACGAATAGGACAAGAAAAAAAGGTATGCATGCAAAATGTAAGGTCTAGATACTAGATAATGTATAATTAGTGAATACTCTTTACGAAATATAAATGTTAAAGTATCAAATCACAACATAAGAAACAGTACGATTTTAGTTCATCTATACTGAAAATGCGAAATTTAAAAAATAGATTAACAGATTAAAATATATGAACATAGACCAACTGTGTTAAGCAAGTAAAATTTTAAAATCTCTCTTATTATTTTTAAGCAATGACTTCAACAACATTAACATAAAAAGTAATATAAAGACCGTTGTTCTTACTTTTCCTTTACTTGTTTTAATTAGATTGAAAGTTTGAGAATTTTAACAACGTAACATGGAATTTTTCTGCTTAATCGAGTTTTATATACATTGCGAATTATATTAGTTATCCTCTGTTTACTGTTTTCTTGTGAATTACTATTATTTGTATCGTAATGTAGAACTCTCATACCACATAATGTGCTTTATGTTTGCTAACAAGCTATTCGCAGCACTGAAATAAAGATTAATATGCAACTTTCCGTTTACTTTTCTCTCTGTGTCTTTTTTTCGACACAATATCTTTATCAAGGATACAAAACACAGATAGTACAGCAATGTGAATGCGGGTAAAATACTTCTTTTGCAAGAATATGTTTAAATTAAATCTTCGACATATTTTATTCCCTTACAACTACACTAATACAGCTTTTAATACTGGAATTAAGTGAATTGTTTACAAAGAATGAACACTGTCAATTGTAAACAGTCTCTGATACATTTTACTCGTATGATTATCTTCTCAAATGAGTCTAAATCACGTGAAATAAATCGTGAATATCTATCCTGTTATCCTATTCAAATGCTCGATAATTTTCAGTGCCTTTGGATTTCCATCACAACATTAAGTAAGTCTCAGCTCAATTCTTTTCTTTATTCTCATTCTTCATCTGAGATTGTTTTCTGAGAGCAAAGAAGAATGGTACATATAGTAAAGTATATTCTTGTTTCAATTTAGTGTTTTTTTTAAAGCATCTACAGCCACCATAGCTTACTGAGTAAGACATCTAAGTTTGGTTCATTTCAGCTCAACTTAAGGACAGCATAATTATTCGAATACATTTTAATATTCTAAGTTAAGAATCTGATTTAAATTTCAGAATTTCAAACTTCGTCAATATCATTTTTCTCTTTACCTTGCTCAAAGGCATTCTAGATAAAATAAATAATAATTAAATGGGTGAGACATCTTCAAGCATACGTATATCATATAACTAAATTCGGTTTTGCTTACTTACAAATTGACTTTTTCTTGATACCGAAACACTTACCGATGTCAAACGTGCAGGTTAAGTCAGGTAACGTGATGCTCTGACTCCGTAGACTGCTTGTTGGTCAACGATTGTTTCATAGATGACAACACAAAATAACCCTTTCTGAGAGGGCGCACTTGCTTTCGTTCATTGCTCGTTAGCCGGAGTGACGAACGTGAATTGAGGTTCAAAATACATTAACTTTGCTAGATTTCATGTCTGCTCCTGGAAAAAGTAATCGTTAAATTGGGAAGGTCTCTGAGAGAAGTTTCATCT
The DNA here is from genome assembly GCF_964235325.1 of Thermobia domestica. Lineage (NCBI taxonomy): Eukaryota > Metazoa > Arthropoda > Insecta > Zygentoma > Lepismatidae > Thermobia > Thermobia domestica. The sequence goes on from NC_137463.1 coordinate 158,730,919, forward strand.
TACAGCCAACTTCTATCCCAGGTACTACCAGTTGTTCATTTTATAGGCCCGAGTTCCTTCTATCCTTGAGTCTCATTGAAACGAGGGTAGAAGAAAGAGGAATTCCGCTCCGAACTAGAATTAAACTCGGACCACCCAGTTGAATGCCTTAACGATTACTCCATCACAGCTTTGATCTTGTAAATATATTGTACGTGCAAACTGAAATATTTAAAATCAGGCCATTATTTGACTATAAAATCTAGTTCTTTTAGTTCATTTGCCTATAGTATTAATGTGATTACAGAAGTACATCTCTATATCAACTAACGTACTGGAATTTTTAGTTTCTTCAGCTTTGTGTGATGTTACGGCTTTAATTTGTTTTTGTAACATAATATTGCGTGATATATTTGGTTTCAATAATATAAGTACTAATGTAATAATAATAAACATCCTGGTCTGGGTTCAATTTCTAGTGCGAGCCTATATTTGTTGATTGGTTTGTTGATTTGGAGTTCAACTTCCATTTAAGCACCAAGGCTACATGAGACGTGGACCTAATCTTAACGTTAGATAAGAGCCACATGAGTTCCCACCTAGAATTAAACCCAGGTTTCCCGCACCAAAAACGTGTACACTAACCTTATAGCTAGGAGAGAGATCCTGGGAACTTATGTGGTTGGAATCCCACGTTAAGTTGTAATTCCATTTCTCACATAGTTCCGGTGACTCAAAGGAACGTTAAACTCAAAGCATAACAAATTAATAGGTACCAGTATTACTAGATCAACTTTTTTCTCTTAACTGTGAACTACCTTATCAAACATACCTGAGAGAACTGATTATGACAAATTGAAATTTTGTCAATAAATCATTTAAGTTTATTTATGAAGTATGTACAAAACTGTCGAAGCCCTTTATTTAAATAGTTTAAAATAAATCAGTCCAACTAGTAAACTATATCTTGAATTTCTGTAAGTAAAATCACTTTATACAGTATTACCTGATATACCATATTTGTTTCACCGGAGGATTAAAGTTTATGGAACACACTTGACAGGTATATTTGAACCAGGATACCTGTTTCAAGGAAAACTGATAAAAATACAGCTCAATTAAAATCCTATGATGAAAAATTCATTTTAAACGGTTCTTCCATTTTGTTGGGAAAAGCTTATATACAACGTCGACTTCATTTCTACATAGGCTAGATAAAGAGAACAGAATTATTTCTTCACCCGCATAGAAGTTAGAATTTCCAAACCGTTAGAACACTTACATAAGAAAATAAAACAGAAGAAAAGAAAGTGGCAGAAGTAATAAGAATTCGAATGATTCAGACTTTAAATAAGTTTTTAAAGAAATTTTCATAGAAATATTTTTGATGATTTCCAATGAAACAAATGTAAAATTTCATATTTAAGAGAAAAAGTTATTTTAAATAATTTGAAAATCAGGAATTTTCAAATAATAAACAATAAATTTATTAAAATTTCAGTTTTCTTAATACTATTAATTCAGAAAAAGGGATCAAGTTGATTTCTACAGACTGCACAAAAGTAATTAGAGATATTGTGGAAAATATAGCAACACTTAGTCTCACTCCTAACCAGATAAAGTGGGGAGAAAAAAAATGGACAAAACTTCAGAAGTCAAACGCTTTCACATTCCATGCGTGAAGAGTGATGAGAGCGATTGGCAGACAGATAAGTGTGAAATGAACATGTCGTTTGGCGTTCTAAGTAGTAATACCTGTCCGACACTAATTACTTAAAATAAAGATCAAACATATTGATAGTGGGGAATTGACAGAGAAAATGAAAGCTGTATTTCAAAGTTTTTTGTGTTACAATAATTGTTTGAATAAACAGCTCGGTGCAGCAGGTGGATCTTCAGGATAACTCTATTTTACGTGGCACCTTCAACTGTTTACATAGAAAATAATCTATGTATACTGAAGGAGTAAAACAAACAAAAACGACAAAAGTAAATGTAATCAAAAGATTTCCAGTTCGAATCCTGGAAGTCCCTTTTCTGTTGACATGTTGACATTGACTTTCTTTATAATAAGACATACATTATATTTAATGATTAAGATATTATATACAAATCCTGGAATGGTTAAGATTGCACAATACATTCTTCTTTATAATACAGTACTGAAAGAAAATGAACAAAATCCCGTCTAGAGGTCACTCAGTAGATATTTAACCTAGACATCATATAAACTGTTAAAGTAGCCGTACCAATATCAGTTGCCAATAATTAAACAACTTATATATGCTTCTCATTTACATCCCTTATTCAGTTCCTTCAAAGTATTGCACAAAATGATTTCCCAATCAAAATATTGGACCGAATTGTTGTAAGTTCGGTTATTATGGCTCTAGACCTAATGCTTTTGTTGGCTAAGATATTCTGAAAGATTATCTATTACCCATCAGAAAAGGCGTACTAAGTATTCCGGAGATTCAAAACAAGTGGAGCTCCACAAATCTTTACGATTAATGTCTTACGCATGGTTTTGCCTTTAATTTTCTGCAGACATTGTGTCCGCAAAGTTACTTGATCTGTTGGACACAGCAAATTAAGTCGTTAGGTTGTACAAAACAAGTCAAGAGTAAATTAAGAAATCTGGCAAAAGGTAATATGGGTTTGAGTTCTGTTTAGGTCACCTATTATGATAGGTTTGAAATATTCATACCAAGCCCGATTTTTTACGGAATAACCTAGTATTCTATTTTCCGGAAAACAATACACAGCTATAAAAGTAATTCTAAATAGAAAGATTAGCCTAGTTTATTTTACGAGAATATCATTCCAGTGTCCTCTCCCTGGCTAATGTCCTTTCATGAGTGTTAGATACCTTTTTCGGGGTTGGCTATTTCTTTATCTCTTAAGTTGATTAATCAGCAATTCTTACTTGGGGAAATGGATGATCAACACATTGCGACCCCCATAACCATTGCCGTTATTTTTTTTTTTTTTTTTTTTTTTTAGAAAGTTTGCTATTTCTTTAGTTCAAGTAGTTCCTGAAATATCCTTCGCTCTCAACACTATCTACACCACACATTTAACCCTTTGGGGATCCTATGGTACAATTTGTACCATACGCGTTTTTCATGGTACATTGCGTTCTTTCTCTTCTATTTGAGCTTTTTCGTCCGTTTTTTTTTCCAAGTCCAGAGGCCTTGTGGAAGACATTACGTATGGTTTCAGACCGTCCTGCGTCCAGACATAGGAGGTGATGACGTCATAAGTCAAAAATTTCTTTTCTCATTTTCTAAGCCTATGTTCAATATTTTTTGGCGGGCTTATTTTTCCACGTAGAAGATTGAAATTTTGCACAAACATTCAGTTCACCAAGTAGTATTTACCAGATTTTTTGTTCCGATGTCAGTGCTAAAACAGGGGGGGAACCAGAGGGGCAAAGGGGTAAAAAAAGGGATTTTTTACCCCCAAAATCCCGTTTTTCGTCATTTTCCCGCCTTACATACATGATAGGACCACGTGAGTCATACCGTCTGAAAGGCAGTTCCATTCTGAAGAGAACAACGGTAGAATTATTATTCTAGGGTAATTAGGGCCGTCTCAGTGAATTTTTATCCAAATATACTTCTGTATAGGGTAAAAGTGGGGCATGGTAGGGAAATTTTTTCTGGCGGGCCTATTTTTTCACGTAGAAGATTGAAATTTTGCACAAACATTCAGTCCACCGAGTAGTATTTACCAGAAGTTTTTTTTCGATTTCTGCGTAAAAACAGGGGGAGTCCAGAGGGGCAAAAGTTGAGAAAAGGGAAATTTTGCCCCCAAAAATCCCTTTTTTCAGGAATTTCCCGCCTTAAATACATGATGGAGACATGTGAATGGTACCGCCTGAAAGACAGTTCTATTCTGAAGAGAATGATTGGCGGATTATAGTCCTAGGGTAATTAGGGATGTCTTAGGAATTTTTTTCTCTGAGATCATAGTTTTTTATGGTAATTTGGGGCATTGTGGGAATTTTTGATAAAAATTCTCACGCCCTTACTATTCAAGATAGAAACTTGAAATTTGGCACACACATTCAGTATATCAAGTACTATTTATCAGATTTTTTTAGATGACTACGATCACACAGGGGGGGTCCAGGGGGGGCAAAGTTCGAGAAAAAATTTTTTCCCTCCGAAATTTTCACTTTGACATTTTTTCCCGCTTCTGGTATATGGTATGAGCATGCAAGTAGTACCATTTGAAAGCCAGCTCTATTCTGAAGAGAATGAGGTATGAACCATGATTCTAGGATAAATAGTGACGATACAGTAGCTGCTTTACTGAAAGTCTAAAAAATAGCCCAAAAAGCCAGGATCCTTTAAGGGTTAATAAAGATCGCCTGTATTCAATAGACTTGTTAGCACTTCTTAATTCAGTCACCTTATGAGAAATAGTAGACTGGGACTGCTAGGGTGTTGTAAATGATTATAAATGAAAGTAAATGATTGTGAAATTGCATTTTTAGTGTTTCCCACTGGGAATCATTCTGGAAACATGTACACTTGTTTCTTTGGAGTTAATTTATTTGAATGTATTTAGTTCGAAATTACCTAAGTGACAAATATAAAAGTTAAGGATATTAAAAAAAAAAAAAAACTATTTAGCTATATATATACACACACACAAATTAAGACAGTTGGTGTTATGTGTGCGATGATTGTTTAGCGATTTTGTAACAGCAATTGCTAATTTGCAGTTATGTAAGGGGTATGTTTTGAAGTAGATTAGTTTTGAGTGTTACAAAGGTCAAAATGAGCTTTTCGGCACTTATTCCTTTACAACTAATACATTCATTTGCATATTAATACTGAAGCAGGAATCTATAGCTTAATGGTAGATTTTGTTCCTGGCGGGAACCGAAATTGGTTCTCCAGCACTACTAACTATTTAGCTTTAAGTTGGCTCCCGAAATTCTTGTAGTATCCTCGAATATTCTATATCCAGCACTTTCACTATTTCACAGTAACTTTTAAATTATTTATTATTTCGTATTTATTCGCATTTTGTGTATTTTATAGCGCTTATAAGGTAATTATATCCAAAATGTTCCTTGTCCATTTTTTGGAATGATTTTATATGTTTTTTGATTTGTTAATACTTAATTTTAACTGATTTATCAAATTCAATGTGTTCAGATATTTATTTTACGTTTTACATATACCGAACTTCTAGCTTTGGTATATGCTAAATAGTATGTCAATAGTTTACACTCAGCTAGGTGCGTTTTGTGTTTAATACCGTGTATTTAAACCGATGTATCAAAAACACAAATCACTTCTAACATAAACTATCATGATACAGATAAGTACAGGAAGGACTTTTACATACTGACTCATCCAACTTGATTTGTGCATTTAAAATCTCAAGTCAAAGCCTCACCATACTGAGCTCGTCTATGTAAGTAAACTCGAAATTATGCTGATTTGCTAACTTCTGAAATCAAATTTTGTTTATTAATTCTTCCCCAGAAAATAAATTCGACGCACTTAAAATAGTTTTAATAACTCTTTCGGGTACTGGGAAGGGGAGGAAGGCTATGACCTATTCTCCTTATGCATGAAACAGGCTTTATTATTATTATTATTATTATTATTATTATTATTATTATTATTATTATTATTATTATTATTATTATTATTATTATTATTATTATTATTATTATTATTTTATTGATTACACTGGTAAAGACAACTTTTGGGGCCGCGGTAGTTTAAGCGGAATTATGTAAGATTTGTCATTCTAGTTACGAATATGACAGAAGTTGTCCTAGATTGGCTCTAGTTTATCTACGTGAACAGTCACTATAGAAATAAAAACGCTAGATATAGAGACATGTGATGTGAACAGGTAGCCGTAAGTCAAATAACATTTTATTTGTGTCAAAGAACAATAAATCACATTGAAATATGCATAGATAATGAAGAGTGACACAAAAGAGAGAATATGCATCTGTTTGCACGTATCACAAGAATAACACATACAAAAGCTCATTGTGCTGGATTTTCGTCTTTGTTCATCAGTAGGACAATCACTGTAGGACCCAGCAGTAATCAGCCATCATGTGTGTCCCACCGGCCTTGATATCTTTCTTCCATCATCTTTAGGTGTTGGGGGAACCGCTCACCGTGTTCCTTACTATAATCGCCAAGGTTGTCGGAAAATCTGTCCAGGTGGCTATGGCGGTAATGTAACTTGATACTCATATTAACATCTGCGTTTCTGAAAGCTGTAAGCATATTTCGAACTAGTTCCTCATAGTTATTTGATCTGTGGTTCCCGAAAAAGTTCTTCACTGCAGAAACGAAACTACATCATGCAGCGACTTCCGTATCGTTCATGATAGTTACAAATTTCGCATCATGTATAAGCTTACGGATGTCAGGGCCATCAAATATTCCAGCTTTTAGTTTTTCCATACTTTTACTTGGGAAGGATGTACAATGTATGTGAAACATTTGCCATTCTTGTCCAAAGATCGAACATACTGTTTCATAACTCCCAACTTGATATTTAAAGGTGGGAGAATGATTCTGTCCCTATCAACTAACGGTTCGTTAATGATGTTTGCTGCACCTACTGACATATTTTCTCTTAATGGCCATGGTCCTGCTCCCAGTGTAGATGTTTAGCTCGATTGTCTCACATGTAGATAAAGCAAAGGTATTTGGCTTATCCACTTTGCTGTCCCAACAATAAATTTACCATTTTAAGGTCTATACAGATATACCACTGGTGTTCATGATAACGTAGCATCTGTAAGATCTGCTTAATGTTTGCATACTGTTCTTGAAGTTTTGTCGAGCACTCAACGGGATCAGATGCATAGCGGTTGCCATTGTACAATAACACATATTTGAAGCTTATTGAGGAACTGTACATGAAGAGACGCCAATCTGGTAATCCTAATTGAAGAAGAATCTGTGAAATGTTGTTACATCACACTACGTCTTCATCGTTCATGAAATATGGGAGAAAGTCTGCATCTCTTGTTCGATAAATTGTTAGTTTAGTTTCAGGGATCAGACAGTTCGTTTCCATTAGCCTAGATGCAAGAAGTTCTGATTGCTGTTTTGATAGACTGAGTTCACGTATAAGACCATTCAGTTCATTTTGCGAGAGCTGTCCATTTCGCACTTTTCCGTCGTCAAATTCACTTTCATTGGTGCCACTTACTTCTGGCTGGCTTTCTTCAATATCGGACAATGCAAGGGGAGGGAGGGAGGTAAACACCGGCACTGGAATGTCCTCACTCTCGTTGATTCTAAGTCAGGATATTCCCATTTGTGTCTTTTGTAACGATTGAGGCTTTCACGTTCATGGCACAAAAATAACAAACATCATGGTGATTCTTCTGTTCTCTCCATATAGGCACACGAATTTCAAGCCTGTTCTTCCACCTTTTGTCCAATACCGTAGCACTCGACACAAGTCTTGCATACCTTATGGGGCGCCCAACTTTTGTCCTGGTCTCCAACCTTTATACCGAAATATGCACAATATGCTTGCTTTAAGAAGTCAGGGATATTCTTCTTTTGTTTTGGTTGACAGTATTTGCCACAGATGTAGCAAAAAACATCTGGGCCGTTTCTTCAGCCTCTTTTTGAAGAAATCATCTTTCACTGGAAGAAATGAAGAAACAAACATCATTTTAGTAACAGAAATGGAAACATTTAAAAACTAAGGCAAATACTATTAATGAAGAATCAAATTCGGCACAAAATTATGTCTACAATTATGCAACTTTTACCGCATAGTAGCGACATAATGTCATATTTCATTCATGATATATCTATATTGATGCCCATTATCTCAATACCTAGAGCCAGTTTGGCTAAACTAACGTTGTTTTTGGTTTTAGCGTGCACAATCTACTTAGGTTCATTAAAATATTACCGGTCGCAGACATTTTTCAGTTTTTGTTGACTGCTCTTCTTCTTCTTCTTCTTCTTCTTCTTATTATTATTATTATTATTATTATTATTATTATTATTATTATTATTATTATTATTATTATTATTATTATTATTATTATTATGCGAATGCACAGCATCAGTTTACTATAATGCAGAAAAGAACTGAGCAGCTCAAGCTAACATAATAATATGTCATATTTTGGGGCGGCCCCAGAAACTTTTGTTGGGAGGGGAACAAGCTTTGGGGTCGGGTTCAATATCACAAGATACTACGTGTATGTAGTATTGAACAGGTATTATTCTGCACCCAAAAAGACGATAAATAATTGTAAAATACTTCCACCTATATTTTCAGAAGAAAGGTAGAACTGGATTACGAGAAAAGTACAGATGAAGTGTAAGACCAAATTTTCATGCTATATCGGTCATTTTCCTGTTAAACAAGCATAGTATAATTTTATTGAGAAAGTGTACAAATGTATGTTGAGTTAGGAAGATTTTTGGGAATCCGGACCCGTGGATGCGCCCCTGTCACATTTTCTTTCAAGTAAACTGCGAAAGAAGGCTCAACATTTCCATGCACAATTCAATTCAATGACACATACCAAACAAGCTTCCCCTGCCATCTACAAATACACTTCTAAAATTAAACTACCTACACACTGCTCTATGGTTCAATCCCAACCAGTTCCACCTAATAACTCAATTTGACTGGAAGTGGCACTTACCATTATGTTCACCCGATCCTCTCAATTTCTGTAATAATTATTTGGTTTCTTGATAATGGCATTTTTGTAGCATCTAGCGAGCAGTAGAAAAACTATTTCGTGTTAGGGAAATGTACGTAGTTGTCACTATGCTAACCTTGAGGTTACAGATATAAATGAGTGATTTGAAGAAATAACCAACATGCCTTAATGCCATTTTATGATTGTTAGCACCGTGCTTAAAAGAAATAAGCGACTCGAAAAGAACTGAGAAACGTTGCTCTATATTTTCGAATTTGAAGCCCCATGCGACTCACCGAAGTATCTTAAACACAAACAAACTATTTGCTGAGCAAAACAATATATTCACATAAAAAACTACATGCGTGTTACAGTTTCGCCAACTAACATTTTGGCTTCATCAGACACTATGAGATACATGAGAAACGTGCAGTCTTATATACACACAAGAGCTGAGACATCTTGATTCTGATTGGCTCCTGGCAGCAGCCAATCCCCTTCAAGTATTCTAATTTGTATTTCCCTATACCGAGGCTTCCTATCTGTTGTAAATTACACACACATAAAAAGGTCGATTTTAGCACAACTAATCTAAACTAACAAATATTTGACATAAATAATTAAATAATTATATAAAAATATATATAAATAAATAAATAAAAAATACACATAAATAAATAAATATATAAATAAATAAACAGATAAACATACAATTACGCATATGCTTAAAAAGACGACACACACATACAGTATATACACATACACTATAGAACCACATATATATATACATATACCATTACATATATACATACATAAACACACATATATACAACAACCATAATAGATATGTGTATTCCGAATCTTATATTTTAAGCTTTTTTAACAACCTATTCCACTGTTGGTCGATGATCAGTCCTGAGTTCCAGTTCATAGCTTTATTACCCTCCATTTCTATAAACCGTGCCTCCTTCCATTTCCTAACTATGCTTCTTTCTTCCTCGCTTAGAATTGTCACTTCATTCCAATTAACTGAATGTCCCGTGTCCCTTACGTGTTTGTAGACCGCATTTTTGCTCCTTTCTAGCCTAACGTCATCCTTATGTTGTCTTATACGCTCTCTTAGTCTCTTTCCAGTTTCCCCAATATAACACATATCACACTCGCCGCACTGAATTTTATAAATAACTCCTTTTTTCCCCATCGTTACCCCTTGTTCTTCTTCTGTCTTCTTCCTTCTTTTTTCCCTTATTACTTGCAGAAGCCTCTTGCTCCCTTTTCTGTAAGTTGAGATGCCCCCCATCTTCTTAAGCATTCTTTTAATGATTTCTGTTTCTTCTCCCAAACTTTATATCCCCCACCACATTTTTCTTCTTTCTTCTATTCCTCCTTCACTCTGCTCTCCTTCTCGGCTTCTTTCTTCTTTTTCTTCGTTTTTCTTCTCCCATCTCCTGTATTTTAGCCTCTTTCTATCGTATCCATTATTCTCCAGCTGCTTATGGAATGACTGTATAGTCTGTTCCGCCTTGTCTCTTTCACTGGTTATTTGCTTAATTCTATTCTCCATGTTAAGGATGAAATTCCTCTTGGTCGAGTAATCTACATCACTTCTGGCGTGGCAATAGTTTCCCGACGCGCAACTTTTTTGATACCATTCTGTGTATATCACTCCTTGTTTCCTCCTTATTCTCATATCCAGGAAAACTATAGCCTCTTCCTTTTCTACCTCTAGCTCCAGTTGTATGCCTTTCTCTAGGTCCTCAATTTCTTTTACAAACTTTTCCAATTGCCTTACAGTTCCTTTCCAAATCCCCAAGCAATCGTCCACATATCTAGCAAAAAACACTAATCTGTCACTTCCTTTCATCCTTACTTTCTTCTCCCAGTCGTTCATAGTAATTTCTGCTAGCACTGGACTCAACTTGGAACCTATGCTTAGTCCTTCCTTGATTTTCACTAACTTATCACCTATAACACAATAACTGTTATTCCATATAGTCTTCAGGGCCTCCTTCAGTCCTTCTCCGCTCCAACCATTGATCTTCCTGTCCTTCATCAATTCAGTGATGACTTTAACAATGCTGTTTCTTCTTAGACTTGGAAACATAGCCTTCACATCAACACTGAACATGATTGTTTTAGCTTTGCTCTGTCCTACTTCCTCCAACCTTCTTCTTAACTCAACCGAGTTTTTCACACTGCTACTGTCTTGTTGCCTCCTTAACATTTCCACAACCTTCTTTAACTCCTCCTCCAATGGTTCAAATATATTTCCTCGGCAATCTAATACTGGTCTCAGTTTTACCTCCTCCTTATGGACTTTTGGAAAACCTTTCATTACCGGTATCCTACCTTCTTTATTAAGACCTCTTTCAAAACCTGCTTTTGTTAGTGATACTAAAACTTTTTCTTTAATTTCCTCACACACAGATCTTTCACCTATCACCTCGTAAGTATCATCACAGATCTCATTCAATTTTTCTTTGTACCATTGTTTTTCCATCACCACAATCGCACCACCTTTGTCCGCTTGTTGCACACATATGTCTTTTCGCTTCTTTATATCCTTCAACACACTGTACTCGTGTTTTGAAAGGTTTCCCTTTGGCTTCTTTATGCTCCTTTCCACAATCACCTTAGCCTTTCTCCTTATCTTGTCCCTTATCTCCTTGTCCTGAACTTAAACTATGGCTTGCTCTACCGAGTATATAACCTCTTCTGCGTCCACTCTTTGTTCTTTTACTTTAAACTTATAGCCTAAACTTAACACTTTCTTCTCATCATCCGACAACGTCACATCACCTATTACTACCACCTTTTTGTCAATGTCCTCTTCCTGATTTGACTTCCACCCTAACCGCCTTCCCTTTTCCATTAATCTCTTCTTCACTTTCATATTAAATTCCTCTTCCCACACTTCAAGTCTCTTCATAACTATATCCCTAGTAAATATCAACAAACTATCACTAATGTCACTTTTTAACTTCACTGTCTTTTCTTCATTCAAAGCTAAAAAACGTTCTCTAATCCTAATCTCATTCCAAATCAGTTCTTTTTCTATCTTCTTAATGAGTCTTTTGTACCTGCTTGATTCACACCTCACTCCCTTTTTGTCAATCCTTAAGCCTTTCGGTGTAACCTGTTCCACTAAACACTGCCTCAGAAACCACACCTGTTGCCTCTTCGATATCTCAGCTCTCCTCTTGTCCTTCCATTTGTCTATTCTCCTTTTCAGCATCGGAGTCACACCAACTGTAATATTATCCATAAGTAGAAGCTTTGCTTTGTATATACTTAAACACAAACAAACTATTTGCTGAGCAAAACAATATATTCACATAAAAAACTACATGCGTGTTACAGTTTCGCCAACTAACATTTTGGCTTCATCAGACACTATGAGATACATGAGAAACGTGCAGTCTTATATACACACAAGAGCTGAGACATCTTGATTCTGATTGGCTCCTGGCAGCAGCCAATCCCCTTCAAGTATTCTAATTTGTATTTCCCTATACCGAGGCTTCCTATCTGTTGTAAATTACACACACATAAAAAGGTCGATTTTAGCACAACTAATCTAAACTAACAAATATTTGACATAAATAATTAAATAATTATATAAAAATATATATAAATAAATAAATAAAAAATACACATAAATAAATAAATATATAAATAAATAAACAGATAAACATACAATTACGCATATGCTTAAAAAGACGACACACACATACAGTATATACACATACACTATAGAACCACATATATATATACATATACCATTACATATATACATACATAAACACACATATATACAACAACCATAATAGATATGTGTATTCCGAATCTTATATTTTAAGCTTTTTTAACAACCTATTCCACTGTTGGTCGATGATCAGTCCTGAGTTCCAGTTCATAGCTTTATTACCCTCCATTTCTATAAACCGTGCCTCCTTCCATTTCCTAACTATGCTTCTTTCTTCCTCGCTTAGAATTGTCACTTCATTCCAATTAACTGAATGTCCCGTGTCCCTTACGTGTTTGTAGACCGCATTTTTGCTCCTTTCTAGCCTAACGTCATCCTTATGTTGTCTTATACGCTCTCTTAGTCTCTTTCCAGTTTCCCCAATATAACACATATCACACTCGCCGCACTGAATTTTATAAATAACTCCTTTTTTCCCCATCGTTACCCCTTGTTCTTCTTCTGTCTTCTTCCTTCTTTTTTCCCTTATTACTTGCAGAAGCCTCTTGCTCCCTTTTCTGTAAGTTGAGATGCCCCCCATCTTCTTAAGCATTCTTTTAATGATTTCTGTTTCTTCTCCCAAACTTTATATCCCCCACCACATTTTTCTTCTTTCTTCTATTCCTCCTTCACTCTGCTCTCCTTCTCGGCTTCTTTCTTCTTTTTCTTCGTTTTTCTTCTCCCATCTCCTGTATTTTAGCCTCTTTCTATCGTATCCATTATTCTCCAGCTGCTTATGGAATGACTGTATAGTCTGTTCCGCCTTGTCTCTTTCACTGGCTATTTGCTTAATTCTATTCTCCATGTTAAGGATGAAATTCCTCTTGGTCGAGTAATCTACATCACTTCTGGCGTGGCAATAGTTTCCCGACGCGCAACTTTTTTGATACCATTCTGTGTATATCACTCCTTGTTTCCTCCTTATTCTCATATCCAGGAATAGGGAAATACAAATTAGAATACTTGAAGGGGATTGGCTGCTGCCAGGAGCCAATCAGAATCAAGATGTCTCAGCTCTTGTGTGTATATAAGACTGCACGTTTCTCATGTATCTCATAGTGTCTGATGAAGCCAAAATGTTAGTTGGCGAAACTGTAACACGCATGTAGTTTTTTATGTGAATATATTGTTTTGCTCAGCAAATAGTTTGTTTGTGTTTAAGTATATACAAAGCAAAGCTTCTACTTATGGATAATATTACAGTTGGTGTGACTCCGATGCTGAAAAGGAGAATAGACAAATGGAAGGACAAGAGGAGAGCTGAGATATCGAAGAGGCAACAGGTGTGGTTTCTGAGGCAGTGTTTAGTGGAACAGGTTACACCGAAAGGCTTAAGGATTGACAAAAAGGGAGTGAGGTGTGAATCAAGCAGGTACAAAAGACTCATTAAGAAGATAGAAAAAGAACTGATTTGGAATGAGATTAGGATTAGAGAACGTTTTTTAGCTTTGAATGAAGAAAAGACAGTGAAGTTAAAAAGTGACATTAGTGATAGTTTGTTGATATTTACTAGGGATATAGTTATGAAGAGACTTGAAGTGTGGGAAGAGGAATTTAATATGAAAGTGAAGAAGAGATTAATGGAAAAGGGAAGGCGGTTAGGGTGGAAGTCAAATCAGGAAGAGGACATTGACAAAAAGGTGGTAGTAATAGGTGATGTGACGTTGTCGGATGATGAGAAGAAAGTGTTAAGTTTAGGCTATAAGTTTAAAGTGAAAGAACAAAGAGTGGACGCAGAAGAGGTTATATACTCGGTAGAGCAAGCCATAGTTCAAGTTCAGGACAAGGAGATAAGGGACAAGATAAGGAGAAAGGCTAAGGTGATTGTGGAAAGGAGCATAAAGAAGCCAAAGGGAAACCTTTCAAAACACGAGTACAGTGTGTTGAAGGATATAAAGAAGCGAAAAGACATATGTGTGCAACAAGCGGACAAAGGTGGTGCGATTGTGGTGATGGAAAAACAATGGTACAAAGAAAAATTGAATGAGATCTGTGATGATACTTACGAGGTGATAGGTGAAAGATCTGTGTGTGAGGAAATTAAAGAAAAAGTTTTAGTATCACTAACAAAAGCAGGTTTTGAAAGAGGTCTTAATAAAGAAGGTAGGATACCGGTAATGAAAGGTTTTCCAAAAGTCCATAAGGAGGAGGTAAAACTGAGACCAGTATTAGATTGCCGAGGAAATATATTTGAACCATTGGAGGAGGAGTTAAAGAAGGTTGTGGAAATGTTAAGGAGGCAACAAGACAGTAGCAGTGTGAAAAACTCGGTTGAGTTAAGAAGAAGGTTGGAGGAAGTAGGACAGAGCAAAGCTAAAACAATCATGTTCAGTGTTGATGTGAAGGCTATGTTTCCAAGTCTAAGAAGAAACAGCATTGTTAAAGTCATCACTGAATTGATGAAGGACAGGAAGATCAATGGTTGGAGCGGAGAAGGACTGAAGGAGGCCCTGAAGACTATATGGAATAACAGTTATTGTGTTATAGGTGATAAGTTAGTGAAAATCAAGGAAGGACTAAGCATAGGTTCCAAGTTGAGTCCAGTGCTAGCAGAAATTACTATGAACGACTGGGAGAAGAAAGTAAGGATGAAAGGAAGTGACAGATTAGTGTTTTTTGCTAGATATGTGGACGATTGCTTGGGGATTTGGAAAGGAACTGTAAGGCAATTGGAAAAGTTTGTAAAAGAAATTGAGGACCTAGAGAAAGGCATACAACTGGAGCTAGAGGTAGAAAAGGAAGAGGCTATAGTTTTCCTGGATATGAGAATAAGGAGGAAACAAGGAGTGATATACACAGAATGGTATCAAAAAAGTTGCGCGTCGGGAAACTATTGCCACGCCAGAAGTGATGTAGATTACTCGACCAAGAGGAATTTCATCCTTAACATGGAGAATAGAATTAAGCAAATAACCAGTGAAAGAGACAAGGCGGAACAGACTATACAGTCATTCCATAAGCAGCTGGAGAATAATGGATACGATAGAAAGAGGCTAAAATACAGGAGATGGGAGAAGAAAAACGAAGAAAAAGAAGAAAGAAGCCGAGAAGGAGAGCAGAGTGAAGGAGGAATAGAAGAAAGAAGAAAAATGTGGTGGGGGATATAAAGTTTGGGAGAAGAAACAGAAATCATTAAAAGAATGCTTAAGAAGATGGGGGGCATCTCAACTTACAGAAAAGGGAGCAAGAGGCTTCTGCAAGTAATAAGGGAAAAAAGAAGGAAGAAGACAGAAGAAGAACAAGGGGTAACGATGGGGAAAAAAGGAGTTATTTATAAAATTCAGTGCGGCGAGTGTGATATGTGTTATATTGGGGAAACTGGAAAGAGACTAAGAGAGCGTATAAGACAACATAAGGATGACGTTAGGCTAGAAAGGAGCAAAAATGCGGTCTACAAACACGTAAGGGACACGGGACATTCAGTTAATTGGAATGAAGTGACAATTCTAAGCGAGGAAGAAAGAAGCATAGTTAGGAAATGGAAGGAGGCACGGTTTATAGAAATGGAGGGTAATAAAGCTATGAACTGGAACTCAGGACTGATCATCGACCAACAGTGGAATAGGTTGTTAAAAAAGCTTAAAATATAAGATTCGGAATACACATATCTATTATGGTTGTTGTATATATGTGTGTTTATGTATGTATATATGTAATGGTATATGTATATATATATGTGGTTCTATAGTGTATGTGTATATACTGTATGTGTGTGTCGTCTTTTTAAGCATATGCGTAATTGTATGTTTATCTGTTTATTTATTTATATATTTATTTATTTATGTGTATTTTTTATTTATTTATTTATATATATTTTTATATAATTATTTAATTATTTATGTCAAATATTTGTTAGTTTAGATTAGTTGTGCTAAAATCGACCTTTTTATGTGTGTGTAATTTACAACAGATAGGAAGCCTCGGTATAGGGAAATACAAATTAGAATACTTGAAGAGGATTGGCTGCTGCCAGGAGCCAATCAGAATCAAGATGTCTCAGCTCTTGTGTGTATATAAGACTGCACGTTTCTCATGTATCTCATAGTGTCTGATGAAGCCAAAATGTTAGTTGGCGAAACTGTAACACGCATGTAGTTTTTTATGTGAATATATTGTTTTGCTCAGCAAATAGTTTGTTTGTGTTTAAGTATATACAAAGCAAAGCTTCTACTTATGGATAATATTACGAAGTATCTTGTAGGGCGACTACCGTGAGTTCGAAGTATGTGTGTATTCGCGACTGCGCTTGTTTGTCGGTCTCTCTGGCCCCACACCTTGAGAAAATATTTTGCCCCCTTTGGAAAGAATCTTGCGAGCGTCCCTGATTAATAATGAACAACAAATTATTCAATATCAGAATGCGTACGTACTATCAGTCATATCGGTAATACTCAAAATCCGACATATTTTGAATATCTATTACAGAGAGCAAAACTTCAAAGTCAGACGTATTCGCCAATTAAAAAATGATGGTTGCCAGTATCTCTCTCGTACAAATTATAAGTCCCCTTTCCCCCTCCCGAAAAGGCCTTTGGTTTGACAAAGAAAAAGATTACACCAGGGAATAAAATTTCAAAATCAATTAGATTCAGGGTAATCAATTTTGAATGGACAATTCATATACATGTTAAAAAATATCTTACTCTAAGATTTCACGTTTGTGTAACTCTCTCTCTCTCTGCACTGAAGTACCAGTTGTCGATTGCAGTTTTCGGATCAAAGTCCTTAATTGGAGGGCCATTAATGGAAATCATCCATTATGCCAGTCTTCAGTGAATTCCTGTAGGCAGTCTTAACTCCGTTGAGAATGCTGAAGCCTCTCTCACATGAAGCAGTACTCACAGGTAAAACTGCACGAAATGTGAAATTGGAAGGAAATTTCGGGATCTCGTAATGAAGTTTTCACTGTAAATCTTTTTCAGTGTCTAATTCTATGTCAAAGAAGAAGAAAAGAGTTTTGAAGACTTCATATTCGGTGTTTTCTCTCAGTCAGTGTCACTTATTTTCCTGCAAAACGGAAACTACGCAGCCCTGTGAGTATAAGCAGAAATGATTCCCACTAAACACTGGTCGCCTGTCCTTAATTTCTAGTCACAAGTGGCGACCGGAAATTTTGCGTTCTGATCTATCATAACTGATAGCTGGGACATTCCTAGTTAAAACGTCTAAATCAATCAATTGGGATACGCGCACTTCGCCTTGAAATTAAATGAAATATTTAAGTTTTACGTCGCACGCAAATGCCGGCTAGGCTAAAGAAGGCAGTGATGATGAGAAATGAATGAAATGGTGAAATGCAGAAAGTGGGAGGAAACGGAATAACCCCGATAAAACCCACACACAGTGTTTGTACATCACAAGGCTCACTTGGCCGGGCTGGGATCAAACCAAGGACTCCAGGTTCTCCCGCACTAGAGGTGAACGCTCTATCACTGAGCCCTCGCGGCCCCTGCACTTCGCCTTGTTTTGTGTCATGATTTACCCTACTTGTTGGCCTATTTCATTTTAAATATTAGGAATTATAGCCAATAATTTACTTGTAGATTATTTATTTGGAACTCGGCGTAAGATAATAAATAGGACCGAATAATCAAGAGTACGTTGTAGAAAAAATATTTAGAAATATCTGACATTGATTAGCAACACTGTTCAAGGTATTTTGTTATTACGTCATTATTGCTGAATGTATCGCCAACATCGTCATGCTACCTTTTATCGAGCGGTCAAGATCACGACTTTGGTGAGGAGGTTACAAATTTAAAACAACAGCTCCCTTCGGAGGGAAGAATTGCAGGCAGCTTCTTGGGTGGTTGGAAGGTAGTAAGGATATATTAGTTAACATTCCTTGGTGTCCCTCAAGATGCGGGTGATGTTTGGTTTAATACCCCAATGGTCTTTCATGACATTGAAATATTTAGCATTCTTCACATTAAGAACATTTCTTTTGGGAGTTCATACTAATTACAACTTTACATCGAATATTATATATTGACAAATTTCATGAATCGTCAATTTAATATGCTGTTGTTCATTATATGATGTGTTATCAGTTTTGCAGATATATATATATATATATATATATATATATATATATATATATATATATATATATATATATATATATATATATATCAGAAATTTAGAAGAAAAACCTGGAAATTGTGGTATGGTACTTCTTTGCTGAAATATTTATATGATTGAGGAACTCGTAGTACGGTACCTGTATATCAATTAAAGATAAAATTACATTATTTTGATGGAGAAAGACGAAGTAGTGTCTGTATTTTTATAGATTCACATCAGACAGATAAACTCAAATACTTAAATATTTACAAGCGTGTGATATTTTATTGGAACTGTAAATGGTATACTTCTCTTCTGGTTGTAC
Source organism: Thermobia domestica (assembly GCF_964235325.1). Taxonomy (NCBI): domain Eukaryota; kingdom Metazoa; phylum Arthropoda; class Insecta; order Zygentoma; family Lepismatidae; genus Thermobia; species Thermobia domestica. Next base: position 158,749,708 of record NC_137463.1, read on the forward strand.
GAATACTAAAGATTAGGAAGCGAAACGTCAAAACTGAAAAGCAGCCATTTCTGCCATTTTTGAAACAGGAAAACATTAAGGAAATTACTAGAAACTTAGCCATGATGTAATTTAACTTTCATGCTACTAACATAAGAACTGTAAAACTATAATGACTACTATAATTTTCTTTTTGCTATAAAAATTGCAAAAAAGAAAAAAAGAAAAAAGAAAGAAAAAGAAAGAAAAGAAAAAACTGTTCTGGTTAGTTCAGCTTTTCTCAGTATATTATAATTACGTGTGTGCACTATTAAAGTAAATACAATTAATAAACATTTATTAACACAATTTACTAAACGTTGTCTAAATATTGCTTTTCTGATAGTAAAGTTTTGAAAAATGCCTAAGTGCATATGACTGTGTTGCTGAAAATAGTTAACTACTGCAACATGATCTACAATTTTCACGTATGACTTGCCATTACCAGCTGTTCCCTATATAGTGGCACAATTAGGCTTTAACAATAAGAGTGAATTACGTATACCAAAGGGTACAAGATACGAATAATATATCGTGGCAAACATTGACGCCCAAAATTCCGCGATAAAAAAATATTGCATGGCCAAAACCTCGCAGGTCAAAATTTCACTTGGCCAATATCCTGCCGACCAAAATTTTGCAGATCAAGATTTACAGCCCGAAATCTCATCAAAACAAAACCTTACAATAATAATATATACGAGGAGATGTCGTAAACTTGTAATTATCGCCATGAACTAATAGAGAAAGAGTGTCCAGTTCTATATCCTTTCTTAGGACTTGTTCATGTAGTCTCCGCGTAGAGTTGCATATTTCCCCCATCGATTTTTAACCTATCGAAGACAGTCATTGTAGAACTCTGCAAATTTCATAGTAAATCACTGTTCCACCTCCATTAAATTGTCACCTGTTTTATCAAAATCGTGACACCGAGTGGATTCTTCATCTGTGGGAACAGTAAGAAGCCGTTTGGTGCCAGATAGGAGAAAGGGCGGATCCGGCACTATTTCAAAGCTATATCTAGCAGCTTTCACTGACGCTGCTTAGGAGGCATACAATGATCCCTCTCGTGAGTGTACCGGGAGTTTTTCCTTAACAGCATCTCGTAACTACATCAGAAGTGAGCAGTGAGTGGTATGTGCCATTGATTGTACCACCCAAAGTTAGTTTGTAAGGATGACTCCATAACAATTTCAGAAAACTGAGAGCAACCTTTCCGACAAACTTTCGCACCTTTGACTTTTTGTGAGGAAATGAATAGAAGGGCGCCGATTTCTCTGTAAATTTGGGGGGGGGCATTCAGATGCAGAAGGCATATATATATATATATATATATATATATATATATATATATATATATATATATATATATATATATATATATATATATATATATATATGAGGATTTTAAGACAAATTGCATTCAAATTATGCCAAATATTGTATATTCATAAATACAATGCGGGGACCCATATGAGCTTTGGGGGGGCTTGCCCCCCCAGGATCTGCGCCCTGGCTTCCACTCCTTGCTCATTGGTTTTGTCACAGGATCGCACAGATAGATCCAACATTCGTCCGTAGAATCACACAGACAAGAAAATCTGGGTGAATCCCATTTCAGGGGTACAAATATCTTGTCGTCATTTCCATCAGAAGATACACTTCTTTTCTAGAAATCGTTTCACCTGACCAGTTCATCATATTTGATTTTCCAACGGAAATGACTGCTTCCTCTCGCACTCGTTTGGCATGGTTCTTATTAGCATTAGATCCCACAATCTCATTTCAGGGGTATACATTGTAATAAGTTGTCATGGAAGTCCGCCAATACAGTTTTGTTAATATAGCCATTTTTTAATAGTCGCAAAGTTGTAAGACATTAATATTCTGGATTAGAATTTCTAAACGACGACACGTTTGTATTAGTCAATACGTGTTCGCTTAAGACTAATATGAACTGAAAATACATTGAACTTTTAACTGAAATATGAAATTAACAGTGATGCTTAGAAAATTAGGATTCACTGCACTGCAATGTGTCACAATTACTCCTAAAAAAATATACTTAATTAAAGTGCATTTCCCAACATTAGTTTAAACGTGTGACTATAAAAAGTACTTTATTCAGAAATTTTGCTGTATTTTCTTTTTATGATGTAATATATTTAGCAATATATTTAATTTATGTAATACTTATTATTTTTCACAGACAACATAAACTTAAGACTTCTAACACAGCAGGGTCTACTTTAATTTATTCTTCGTTAAATAGGCAAAGAGCTCAAATGTAAATGTTCAATGAGGCTTAATGGTAATGTGCAGCGGCACAAATCTGCCTTCAACATGGGGGGCGGGGGGTAAGACCGTTCCCATATATATATATATATATATAAATATATATATATATATATATATATATATATATATATATAACCGATGTTCATTATATTTATTAAGTTAAAAAACAATGCTATGGAGGATCAGGGCAGCAAAGTTGTCTTCAATATTGGGGGCGAGCAGATTTGTGGCTTATTCTGGAGGTACATCAATTTCATCTCATTTTCCTTTGTAGCAATCGGACACAAATCATCACATTTCTCCCCCAAGGGGACAGTCCTCCAGTTCCAAAATTGGAGGGGACATGTCCCCCTCATCCCCCTGGGATTTGCACCAGTGGTAATGTGCTCATCTCTGTTGCATAGGGTCCCTGGTTCGATCCCAACGTTCACTAACTGATTTGTGTAGTGGCAAGTATTGTGCGTGTGGAAATTTTCAGGGTTCTACCGTTTTCACTCACCTTTATTCCACAATTTCATTTATTATAATCATCATCACCGTCTCCCTTGATCTAGGTACATAATGATCGTGGGACGTTAACTAAAGAAAACATGGTGTCGCGGGTTTTTTCGCGTTCTCTCTTTCCTCCCATATTATCACTCTACACCCCTATGAGTAAGTCTCTAATCTCGAACAAAACACACAATATGTTTTATAAAAAAAAAAAAAAAAAAAATAGGATACTTTATGAAATTGCCGTGCAAACATTTTATTTACAAGGAGGTCCCTTCATTATTAGCATGTGCCAAAATAAAACAATTTTACGTTGTAATTGTGAAATACTTGTTTTTACACCGGGGAGATAATTTATATATCTAGTTCTCGATTGATTTTAAATGCAGGTATTATGGATGATTGTGAAGCCTCAATAAATATGCGCCATATTATGTCTTATTTATTTATTTATTTTTACGAAAATTATTTTCAACCTATGTAGCTTTTCCTACAAAATTGTTTTGCATGCTTACAGCATCGGATTGCTTTGATCCACCTTTCATTCATTTAGGAGGCTATTCACCCTATACTAGGGCTAAATTCATCCATTATATTGACTGATTTTAATCCCAAGCACTAGGGACTGTGAGGAACCCTAAAAGAAAATTTATATGATATATATATATATATATATATATATATATATATATATATATATATATATATACATATATATATATATATATATATATATATATATATATATATATATATATATATATATATATATATATATATATATATATAAACAGAATCGATTAACATTTACCGGGGAGGTCTAATCGATCTCTTTATTCTTTACTGATTTCAGATCCTCCCAGAAAGGCTCAAAGATGATATACGCCATATTGCATAAAACATTTTTTTAAAAATAAAAATTATCGTAGAATGCTATTTTTTAATGAAATATAAATTAATCCTTTCAATTTTGGCAAATGTTAGTGACAAACTAGGATGTCATCGGAATCCCCTAAAGAAAGTTTACATTGTGTTTTGTTAAAATCGAATAAATTTTTACGTATCTTATCCTGGTTTTTTTTTTTTTTTTTTTTTTTTTACAACATTGGGTGGCTTTGATCCATCTTTCATCCTTTATCGTATATAGATTGCAATCTGATTTTTTGTTTTAAGGAAGATAGGAGGAAAATATATGTTAAGTTTCATTTGAATTAGGTAAGTTTGACGATAGTTCTCGAAGAGCAGACAGACACTGAAATTCCGGTCGAATTGAATAATAAAAACTTGCTGCACTCGCTTCAATAACTGAAGCACGAAGTTTTATTTTTTTTCGGCAAAATGTCTTTTGTCTTTCAGTTTACGTCCCACGGTTATGCCGGCTAAATCTATTAATTAGTATGGGAAGAAAACTGTCTTTTACGGACTATACAGTATTTTCTTGACAGTTTTATTAATATTTTCGTAATAAGATAAAAACTAAGATTTTTCATAGTTTGAAAGTAGTACATCTGAGATGCAACACAGCAAACAGAATATTCCTTCTCCGTAAAATGTGCTATAAGTCGACTTGCTAAATATCTGGAACAGTTGCATGCTCAAATTGATTTATTTTCCTTGCTCACAATAGATTTTCAGTATTTAATAATAACACTGGATTTTTTAAACATTATTTTAGTTTTTAGCACAGTCAGAATTATGGATGGTCAAAATTTTTCGGAATCCGGATTCCATAAAATGTATTTTCCGGAATCGGAAATTTCGGCGTACCTAATTCCATAATATGATTTTTTGGATATTCAAATTTTGAAGCCAGAAGGTCCTATCCTTCTGGTCCATAGCACCTTAAATTTTGCTCGTTTTCATTTCTCATGATGCTCTATCAGATGTTCTATATGGCAATCAGATTTTAGCGACAACTTGTGGGACCCTCCCGTGTTAGTGTTTTGCAAAATGAAGTAAGTAACAATGCGTTTTCGCAAGGAAGAATTTACCATTAGTGTTTCTTCCAGCAGAAATATTTTGTTTTATGAATTCCTATATACACTGAAACTGTTGGAAGTATGTAAGCACAGAAAATTTTACAGTAATTTATTCGTATAATAAGTAATTCTAATTACAGTAATTCTACACTTAAGATGTATAAAATGTTCGCATTAATAGGCCTATACTTCTAAAACAACTAGATATATTATCTCTTTAAATTCTACTATTGAATTCTAGAATTTGTGTACAATAATTATCCAAAGATCAGATATACTTATCAATAGATAGATGTCATTATACTGAAGGAAATGACATGCATGAGGATAAAGCCTTATGTGTAGTTTTCGAGAAAATCTTCAAAAATAAATATTTTATGATGGTAAAAATGTTAATATTGGCCAACAATAACATTACATCTATTAAAGCGAAACTAATATTTAAAAAATGCCATAAAGCCTTTCATTATGACACTATCAAGAGGTCAGTAGATACCCTGGTTAAAGAATTACCTAATCAGGATTATAATCTAAAACTATTATTAACTCCTATAGTTTAATCTTAATAAAAAAAAATAGCGATAATTCCGGATTGTAATTGTAATAATGTGCCCCATTGAATAGATTAGTATAAGTCTTACCGCCTCGAGCAAGGCACTCATAACAACTGTAGCAAATATGTAAAGTGGTCTCTTGGGATAAAAATCAAGTATGACTACTGGTCAGAGGATGATGTAGCAATGGTGTGGAACGATCTCCAGTGCAGGAGCAGATCTTCTCTTGGAAATGACGATAAGAGATGTGTACCCCAGAAATGGGATTTGCCCGATTATCTTGCTCTTAAAGATTCAACAAGTGACTCTGCATATTATGATGTATTTGTCTCTAAAGAGGAACCACTAGACATCGAACCTGATGTGCTGACATTTTCGACACGTACAGTCTTGCATAAATTACTTTACGCACACTATCATAACTGGATCTACTTTGCTTCATGATAATGTGGAAGAACATTCTTCGATTTTCCAGACTCAGCTCTTCGATTTTCCTCATTTGAGGAGTCATCGTCCGTGATTAATCGACGTCCAAGTCTTGCCCCATCTGTAAGGATGTTTTGGAAATTTCACATCTACTGTAAAATAGGGTCAGAAATCACCACAATACAAAAGCTTCATTTTATAATGAATTTACCGGGCACTTTAAATCTTCAAATGCAGAAATTTAGTCATTTTCTAGTGCATATTGAATGCTCTTTTAAGCGTGGAATCTTACTTCGAGTGGAAGATGGAATTAGTTACTGATTCTACGATTTATTATTCATATCATGTACGTTCATTTCCATTTCGTGTATCTTACTTTATTTTAATCTTGTTTACATTTTCTGACTTGAGAGTTCTGCATTTTTTCTGCTTTCTACTTTTCATTTGTTACATTAGGAACTCTAATACATTACGATTCAACTCTATGTTACAATTGCCTGCGTCTGCAGGCAGCAAGATTAGCGCTGTTTGTTACACGGTACGAGATGTCTTCTCGATTCAATGAATCAGCCAAAGCAGGGATGCAAATAAGCAATAAAATTTTACTCGCCCAAGAAAAAAGCTACTAGCCCACATACCACAATATAAATCATTTATTTATCATCGGTATGATATTAAATACTCGCCCGCACCGATTGATAACTCGCCCCGGGCGAGTGGTAATTTGCATCCCTGAGCTAAAGATTCTGATTCGCAATGTTGTAACTCCGGCATAAGATAACAGAATTCCATGCTTCTATGCTCAAAGATTTGGGATAGGCGAATATGCTTTCTGCTGTGTAAGCCTTGCTGTTTCTCTTTCACAATTATTATTTCTTAGGTGCATGTAATTATTAGACATTACAAAACATAAACAGTAACGTATAATGTCGTAAGATTGGGAAGAAATGACCATGTACCCCGACACACTATAGGCATTATTCCGTACAAACCGTCGCAAAAATTGCGGAGCGTATCGCAATGCAAAACTTACAAAGTTTAATTAAAACTGCTATGCCTATTATCAGAAACTAAAACGGAAAAATGAATTGGTTGACGCAAATCGTTGCGGAATCGGACAGACTCGTTATGTGTCTTTAGTTTGTATAAACAGAAGTATGTAAAAATTTCTATTAATACGTTCTTTGGAATATATAAAAATTATATCAGTGGTTCTCAAACTTGTTGTTACCGCGACCCACATTACATGTTAAAACTATTTTGTGGCCCACCTACTTTTATTGAAATACACATCGTGGTGAATTCCAAACCAATTAAATTTTGTTAAGTCATATTTCTAATTTTTCCATAGAAAGGTAACTCAGAGCCAACAATATTCCCAACGCAATGTCCTACTCCGTGATAGATTTTGACTCATCCATTCTCTTTCCATCCTAATCCAGCATCTCTACTGATTGTACAATCACGAAAGAAAGTATTCTTCCGTTGACAAAATTTCTTTTCCTAATAACTCAACAAAAAATAACCTATTAGAGTACCGCTTTTGACAAGTTATTAAATTATAAAGGATAGCAACAAAAAGATCCAAATTAGTTCATTTGTTCCCGAGTTATTGACAAAAGAAAATTTGTCAACTGTCAAATACTTTCTTTCCCATGTGTACAACAAAGCAGGGCTCTGAGCAATCATTTACTCATCACCTCATTAACAAACGTTCGAATTTTCATTTCCTGAATGGTACTTACTTTATAACGTATGTTTCGGCATCAAAATAAAATTCTCATACTTAATTTCTCGCGACCCACAAAAGCATGGCCCGCGACCCACACTTTGAGAAACACTGAATTATATATTAGAACCATGAATAACGTTGAACCAATCACAATGGGCAGTTATTTCTCTCATTAAAAAGTCTAGTGGAAACTGCAAACTGAGATCAGCAGGCCGTCCAACTTTGATCAAGATAAGAAGTCCACCTTTGTTTTTAATAATCCACGAATTCTTTCGTAGTCATTCACTTGCAATTATCATCCGTTCCCTTTAGAAATACTTCATTTTCTTTACACATGCTGAACAATTTACTACGTGGAAAAAAAGGAAATTTTTCTATTACTTTACAAAGCTTTCGTCAAATTATGTTTGCCTTGGACAAGCTCTATTATTGTTTCACTTGCAGTTTTCGGACTTTATTGCAATTTTGAACATTGATTAACTAATTCATATTCCCATACATCTTCGTGAAATAAAGGCTAAAATAAGAAAACAAAGAGACTATAATCATTCCTACGACTCCGTTCCTTCATACTCGTAGTAATGCTGCTGGTGTAGCTGAAGGAATAGTCTTCATGCATGGGAGGAAAGCAGAGATTCCATTAATTTAAGAAATAAACAAAAAAAAAAAAAAAGAGCAGACCGAGCTACAGAGAAGCCCGACTAACCTTTGACCCTGAGAAGCAAGGGCGAGGCGAGTCTGGTCAAGAAAGGAACAAGCGTGTTAGACTTACTTCTCCTTTAGTTGATTTTTAAATATGAGAACGGGTTAAAGTGCTCCAATGGTTTGTGCAGATGGCTTTTCCAACTTTTTTTTTTTGAAGGAACATTCCTTTTCTCTCTCTTTCTCACTTTTTCTTTTTCCTGCTTTTTAACTGGCAAGGGGAGAAGAACAGCGACAAGCAGTCTTGTTTTTATGATTACACCCTGAATTTTCTTGCATTTAGAATTGCATAGCAACATTAGTTCGTTTTTTTTTTCATTTGTTTGTCTTTTATTACCGTAATAATTAATGCATTTCTATAGCTTTTGCTGAGATCTTTGAGATTGTACATAAAAATAATTTAAAAAGATGTACGGTAAAACAATTATTCATGTAATCCAACGCTTGTATATGATTATCTATATCTATATCAGTCTTTGTATCTCTCTCTCTCCATATATATACTGTTCCAACTTTTGAGGTAGCTGTACTTTCACCCGTACAAGCGAGCGACGACAATAGCGGTACCGTGAAGCTTGAGTCATTGCTGAATAGCCTAGCTGAAGAAGTATAAATTTGTCAGTTGGAAGTGTTCAAGATGGATTAGGCGACTATGAAAAACGCATGGGCGTGATAACGTTGCACAAGGTAGGCAGCAAGTGGACACCGTCAAATCCTTTTCACTGCTGAAAAGATTTTCAATATTGGGAGATTTTCAATTCAAAATATGATAGGATCATATTATCTAAGGAAGCTACTGAAAAGGTTCCAAGAATCCAGAGAGGAGAGCATCCTGCCTCAGACATGGGTGATGGAGTGTGAGCTACGACGGCAAAATGGAGTTTTATTTCTGTGAAAAGGAGAGTCAAACCGTCAGTCAAAGTGTATCAGGAGACAAAGCTTGAAAGACTAGTCAAGGATCTCACCAACACCCTCTTCCATGGACAGAACTTGAGCTTCCAGCAGGACTCATACCCAGCGCATAAGGCACGGACAACCCAGCATTAGCTGGAGGCAAATGTTCTGGATTTTATTTCCACTTCAGATTGGCCTTCTGCAAATCTTGACCTAAACTTTGAGCTAGAAATTGTGGTCCAAGCTTCAGGAGATGGTTTGCAAGAAAAGACATCCCAATATTGAAAGTTTAAAGCGGTCTCTTCGGAAGGCAGCTGAAGATTTTCCAGTTGATGTGTTGTGTAATGCAATTGATGAGTGGCCACAACGACTTAAAGACTGTCTGCATGCTATTGTCGATCATTCTGAATAACTATTTGTGATTTTGGTAATGCAGCACGTAATTCATGTTATTAGCATATTAAAATATATATCTAACCATTTTGTGTCAATGTACTTAAAACTTCGGGGCAGAGTTTATGGTAAGATTAGGTATATCTATCTATGTATCTACATCTACAATATTCATCTCTCTCTCTCTCTCTCTCTCTGTCTCTCTCTCTCTCTCTCTCTCTCTATATATATATATATATATATATATATATATATATATATATATATATATATATATATATATATATATATATATATATACTGTATATATAAAGGGTGGCCCATTTTAATCTTTCCACGGAAATATCTCAAATACGGTTGAACATAAATGAACTAAAGAAAAACTCAAATAGGAAATGCTATGGTGCACATCGAATGGTGTTGTCGTGGTTCCCCCCCAGGGGCGCCCTTCATGGAAGCCCAGGGCCCAACTTTAAAATTTTAAATGGAAACATGGGGCGTGTGATACCTCGTTCGATAGATCTTTAAAAACTAAATAGCCTTGTGGTAAAATATCTTTCATATGGGTCACCATATTTAAAATAGCCGCCAAGACGTGGTGGCTGTATCAGATAAAACGTCCAGTACCACTAATATGAAGGCAGTTGAACATAAATAAACAGAACAAAAACTGAAATAGGAAATGCCATAGGGCAGGCACGTAGCCAAGGGAGGGCCCGGGGGTCCGGACTCAGCCTTCGAGACCAGAAATGAAAAAAAAAATAAGGAAGGATGAAACAAAATGAAATGAGAAAAAGAAGGATCAGCGTTAAAAATAAACTACAGGAAGCTTTTGGTTACTCTTTCTTATGAGGAAATTTGTATTACTTGCAATACATGGTTGCGAGGTGAGCGATATATCCTGGAAGAGTCAAGGAATTTGAAATTTCTAGAAAAGTTGTGGAATTCTCAGAATTTCTGCTATTAGTCAGGGAAATTTCAAGCTCTGAAAGCATAATGCCGTTGTGTAACAGCTGGACATTTTTTTATCATAATTTTTCGTCACCGCATCCTTGCAATATTAAACATGTTATTTCAAAAAACAATTTTCTACTGCTCCTTTAACCTGTCGTTTGAAACAGACAGTAGTTGACGGATATATGTGGAAAGAAAGTTTTGTTAACATTTGATTCAACAGAAAAAGGAACGCAGATATTGCAAAATATTTTACAAGACATTATTGAGTATGTACTTTTTATAATAGTGAATATGTACCTTTTATAATAGTTGAGGTCATAATGAAAGGAAATTGTTATATTTGAATAAACAGAGGAAGGCTTTTTCAACACTTTTTTTTTTTAATTTTACTCGAGATTTCTTTATAGTTTATTAAAATACTTACCAACATATCCTCACAAACCAATATATGTTGATAGTAAAGTAGTTTAGATTGATCGAGCTCCTGGGTCTTCGGAATTTCATGTCATCCCCCCCCCCCCGTTACGAAATCCTGGCTAAACGAAGCAATATATGTTGCAGTAAAATTGTTTAGAATGATCGAGCCCCTGGTTGATGACCACAGTATTTCATGTCACAGATCCCTCCCCCCTTCACGCAATCCTGCCTGCATAGGGCACATTGAATGATGTTTCGTGGTGCCCCATAGAGCCGCTCTTCATTGGAGCCAGGGCCCAACTTTAAAATTTTAAATGGAAACATGGGGCGAGTGATACCTCGTTCAATAGATCTTTGAAGCCTAAACAGCGTTGTGGCAAAATATTTTCCATATGGGTCACCATATTCAAAATGGCCACCAAGACATGATGCCTGTATCAGATAAAACGTCCAGTACCACTAATATGAAAACGGTTGGACATAAATGAACAGAATAAAGCTCGTATAGAAAATCATAGAGGGTATTTATCATTCCACAACTCGAGAATAATGCATGAATCACTCGCATCATATTTCCATTTAAAATTTTGAAGTTGGGCCCTGAACCCCCATGAAAGACGGTCCTGCGGGCATCGTGACAATACCACTCAATGCACTTCGTGGCAGTTCTTATTTCAGTTTTTGTTCGGTTCATTTATGTTCAACCGTTTTCATATTAGAGGTTACTGGACGCATTATCTGCTACAGGCACCATGTCTTGGTGGCCAGTTTGAATATGGTGACCCATATGAAAAATCTTTTGCCACAACATTATTTAGTTTTTAAAGGTCTATCAAACGAGGTATCACACACCATGTTTCCATTTAAAATTTTAAAGTTGGGCCCTGGTTTCCCATGAAGGGCGGCCCTGGGGGGGAACCACGACAACACCATTTGATGTGCTCTATGACATTTCCTATATGAATTTTTGTTTGGTTCATTTACGTTTAACCGTTTTCGAAATATCTCTGTGGAAAGAGTAGAAGGGGCCACTATCTATCTATCTATCTATCTATCTATCTATCTATCTATATATATATATATATATATATATATATATATATATATATATATATATATACTGCCGGAAAATAAAATTGCAACACCATGTAAAACATTAGGGAGATTGATGTGCTTCCAGTATTGGGTTCTTTGGTGATAGTGAAGTAGATGTTTAACTGTATAATAGTTTCGGCCAGCAGATGGTAGCGCCACAGAGGGACATTTGTGCCACCTGTGCCGAGTCTGTATTGCGAATTAGCAGAGGTCGAATCAGTAGGTGCATGAAAGTGACTCACAAAGTAAACACAAGCAAGATAACATGCTACGACGACGCAATCATGCTCCATACAGTCAAATGATTGAATTCGAACGGGTCGTATTTGTTGGTCCTTTCGTCGAATCGGCAACCACGTTGGCCGTGATGCATCTGTGGTACAGCGGTGTTGGCAGCCATGGATAGCAACCCATTTCCACACCCGCAGAGAAGGTTTTGGACGTCCTCGTAGCACGGACGTGAGCCAAGATGCGCCAAGATCGGCGTATTGTGAGGGCGGCATTGGCAGACCGTACAGATACCATGTCCAACATTCGAGCAAATGTGGCCCCTGAAGTTTCCACACGCACTATTGGGAATAGATTACTAGCGGCAGGACTTCGGACATACACACCAATTGCGCGTCTGCCACTGATGCCACATCAACGCCGTACACGGTTGGCCTGGTGTCAGCAAAGGAGCACGTGGGGAAGGGAATGGCGTTCCGTTGTGTTCAGCGATGAAAGCCGATTCTCTCTCTATGCAAGTGATGGGGGACTGCGAGTGCGACGTCGACCTGGAGAGCGTTTGCACCCACAGTGCGTGCGTGCAAGACACAGTGGTTCCACCCCAGGTGTTATTGTGTGGGATCAGCTACAACTCTCGCTCATCTTTAGTGTTTGTGAATGGGACATTGACAAGCATCTCTTACTTGCAACAGGTGGTAGAACCGGTTTTACTGCCTTTCTTGAGACAAGAGGGTTCTGTACTCATTCAGCAAGACAATACCCGGCCACATACTGTCCGTGCAACAGAACGTGCAATACAAGGTGTGTCCCGACTTCCCTGGCTAGCACGCTCCCCAGATTTGTTTCCTATCGAACATGTATGGGACATTATGGGTCGACAACTGACAACTGCTCCACGTACACCTACAACTGTTGCTGATTTGCGCGACCAGATCGAGAGGGCATGGCAAAATGTACCGCAAGACTGTATCCGTCATCTCTATGATCCAATGCACGCAAGAATCCGTGCCTGTATTGCAGTTTGTGGAAGGTATACACGGTACTAAAGTGGTGGTGGTAGTGTGATAATAGACGTACCGTTCACAAAACAATATACTGAAGGAGCTAATATTGTGATCATCTCATATTCGTACCATGTACAGTATACGGAATAAATGTGGTTCAGATTGGAAAACAATTTCGTGGTGTTGCAATTTTATTTTTCGGCAGTATATTGGGCGTTTCAAAACAACACCGACAACATTTGGGAGGTGATTCCTGACACCAAGATAAGACAAAAAGTATAGACCAACGTGGGTGCACAAGTGCTTCCTTTCGGAGTTATAGGCTGCCGAGAACAAAAAAATGAACTTGAAAGATTTATAGCTCTAAAACTATGGGACCTACCCTAGTCGGGTCAAGACTTCACGTAGGAATTAGTATGTTCTCTATTTCAGAATCCTGTGGTACTTCCGCAACAATTTTTATAAAGGTAGTTGGTGAGTACTTCAAATTATATGACCGCAGTCAAACTCCCTCATTAAAAATTGTTGCATAAGTACTTTAGGATTCTGGAACATGTATTTTTGGATAGCGTACATATTACTTCCTAAGTAAAGTTTTGATCCGACTACGGTAGGTTCCATAGTCTTGGAGATATGGATCTTTAAATTTCATTTTTTCATACATTCGGTAGCCTATAACTCCGAAAAGAAGCATTTGTGCACCCAGGTTGGTCTATACTTTTTGTCTTATCTTGGTGTCAGGAATCACCTCCCAAACTTTTTTGGTGTTGTTTTAAAACACCCTGTATATATAGGCAGCACTATTCAAGGTATTAAGGGACTATTGCTCCCTTGAGCTTTAAATTTATATTTAATGAAGTGAAACTTACAACACTCCTGCAGTTAATCATACTTCACGCACTCTCTCTTTGTGTGTGTATATTTTCTAAAGTAGTGTCACATCAGAGTTTGCTTGCTTTCACAGTAACATTTTCGAAATAAATCAGTTTAAAATGTAGTTCAAGAATATTCATTCATTTCTTAAATGCGTGTAAAATAATAATAGCAATAGAAAAAAGTAAACATACATCAGGCGCAATTCAATCTAATTCTTCTTTATAATAATATAATTCTATATATATACACTGACATATATATTTGTATACGTAATAATTCAAAAATCATGCGAATCTACTGCGGAGTCTTTCTCGTCCTCGCAAATATATATGTCAGTGTTTTTGTTTTTCTGTGAGCAGCAGAAAATCCCCTCCATTATCGTTTGGATCGCGCTTCAGCACACAGCTAAAGTTACGCTATTCTTCCTCACCTCTCCCGCCTATTGCAAGCAGGTAGGAGAGAGAACTTTTCAGTTGCGGAAAAGGTGCGATTCTATTGTAAGGTTAAACATTTAGTCATTACACGCGACCAGAGAGTGTACAACTTACTTACGTTATGTTGTAGTATCTCTCATGAATATCAATCAGAGCTGCAAACTCCATATTGAAATAACTAAAAATTTTGTTCGGTTGTTTCTCATTCGTATAAAAAATGGAATGAAATCTTTCAATTTAATGTCCCAGTATTATGCCTCTTAGGCTAAGGGAGATGGATGACCAAGGCAAATGAATGATGCTGGAAGAATTGGTGGAACTTGTATGTGAGAGGAAATGAGAGTACCACGAGAAAACCCGGACACACATTTGGCCGGGGATCGAACCTGGGACCCCATGCGTAAGAGGTAAGCGCTCTACTACTGAGCTACCACGCCTTCTCCTGATTCGTATACAGGAATACATATCCATAATTTTATTTTAAGTTTCTCTTCGTATTAATTGGGAAGACCCGTGAAATTGTAACTACTTTAAAGATTTGCCCCTGGCTGAAGAACCGTTAGCTGTTGGGACCTCTTCTATTTTAATCCTAGTTATTCTATCTCCCATGTCATTTTCATTTCTTTCATTCTCGTATGTCGTACTATGTCTTTAAATCCTTCAAATATCTCCTCGTAGAGAAAAAGAAAATGTTACGGTATTTCTTCTACCATGCCGTGACCATTTTTGGCTTCTTGTTTATTTTCGTTTTATAAATTTTCATCAGTCTTTTATATAATTTAGCTAGTGGGCTGTAGAATCATCTTTTGCTGCTAACAATTGTAAATCTGCACATTTTAATGCACTGATAAACTTCTCGTTTATCTTGCATTAAATTTGCAACTTTTTCGCTTTCAATTATAATTTTGTAACTTTCAAAATCATATACAGTACATTATTTTCGCTGTTTGCTGGCAATAAAGCTAATACAATAATAGAGAAAAAATCAAGCGCTTGACTACCGTGTGCTTTTTTGTTTTTTTATTTCTTTCTTTTTTTAATGTTAAAATAAGTTCCAATAGCGTTCGAATGGGTTTCTGTCGACTGCCAATGCTGCCTTGTGACTTCGATTCCTCTTGAAGTAAATTTACAGCGATCACAAGTATTCGATAACTCTGGTGGGCAGCGGAGCATTCCATGGAGAGGACAGGAACCGTAGGGCATCATTCATCAGCAGCTGTTGAGGCAGAGAAAGGGAGAGGAACACCTCCTACTGCTCCACGCTTGTTCACAGCCACAGACAGGGTACCTCGTGTGATTTAATATCAGTCATTGCATTGCTAGGTAGTCTGTGACATGTATGTGTAATGGAAGAATGGAATAGAAGTGAATGAAATTATACCTTTGCTCGCGGTATTGACATTAGTATTATATAGCTTTTACATAGTTCAAAACTTTAACACTAAAATATTAGAAATAATAATAATAATAATAATAATAATAATAATAATAATAATAATAATAATAATAATAATAATAATATAAACTTTCTGACACAACAAAAATATTTTTCTACTCACACACAAATTTGTTTCAGGTATACAGATCAATTTACATGGCAGGTTGTAATGTATAGTTTATATTTTTATTTAAAGTTATGAAAAATATTACTAAAGGAATATATCAAAATATTTATTACATCTGAGTTTGTTCGCATCATTACATTTCAGATGGGTATTAATATTAAAAATATGTGAAAGGCTTTATATAAGATAAGCTTACGAGTACGTGTAGTATAATGATAATAATTCTGGTAAGAAACAGAGTTCTTAAATTAATTACTACCCTGTTGTACGCGATCACTAATAAGATTAGAATTAGATTACATTATTAATGTTATTGCTAGTAACAATCACTTATTACAAGAGACGAAGTTTGGATACGAAGTGTCTCAATAGGAGAAAGTACTTGAAGTCATAACATTCCAAAATTATCCAGGAACAAAAATGAAAAGTAAATCAACCGGTTTGGTATATAGTCGTAGATAACATTCAGCCACTTAAGATTTACCAGTATTTATGTATTTAGATAATAGCAGGGAGATTAAGAAAATAGAAATATTGATATTCCACTTATATCCGTTAAATGCTGAAATGTAATGAATCAGTCATTTGCAACAGAACATTGCACACACATAGAGTAATTCGGAGGGAAGTGAACATTGCAAGCATGAAAGTGAAAAAATCTTACACAGAAATGGTAGCACTGCTGATTGGCAATTATATATGAATACGGCAGACTTCTGCACTCTGAAAATACAAGTGCATAAGCTATTGTTGTAGAAATGCTTAAGAAGCAAATAGACATATCAACCCGAGATCGTGTCCAAAGTACCGTCTCGAGAGTTGTTTGAAGAAAAAAAATGAAATCTTTGAGTTTTACGTCCCACGGTTATGCCGGTTAGGCTAAAGGAGACGGTGAGAGTTGTTTGACCTTACAAGATAGAACACAATATTCGAGTTCCCAATAGGTCTTGAACCCCGGTTTTTCCTATACGAGACTGTGGTTTGGAAGACAGACAAGTAATAGTTAGATGTAAATATGTTCTTGGTCCATGTTGTATACATGGAATGATTAATGATACATGGAATAATTAACAGGACTATTCACATCACCCCAATATATGTTAGTCACTTCACACCACCTCGTCGTCTTTTCTCAAAACATGTTTTGTATCTTTATGTTCGCAATATATTAAAGCATGCGTACCTAATAATCGCCTGATGCTGCTGTGGAAGTATTGGGTACAACACGATCACTTCATGAAAGAATTGCCTTAGTTTCTTACTGTTCCATACTACAATAGCAACAGAAATGGCTACAAATCTGCTCACTTTCCCTGCTGTCTATGCTCGCTGTATTCAACAATTCGCTTCTGTCCTCTGTACACCACCTTCTTCGTCAGGCTCAGACTCAATACTGCACATAGAGGGGTTTTGCAAGGTCAGTGTCAATCATGCTTAGTTGCCACATATCATTAACCTAAACTCTATTCACTTCACCCCTATGGTCACTTACCCCCGAATTACTCTATACGTACACATGAAGAACGTAAAATGTCAAACCTAACTAGAATAATAATTAACATCATCATCATGTTCACCTGTCATCAATCCACCTGCACTACACGTACTTTCTACTATTTTTTTTTTTTTTTTTTTTAATATTTTTTGTTTCTTCAAGACCCTAACTTGATTGTTAAAAGTCGTTTCTTATCTCTGGGAATCCAGTGCTGATAATTTGTCTCCAAATCCCATTTGTTCTTCGATATAACATGTGAGTGTGTATGTGTGCGTAATGCCTCATTTTTATTTTTTTAAGAGTTTGCACTGTGTTTGCCAACACTCATTTATATATTTAACCTGTCAGTCTCTCCGTTCGGGAGACAAAAAAGTGAAGAACTACTTGATCAATTATTACCAAATTTTCTTAAATGTAGAAGATCGAAAGTTAGGAAAGGAATTCTTTCTGGGAGCTGATACACAAACCGGAGAAATTAACGATTTCAGGTTTTAAAGTTGATCGCAATAGAGCAAATACTGTAACATATAGAGGGATGCGGTTTTCTGCAATTGGTTAAATGTCCACCAAGAATTAATTATATCTCCATCGTGAACTCTCTACTGAAAAAGGAAGTGGTGGATGTCCACTACAACTTTCGGTTTTAATATTGATCTACATAGAGCGAAAATGCTAAGAAGTAGCGAGAATCGATTTTTTGGAACTGATTTAGCGTTCTAAGAGCATATATCATCTTCACTCTTAATCTTCTATTCAAACCAGAAGTAGCAGAAGTTAACTACTTCCGGATTTAACGTTAATTGCCTTAAAATAGAAACCGTAATAGATAGGGAGAAGTGATTTTCTGTAATGAATTAAGCGTCCCAAAAATATATTTTATTTTATCTCTACTCTCATTTCTCTATTAAAACAGAAAGTGACTTCCGGTTTTAACGTTCATCGTTATAGAATGAAAAAGTTAAGAGATATCGAGAAGCGGTTTTCTACAATGGATTAAGCATCTCAAGGATATATTCCTTCTCCCTTTAGTCTCTCGATTAAAACCTTAAGTGAAAAAAGTCAACAACTTCTGATTGCTATGGAGTAGAAACGGTAATAGATAGAAAGAAGCTTTTTCCTGCAATCCCAACAATACATTTCATTTCCAACCGTAAGCCTCTACTAAAATCCGAATTCTTAGAAATCTACTACAACTTCCGGTTTTAATACTGACCTACATAGAGCAAAAACGATAACAGATAGCGAGAAGCTATTTTATGAAATCGATTTAGCGTTCCAAGAATGGCTACGATCTTTTCTCTTACACTGTGTTCAAACCAGAAGTGGTAGAAAGCAACCACTTCCGGTTTCAACGTTGATTGTTATACAGTGAAAACTGTAATAGACGGCGATAAGTAGTTTTCTGTAATCAATTAAGCGTCTTATAATATTTTCATCTCCAGTCTAATGTCCCCATCAAAACTGGAAGTGGTATTAGTGTACTACAGCTTCCAGTTTAAAAATATAATTGACAAAATATCACACCGTACAAACCGAACTTCTTCACGTGATGTACACATAAAGCTGTTCCCTGTTTAGTTTTATAGCATAATAGACACTAAAGCGAACATTTTAATTTTATGTAATGTTTCGTACGTTCGATGTCAGTTGTTTTCCTGAAAGTGAATAGTATAAAATCATATTAGTGGTTTATTTGTAGTTAGCAGTTATTTTTCTCTCTCTAACATTCTAGAATAGTTCTATTTTCGGGTATTTTGCATTCACAATATCAGCGAACATTCTATATATTATTTGAATATTATTTGAATTTTTCTTAGTGTGTGTATCAAATGAAAACTTTAGATCAAACATGATGCGATAATTTGTAATTTATGTTTCACGTATGCATTATTTAATTCCAAGTAATGTGTAAAATTAACATAATCTCTTTTATAATAAAAACTAACATTTTCATGTGTTTCTATCACTAATTTATTTCATTATCAAACTTTTAGTAACATTCTACAAATATAGTCTTCAACTTGTTGACCGTATTTGCCACCATATAAGAAGTGTTGTTTCCTCTAAAAACGAGTCCAAAAAATAGGTACGTTGTATTCGCTGAAACAGATATTTTGGTTATTTCAAATTCAATATGTTTCCCGATTCTGTGGTGTTTTTCGTTGAGTCAGTGAGTCAGAAAATGCAGTTTGGATATAGTCACTTTATTTATCGTTTCGGTGTGTATGAACTTCTGTGAACACACATTCGCTACACCTACTCCCAAATGTGCGTGCGTTCTCCATTTAATTCAGAATTAAGTCCCATTGTTTAAATTTGAATTTTCAGAGAAAGAAAGAAATATTTTATAACATATAATGATAAATACGAGTTGGTACCAAAAAGTTTCTAGACAATTCTGTAACATGATAACAGATAGCACAAGGCTGCACGCACAAGCACAGGAAGCACCAACTTTTAAGTTAGTGTGTCTAAGAGACATCATTCTGGGTACATTAGGAGGTGTGCAACTGGTGCTATTCTGGTGCGATTTTATTTTGGGAAGCAAGTTAGAACAACGAGCGGACAAGAAATTATGTATGCAGTTGGGTAAATCCGCAACAGAGGTGCTTGACATGACTGAACACCATACCTTTGGTCTGTACTTCCTTGAGGCTTCCGTGACCCAGATTATTTATCTGGAGATGTTGAATGACTGGCTTCTTCCACAATTGCAGAATCTAAGCATCAACAACACTGTTGTTTACCAACTGATGAAGATTCCGCCCACTTCTCACTTTACCCTGCACGGTGGTTAGAACATGAGTTCCCAATTTTATCAGTTCCTTATCCTTGGCCACTTCAAACTTTAGACCTTACAACACAGACAGCTCCCTGTGGGATATAATGAAAACATATGTCACAAAATAGCGGTACGTGGACAATGATGCTCTGCGGGCAAGTGTATTCGAAGCCTTCCAGCTTGTGATGCCGCAGATGCTAAAGCGGATAAGTAGGACATGAAGGCCTATCAAGCTGTGCAGGGATAATGAAGGTGCACATACAAATGTTTTGGACAAATAACTGCAAGTATTATTAAATATTATTAAGGTAGGGATGAAATATGTGCAAGTGTAAAGGGACATTTTGGCCACCCTGTAGTATTGTGAGTTAATCAAGCATCTCACAATGAGCTCGTACTTAAAGGAATAGCTTTATTCTTTATGAGCTCTCAACAATTTTGTGGTTCTCTCATTATATTATTCTTAAATTTAAATAAAAATATTCATCGCTAATTTTGGATTGTACCTTTTTGATGTATTTGGTCCTAAGTTATAAAAAAAAAATGTAGAGACTAGGGTAAACACATATTTCTGCCGACGACTATTGTGTAGGAATCACATCTTCTTTATGCTCCCAGAAGGGAAAGAGAAGAATATATATTTTAAGATTGAGGGAAAACATCTTCACTCCACACCGCTTTATTACATCTAATTAGTCCTTGTGATGGCTGATTTAGCCTCCGTCACCAGTATTAATTGCCACTGTCTCCGGAGAACAAGGGGGAAGCCTCATTTAGTAGCGACACAGCTGTCAGTCCCATGGCAGAGATTTTCATCCCCTGATCTACAACGAAAGTTAAGATCAGACTACTAAAATGGTTGGTGTCCTTAATACACAAGAATGCATTTCTTTATAAATGTTAGCAAAACATCATGTCACACGTAAACAGTTAATATTGCTGAAACAATAAGTTAAGTGGATACTTCAAATTTATTGAAGTTATTAATAACTCAATGTAATCAGGTATCGATGATGGGAGTAGATTTTTCTGTATACGCAGAATTGTTGTTATCTTTCTCATCAGCATTCTTCAAGTCCAGTGTTGCCACAGTCCTAGCCCTGGAGTGGGCTGAAAAATAGTACCAAATTGAAACAAAAAGGGCTGAATTCATTTCTTTACACCAATTGTAATACATGCTTCTAAAAGAGTAAAGTTCTAGAACGCTCATCCCCTCTTCCAAGAGTCTAAATAAAGAAAGTGCAATTTTTAAAAATTACTTTAATAAAAACATCCAAATAGGAGGATCCCGAACAACCATGGAAGTATATGAAGCTTTTCTCATACGTAGGAAGTATAACAGAAGCCGCAAATTAAAAGGGAAAACAGTTATCATCTTCGGTATATATTGTAAGGAAAACAAACGCGCCTCTGTTACAAAGTGACCAATAAACCTAAAGGGTATTAAGTCTTCATCCCGGCGAAATTAAAATACCGCTTATTTTACAGTAATTATGTGATATCTTCAAATAGATAAAAGATAATCGAAATGTGGAACAAGAGCGCCCTAGACAATATTATTTTACATGAGAAACCGTTATCACGACTCACTTATCTGCTTTCGATTTCGAGCCATTTTGAAAATCGGGATTTATTTTCGCGTTTCTAAACAGCTGAAAACGGAAAGCCACTAGGTGACTTGTGATAACGGTACCTCACGCAAAGTAATATTGTCTAGGGCGCTCTTGTTCCATATTTAAATTATCTTTGATCTATTTGAAGATATCACATACAGGGTTTGTCCGGAAAGTAATAGGACTGAGTCGATTTAAAAATATATATATTGAGCCAATCGTTACAATTCTTAAAAACTTTCAAAATAGGCTCCTTCTGCGTCGATGCAGCGCTGCCAGCACGATTTCCAAGCATTGAAGACGTCACGGAAGTCATTCTCCGGAATAGCCTTGAGAGCCGCTGTGCAAGCTGCTTGGGTCCCCTCTGTCGTCTCAAAATGCTTGCCTTTCATCGGGCGTTTCAGGTGAGGAAACAAAACAAAGTCCGGAGGGCCACATCTGGGCTGTAGGGCGGCTGCGGAAGCGTTGGGATGCCGGCCTTGGTCAGGTAGCTGTTCACAAGAAAGGTGATGTGAGTCGGGGCGTTGTCGTGGTGCAGCTTCCAGTCGGCTCCGATGTCTGGTCGGACCCGATTGACCCTTCGTTTGAGTCTCTTGAGCACTTCCACGTAAACCTTGGCGTTGACGGTTTGTCCAGAAGGAACAAATTAATGGTGGACGATGCCTTTGATGTCAAAAAAGACAATGAGCATCGTTTTCACTTTGGATTTGCTCATTCTTCCCTTTTTTGGGCGAGGAGACGCCGGCGTGTGCCACTCAGAAGATTGCCTCTTTGTCTCGGGATCATACTCAAAGATCCATGATTCGTCACCTGTGATTACGTTATTCAAAATTGGGGGTCACTTTCACACATGTTCAAATTTTCTTGGCACAATTCCACTCGCCGCAATTTCTGGTCGTCAGTGAGCACTTTTGGGACAATCTTCGCGCACACCTTGCGCATGTTCAAATGCTCCGTCACAATTTCATAAACCACAGTTTTTGGTAAATTTAACATCTGGGCAATTAAACGAATACTTAGTCGACGGTCTCAGTTCAAAACTTTGCGCACACGAGTCACATTGTCGGTGTTTGTCGAAGTCGAAGGTCTTCCAGCACGGTCTTCATCGGCGATCTCTTCCCGGCCCTCCGAAAAGGCCTTGTGCCACCGAAACACACCACTTCTTGCTAAAGCATCATCTGGGTAAGCCTGCTTGATCATATCAAACGTCTCTGTCGCAGATTTACCGAGTTTAACACAGAATTTAATCGCGTACCTCTGCTCTAACGAACGCTGCATTTTCGGCTTGCACCACTCACAGAAACACGTCGCGCGAAAAAGCCTGTCCTGACTCTCCGTGTGCTCGGAGACAATTGACCAGCCGCTCGTTCGTTAGCTAGGAACGCCCTCTACCGGATCCAGTCGGTGCGCTCACGCTCCGAAGTACAGTCATGGCGGAATAAAATCAGTGTTATTACTTCCCGGACAAACCCTGTAATAACTGTAAAATTAGCGGTATTTTAATTTCGCCGGGATGAGGATTCTTAAGGCTATATACAAAAAAATCCATAAAACGAGGAACAAATCAAACACCTCCGAGTTCGCGTGTAAACAGTACGTTATAATAAAATATAAAAATATAAATTATCAGGATGCGCCCGTCTAGCATCACTTGTTTCTCGGTATAGTTCGAATTACGAATTTCGCACACAAAGTTCATGGCGTTATGCGATGCAGCTTCACAGAATAAATGTTCAACATAGTTTTTTTTAAATTTATTTATTTAAGAGTCCAACACACAGTATGAGTAACGTGAGATGTAGGAAAATGAAATGAAATGAAATTTTGAGTTTTACGTCCCACGGTAATGCCGGTTAGGCTAAAGGAGACGGTGATAATGAGTAATGAATGAAATGGTGGAATGAAGAAAGTGGGAGGAAACGGGAGAACCCCGAGAAAACCTACGCACACGGTGTTTGTCCACCACAAAGTTCACTTGGCGGGAGCAGGGTTTGAACCCGAGACCCCTAGCACCAGAGGTGAACGCTCTACCACTGAGCCACCGCGGCCCCCAGATGTAGGAAAAATCTTACTGACATTTTTAAAATTATGTATTTATATTTGTTAAATAGTGCTGAATTGGGCAGAATTGTACCAATTTTCCACAAAAGGGGCTGAAATAGCCAGCGTTGTGCCAGCGGGCCGATGAATGATAAAAAGGGCTGAATTTGGTACAATTGTACCAAGTGTGGCAACAGTGTTCATGTCCCTACTGATTCAACTTAAACTAAAGCTCCACATTGGAAAACTAGTGGATGAAGAGACTTCTTCATATGATTATTGGCTAATTTATCGAAAATGATTAATTTTAGAAAAAAAATTAATACAACCAATTTCAAAGAGCAGAAAAATTCCTATCAAATAAGAATTTTCAAACTCTCCAAGGCTCACAATTCACCATAAACCATGGCCAGTTTTCCAACAATTAAATTAACCCTTGTCCGCATGGTTCAGTAAATATACGCTAATGCATATGCAGGGCCTCCGAGGCCCTGTATGGTATTTAAAGGGTTCTATTTGGAATATGATGCAAATTACTACTTGCAGCCCTATAATAGCTTAATTTATCACACAATAGACCAACAATTGGCATCTTCATAAGTATACAAGTTTTAAAACAACGTTTACAATTATTTTATATTTATTACAATTAGTAGAAAATACAAAAAAAAAAAACACTGTAACAAAATATTTTCTTCAAATATACTTTTCTCAGTTTACTCATACACTTCATAATTTTCTAGTTTATTTTAAAATTCTAAACACACCTGTGTGAAATGGTACTATAATCGTCAAAAGACCAATATTTGTATAATTTCTGACATTCTTGTATGCAAATGACATCATTGTTTAGAAGTTTTGAGGAAAAATGTATGTACAAAATGCATGAATTGCAAATCATTTTATGTGTTCTTTGCAAATGCTTTTGCCACACTACCAGCATACCAACGCTCTCTTTCTATGAATACTGTATGGACAAAATTCATATTATCTTATTTTCTCTCCTGATTATTCCTTTTCAGTTCCGTATATCTTCAAAACACTAATTGTTGCTAGTGGCAAGTTGGGTATTTGTGATCTTAGAATCACCTGGTTTCTCATTAAATTTTCTGCCAGTTCCTGCAATAATAATGGACGATCGTCTTTCTTGTTTTCATAGAAATTTGGATTCTGCATCCTGAAAATAATGGGTGATATCAATAAAACGGAGAAGTTACTCATTACGCCCAATTTTGAAGTAGTTACTCGCATTGGTATCAATAAAAAGAGAACTGAGCACTAGTCGTCTCGGCTGACCTCGGAGAAGCCCCGCCCTTTTGAAGTAACCATACCTCTATTCTCGAGCCGAATAACTACTCCGCGTTTGATATCAATAAAAATCAAGACTCTTCTGTGATGCTAGTAACTTCTCCAAATTTGTGGAGCAAGCTAAATAGGTGACTCCGAGCAAAATATGGCAGAGTATATGATTGTTTTGCTATGTAGTAAAACTTATAAATTGCATAGAAATGTTGCAAATGGAGATTACAAAAAACATAGGTTCATGAAAGAAAATGTAAAGTAGTTAGCACAACATTTTTTAGGAGAATCAACGGAAATTTGGGGTGGTGCACTACGTAATGACGAAAAGATGCGGGTTTTCTTGCTTTACGTGAGTGATCCGGGATTCCAGGTCTGAATTGAATGTCAGGGGATTCTGTTGTGGCTCAAAGTACTGCGTCTATGACTACTACAAGTGTAATGGATGCGATTATTGCGAAATCTGAAAATTGATTGTTTCCGGAGGTGTGTGTAATATTCAAACAGCAAAGGCAGAGTGGCAAGAACAATATACATTTCCGGGTGCTATCGGAGCACTTGACTAGAAACACGTGGCAATAAAGAAACCTAGTATTTTGGAGACGAATACGCTAATAGGAAGAGCTCCTTCGTGGCTAAGCGGATAGCGTACATGCCTTTGGTATGAGAGACCCGCGTTCGATTCCCGGCTGGAGTTCATATGGTTCGGATTCCAAGTTACTCAGTGGGTCTCGTCTTATATAGCCTCGCTACTGAAAAGGACATTAAACTCAAAACCAACTCAACTCAACGCTGATAGGAAGGGTGTATACATGAGAATATATATTTTTTTTATGCCAAGGTGAAAGGGGACATGTATGGTGTGGAAAACGCAATCAGATGGATGTGCTTTATGACGTGACTGGCTGGACTATTTAAAAAAGGAAACAAAAGGACCAAGTGTCTAATTTCGTTCTTAAAGCCAAACAATCTACAAAGACCTTGGACAACACGTGATATGCACTTGTCGTGCTAATCTTGATATTGCTGGATTCCAATCAACATCCATCAGTTCCAAGAAGTTCATTCCCGTGGTTTCAGTATTACTTTCTTATTTCCCGTTTTCTTTTTCAAATTAGTTTTTTTTCTTCTTAATGCTCGCTCGGATATTAAAGATTCTCTTTTGGATTTGTGTCTCATTTGTAGATGTATTTGATATTTCGTTGCATTTCACTGTAATTGCCTTCAAAGCTTCGGCTTTCCTTCGTTTACTTTCTGGTAACTGTGACTTTGAAAGTACCACTGGAACTTTTATAATATCCACAAATGCATTTTAATTGAAACTGTCGTTGCTACTTGTCCCTCCCATGGCGTTTAGGATATTACGCCATAAGTTAAAAACAACGAAATGACCACGCGACGGAAGGGAGAAATGAATAACTACTTCTTTTATTGATACGACTCAGTGCTACGTGCAGAGGAAGCGCGAGAAAACGTTCATAAATCTGGAGCAGACTAGACCTGAGTAGTGGCTTGTTTTATTGATACAAAATTGAGGGAGGAGATTACTCCAGGTGTAGTTACTCCGATTCTCGAGCAGGACTTCTCAGGAGTAGTTACTTATTTTTATTGATATCACCCAATGTGACTATTTATCTGCCACATCCATCATATTTGACCAGAGAGCAAAGGGTCACCTTCTAGCTTGTCTTTTGCAGGTATAGTCTCTAACGTCTTAACCCATAACATCATCTCCACATTTAGTTTTGTTGTAATAGTTTATAATCACTGGCTTTCTTTTGGTGCTATTTTCATCAACTATTTTATAATGATGCATGTTGGTTATCAAAATCACTGTCTTCTTTTTCTTTGGCACTTAGCTGACTATAGTGACATTTTGCTTGAATGCAAACATTGATGAACCTACTCCTCAAAGAGATGAGGCTCTCATTTCAACTGGAATGTCGCGTTTGTTTCGACATAGTGTTCCCATAAGCGTATGTCATTGTTGTAGCATATACTCTGCTAGATCAACACTATCAAAGACATTATCCATAGTAATATTTCGTGAAGTTCCAGAAACGGTTTTGCAGAGGTGTTCTATCACATTGTTCCCAGATTTCTCTTCAACTGGTTTCTTTTGGTTTTCTTTCTGTGTATACAAAACCATCAACGGTATATGATGATTGAGCGCCGCATAGCCAAAATATTTCTATTAAGTACCTTCAAGATTTTCGAGGCGTGTCAATATACGTGTCAATGAACCCACACCTACCTCGAAGTGGCACTAGCTGTTGATCTACAGTAAGTTCTTCACACGGAACAATCACTTTTGTACAGTTTCATAGAAATATTTCCTACACAAAACGAATAGGTACCAGCATATCATTTTCAAGAAAGATTTGCCTTGTACATTTGTCAATCGTAAGGCTTTCTTTATGTCTTCAAACCTGTTGACAGACATAATGCCTTTGAACATTGGTTTGACTTCATAGAGATGAACAGTTCAGTGATTGGCACATCTCAGCTTTTTCTCTACTCGTACTAGTAGCAAAATGCCAAGAAAAGCATTCATTTAGTCCAGACTATCATTTTTCCACTCTTTTCGTTTCAATGTTGCAACCCTTCTTCCCTCAAGTTTTCTATAGTATAAAATTCCATTCTAGATTTCCTTTGAAATGAAACAGTCAAACGCATCTTTTGGACGTATTCTTTTCACTCCCTTTGAAACACCTGGGGAAAACTTCATTATATTATGTGCTGATGTCTGTG
This sequence comes from Thermobia domestica, assembly GCF_964235325.1. Taxonomy (NCBI): domain Eukaryota; kingdom Metazoa; phylum Arthropoda; class Insecta; order Zygentoma; family Lepismatidae; genus Thermobia; species Thermobia domestica. Next base: position 158,777,752 of record NC_137463.1, read on the forward strand.
ATGGAGGTGTTTTCTTTTTCCAAATTGTGTCCTTTGGACTAAAATGTGTATCGGTATCACTAATAGCTTCATTCCCACTGGCGCTTTCAGAGCGTGATGACGTATCGAAATGTTCATCACTTACACTTACACCTACACTTCCTTGATGAACTGTATTATTGGATTCTTCACCCTCAGATTCCTCACTATTACTGTTCGACAGTACACTATCATCAAGACACTCATTTACAAAACGGACAAAATCATCCTCACGCACTCTCTTCATAGTTCATCTTCCACTAGCTGTATATGTTATTTTGCGCTGATACTAACACAAATTGCACACCAATGTAACTGGGCATTGCAAATTGCACCTAGTCACAATATAAAAGCAACAGTGGAAGATATATATATATATATATATATATATATATATATATATATATATATATATATATATATATATATATATATATATATATTTATCCCGATACCGATGGAACGACCATACATTGGCGATTTGCATTCCATCAGGCGACCTGGTCGATCAGGCGACACTATATGGTCGTCCAGTGGGAAACCGTGTTAGACGGTCTCCTCTCACCACCACTAGTGCGTAGAAATCAACTTTGAAAATTGACGTTGGTGGTCCCAACGGTGCTGAGATAACTTTTTCTTGTATAACTGTAGTTCAGGGTTTCATCGGCAGGTGCGCGACAGTCGTGAGCGTATAGCTTGTCGAGCGTATAGTTCTATATACATCAAGGCGCGTTGGACCACCGGAAGTTCTCATTTCGCAGTTGGCAGCTGTGCTCACCATTGGCTCGTGCATGCACTTTGTTCTGTTTGCAGATAGAGAGATTTATCACTGTTTCGGAAGCTAGAAGAAACAACATGAATGAAGGAATCAAACAATGATTAAAAAATAACTGAAAAAAAACTGACAGAATATTTTATATAGTATACAAGACGATAAGAAAAAGTTACAATGTTTTTTAGCTTGTACATAGAATACATGTAACTATCTACAAATAATTATTATAATACGTTGTTTCAACTATTATCATACATATTAATCGTGAGGGATGTCAAATACTTTTACAAGCAGTGTTGGGCGTCTTTGGGCCACTTTCACATAATAAAAGCCGAAAGTAAACTGGCAGAAGTTTAAAAATGTTTTATATCCATTTAAAAGAAAATTGTCAATCGTTTTATACTAGTTTCCTTAAACCTCGGATCCGTTTCCAGCAGAGCCATAGCAAGAAGGGGACGCGCGGGGCGGTCGTCCCAGGCGCTGATGGCTAGAAAGCGCCGAACGAGCAAAAAAGAAAAAGTGCTAGAAATGTTAAAAAAAAAGTATTGACGCCCTATTAAATCAATGTTGTTGTCGGTTTTGATACAATTTGATACAACTGTAACACTCCGACTTTGATAAAATTTGGCAGTTAGATACCACACATAAAATACACGAATACGTGTTTTTTTTTATATATAATTTTCTGTGGAGGAGAAACAATTATTGGGGACCAAAGTCCATATCCAATATTTCGGAAGTTGACGCCCGAACGCAGTATGAAGTGGACCGAAGTGAATGAAATTGTACACAGATATTGTACCTAGTAGATGTAAAATGAGGGAATACTTGTTTCGTATTTTCCTGAAACAAAGAAATAAATGGGTGGGGCTAATTATTTGATTAAGAAATATGAAAAGTGCTTATGAGTATACTTTCGAAGTGCCTAAATTACATAGAGAACGCAACGAAAGTATGTTAAGAAACGATACACAAAAATAAGCTAACCCATGTTTTGTAGTTTGTGCGGAAAAACTGTGTGGATGCCAAGGTCCTCTCTTAAAAAAGTACATAATAAAGCAGAAGCGCAGGAAGGAGTAGACCGAAGCGAATGAAATTATACATAGATTTTGTATATGTAAAATAAGGCAATACGTGTTTCGCAAGTAGCTAGGTGGCCCTAACTTCAGTCTTTGAACTTGAACTTTTGAGAGCAGAAACACGAAACACTCGAAATTCACTGTATTGATTCCTACTTTTAGGTCATCTATCTATTGCTAAAATTTCACTATTTTTACACTAGCTTTTTTTCTACACATAGCGTATTTTATAGTATTTCGGGGTGCGTCTTTAACCCTTACAGTGTTTTTCTCATAAATAAAAGCACGTGCCGATTTATTTGCTGTTTACTGTTCGATGTGCAAATTTGAAACAAATCAGTACGGGACACTTGGGAAACACGAATTGCTTTATTTTACATATATAATATCTACACACAATTTCATTCGTTCGGTCTACTCCTTCTTGCGCTTCTGCTGGAATATTTACTTTCTTCGGAGGGGCCTTGGCCCAACACTATTTTTCCGCAGAAACTAAAAACACGTGTTCGCTTTTTTTTTTTTTTTTTTTGCCTATTGTCCTTACACAAAGTGTTGTAGTAATTCTCTTTATCCTTTAGGCACTTCTAATATATACTTATTCGCACTTTTGATATTTTGTAATCGAAGGTTTGGAAAGATCTGTGCCCCACCCACCTATTTTATTTTTTTTAAATTTTTTTTTAAAGAAAATACGAAATACGTATTTCTTCGTTTTAATTCTACGGTATCTATGCATAATTTCATTTACTTCGGTCCACTTCTTCTTGCTTTTGGAGAGCCAACTTTCAAAATTCTGGAATGGGGCTTCTGCACCCTAAAACTGTTTTTCCGTAAAAAGAAAATACGTATTCATTTATTTCATGTGTAATATCTACCTGCCAAATTGGATCAAAATCGGAGTGTTACACTTGGGAATTGTTACATGTTAGTACTTAAAGAAAGTTATTACTGTATATGATTTTTAATGACGATGTGATATATATAAGGTGCTAAGTAACGATGTACTCAAGAGCGTTTTCAAAATCAGAAACAGTCAAAGTCTGAGTCTAAAATACGTTGGTAGTGATGAGTTTGCTTACTTAATCATGCTTTTCTACCCAATGGGATTAATATTTCTTGAGAATGAAGATACAAAAATGAAAGGAGTGAAGAGACACAAGAGAACATGCAAGTTGCTGTTTGCACGGGAATATTAAAAATATAAGTAAACAAGAGGAACAATAACACTTTCGAACTTCAAGTAGTTGTAAAAAAGGAGTCAGCGAATTTTCTCTTTTCCAAAGACTGATCACTACCAGTGTATTTTTTTTTTTTTTTTATTCCTTTGATAGGCTATATGAAATGCTTCCAATTTGAAGGAATTTGTTGGAATCATTTCTCCATCAACCACTTGTATCGCCATAACATTTTCTTTTGTGCATACGTATCTAGTTTTGTGGTTTTTCTATCAGCATACATACCAAACGTATACACATATATAATATATATGTGTGTATGTGTATTAGTGTATTTTTAATATGTTAATTAATAATAAGCAACCTTAAATTCAGAACTTTTATTGATTAAGAGATTAAGTAATTACTATTATTTCAAAATGTTGTAGCGAACTATATTTTGGATTTGAAATACAACATTAAACATATTCTTTAGCTCCATAGATCAATATTGAGAAATTCGCAAAGAAGGCTCCTTCTAAATGTCCATTACATTTCACAAAATATTTTTTTTGTCGTAAAAGAATTGAAGTTAAAATCCCATTTGCCTACAGAATAAAATTACAAAAGTTTACAATTACTGGAAATTCTATAATTCATTTCGAACATTTTAAAAGTACATAGTTTCTACTGTACTGAAATATCATTTCTTACCGATAGTATGAAATATTGCAAATAATTGTACTGTAAGTTTCCATAACTGTTCTCCAAATGTATTTGTATAGAACGAAAGGGAGTTTTGTCAAGTTTAACAAAAGTTCCAAAATAAACCTCTTGAAAGCAGCTCTCATTTGTAAAAGAATACATAATGATCGCTTTTGACTGTTGTAATGCTCTTTTAAGCAGCTTAATAAAAATTCAGTGTAGCATAATAACAAAAGCTGTTTTTCTTATGTAAAAAAAAAAAAAAGAAAGAAAGAAAGAAAGCTTGGTAAGGTGTCTGTACTGGGTACCGAATTCTACTTCACCCTGGGCGCCGAAATCTCTAGTTACGGCTCTGGTTGACGGTGTTTTTTTAAATAAAAAGTTCGAACGGAGTGCCTACAAAACGGAATACCAAGCTCATTCATGGTGTCTGGCGTGTTTTAACAATGAGAAAGGCACATAACTTTAAAACGTCGGCACAATTAAGCCCTTAAATGAGATATGAACTTCCTTTTCTGAACATTTGTAATCTCTAGGTTGAAATTGGTAAGGGTAATTTTAATTTTCCATTGTTGGGTAAAGACAGGAAGATTGTGCTGATATATTTACTGGTACAGTCAACTGCTTTCGAGCTTCAAAAGTACGAGTAATTTCATGTGTTTAGGTACAACTCTTCCCCATTGTTCAATCACTCATTTTCCTCCTTAATTATTATTATTATTATTTTTTTTTTTTGTTTTTGGCTGGGGTTAAAATAATTGAAGTAAATGATGTAAGATGGTTCTCAAAATAATTTAGTGCAAACATTACTACATAATTATTGGTCAAATAATTAAGTTCTATTACTGACGGTTTTATTCAAACTAACTTATAATCTTTCATACTGTGTGTAAATTGAAGCAACTTTTTCTAATAAGAAAGTAATTTATCAATACTTGTATTTTCACTTCCAGTATGTCTTTGTGATAATGTTTGTGACATTTTACATGTTACAAGCTTTGCTTACTTAATATACATTAATATCATCACTGAGCAAATCAGAATGTTTTAATTTAGAAAGTTGAACATTCACATGGGTCAGTGGGTCAAGATTTGTGAGCGGGTCAGTGGGTCGTGGTCAGCAGGACGTGACCCACTGCTACCTACCAATCACCGTGACCCACTCTGACTCACCGACACACTCAGACCGACTGACTCACTCTATTCAGTCCATAGTAGACAGCATCTTCTGAACACTGGTGAATGTGCCTGTGTTTCACTTTCAAGGCATCCATTTTATTCATTTTCATTTTTTTCTGTTTACTTATCTGAGATGAGTATATCTATGTGAAAAAAGAACTTCAGGTATTTTGGATATTGATATTTGTAACTGTTGTAGCAACAATAGGACTTACTATCTGGCTTTCGAGATACAGCCTGTGAGTTTTTAGAGGAGCTAACTACTGAAAAAAAAAATACATTTTTGAATCACCTGTAATACATGAATTATTACATAAAAGCGAATGTAACTAAGTGTGAGTGATGATCACGGACAAATGGAAAAGCCAAATGAAATGAATTTTGGTAGATAGTTAGACCCTAATCTCAACTGGGATGTTATCATATCGCTTTTATTATAATACATGTACTAAAGGGGGAGAGGAGGTCCAAGTTTTTACGAAAAATTGAGTATTTCACAAGTCGTTCAACTTAGGGAGTGAAATTCAGTATATTAACTCTTTATTAAAAATAAACAGAACGTGTTCTAGCAGTTTTTTAAATTTCTCTTCTATGGGGGAGACTTTCTATATATGGGAAATTGGTATTGGGTTGATCTGTAAAACTAATAAAAAACGATCGATATTAGTTGAGAAAAAATTAAGAAACAATTATTAATTGAGACACAAAAAATACAGTCTCAATTAATTAGAAAGCAGTAATAATTAGAAAGCAGTGGTATCATATATCCACTACTTTCTAATACAGTAAACCCTCGTTAACACGAATTCCAAGGGACTGAAACATCAGGAGTTTGTGTTAAAAAAATTCGTGTTAACCGGGGACCCAAATTTTATTATTCGAATACATTTTCTCCATACATACGCACTACAGTATACAGACTATACATAACACTACAGTATATTATGTACGTCATAGAAAACACTAGAGATGGTATCGAGACGAGACCAAGACTCTTCTCCGTCTTGATACAATCCACAGAATTGTATCGAGACGAGGCTTAGAGTTTCGGTCTCGTCTCGATTTCGAAAAGCACGGCTCGGTCTCAAATTCGAGTTAAGATCGAGATCGTGACTAGTTTCGGTCTCGGTACCGTCCTCTGGAAAGTGAAAACACTACAGTAAGCTTATTGTCCTATCTTCGAAGATTTAATTTTAAAAAAAATCCACGCAAAAAATCCAGGTCAAGTTATAGAATCGATAACTCCGCCAGCAGGTTGGGTACCGCTAGTAACGGAAAGGTATTTATGACTGCTGTCACCAGTTTGGAGTTACAAGGGAGAGAAGATGTTTTGTCTCGAGCTGTCTGCCAAGCTCCTGCATGTTCAGCGCTTGACGGAGAACAGAATCAACACCTCATAAGAGAGGAAAGATACCTGTTTCTAGTTTTTCTCTTATTTACAAAGCAATTTTCGTCTGAATAAATACTGTATGACAAAAACTGATCTGGAGTGAAATCTGAAATAAGAAAAATGATCTGAAAAAGAATAAAGAATTGAAAGTTTGTGTTAAATGAAAACCTTTACTGACTCAAGGGACTAAAAATTAGTTCGTAATTCGTGCTAACCGAAATTCGTGTTAACCGATAAAACTTCCTATAAGATAACGTACAGCGATGCCGGGACCGAAAGTTTGTTCGTCCTAACCGAGTGTTCGGCTTAAGCGAGTTCGTGTTAACGAGGTTATACTGTATAATAATTTTTGAATCTTATGTTTATTATATGGATCCTTCACAGCACAAGGCACTGAAGCTATAAGGTTGCGAGAAATATATATATATACAAAATTTGTACTGTAAGTTTAATTACATGGAAGTCTTAAGTTTTCACTGTATACTTAATTATATGGAAAACTTTACATCTTTATTCACATTTACTTTGGTCCACTATACCTTGATTTGAGACTTTCAAATTTCATCCCATTTTCCACTGAAAAGTATCTGTAATTCAGCAAGGAAATAATTATATATAATATTTCAAATTCATCGTAATTTTACCCATGAAAAACACTTTAACATTTTACATTGTAAAGGTCAGATACACCTTATTGTAACAGAGCGGTGCTTTAGCGATTAACCGTAGAAATTCAAACTCCGGTTAGTGATAATTTCACAGCATTGTTTAATTGCAAGTGTAAACTCTTTAGTCAGTGGACAGGAGGACGTGGATCATGGGTTAAAGTTGATTACGATGGGTTTTGATGGCTAGTGGGTCAGAGTGCGTCACGTTAGGAAGTGGGACATATTGGGTCACGGTTTGTTGAAGTGGGTCATGGTGGATGGTGTATCACAGTGAGTCATAGTCATGATTGGTGGTGGGTCAATGGGTTGTGGGTCAATATTTCATTGACATACATCATCTGAATAGTGATCAGAAATAACGAATTGAAGCAAGCATCATTCCTTCTGGTTACTGTTCAGACATTTTCTTCTTTATATATTTTCCTTGGAACAACGTAAACATGATAGTCTAAATTAATACTTGAAGGCTTTGAAGGTTGCCATCACTTTTTCAAGCTTGACGTATTATAAGAAAAGTAACAATGCTCTGTAGTGCCTTTCTTTGCTAAACAAACGCATGCTTAATTAGATGCGTAACCGTGGTCTCAATTAATGCGGATAATCAACATTATTGCGTTGCTGTCACTACTGGAAGTAAGATTTCTTTATAGATTAATTGGTATTTTAGACTTCAAGACTTTTACTTGCCTCCTGATGTGACACTCGTCAATGAGCACGTAAGGTTGTAATGAAAAATGAGACTGAATTAAATTGTTCATTACGAAGTAACAGCCTGAAAGAGGTTTGATTTAAAGAGGGTGAGTGTCAAGAAAAAAAAGTAGATTTTGTTGCGGAGGATGATAGGTAAATATAAAAGTTCGTAGTAAAGCTATACGTATAAGGGTAAAATTTTTAAGGGATGACAATAGTTTCAAGAAGCAAAGAAATATGAAGTTTGTTTACAGGGTGTCCAGAAAGTCCCGTATCATAGATGAGAGCACACTCGTTCAATGTGCCCTCTGTTGAATTCTACCCATGTTTTGAAGCGGAATGGTAAAGAATGAAAATAGGGGGAGGGGACAATTTGAGCAAATTGCTTCCCTTATATATCCTTTGTTTTCGTGTAAGATGAGCCCCGTCGGGAATCTATACGCTGAATTACAACATAGATTAACCGTACTCCCAGAAAGCGTAGTTCATCGAACTCAAAGTAAGCCTCGGGCTCCTTGACGATCAATACAGTTTGGCTGAAATCTAGTGTTCAAGTAGTTTAGTATGAGCAAGACGTAGTGTGCTAGGGTACCAACTTGCATGAACCATGCTTTCTTTATATGTTCTACTAACAAAGTGCAATATTCTTATCCATGTTCAAGAAATGACCATCTTATCCTCCTGTCCTCCCTTCGTTTTCAAATACCGTATTTACGCAATCCCAAAACGCACATTTTAAATTATTTTTCAGCCCCATAATTGAGGTGTCTTACATTCGAGTTTGCAAGTTTAGGCCTACATTTTGCACTGTCAGCAAGGCCCAATTTACAGCAGAAAACGTTTGAGTTTTGACGGAGATAGCTAATCTCGTTAGTCGTGATTCTGTGAAATATGTGTACTAGGAATATCCACATTTTGCGAAAAATGGGAAATTGTTTTACCCGGAAATTGGAAACAAAATGGAAGACGAAAAAGTTTCATTGTGTTTTCACATGTTTATTTATCTTTTTCATTCTTAAAAGTCAATGCCGAGTAGTTTTTTTTTTTTTTTTTTTTTTTTTTGTCTCACATTTGAGGACTTTTTAGACTCGCGTAAATACGGTATCTAAAATGTCCTGCAACCCGCTTTAATTAAAACCTACGCTTGCAACTGCTAAACTTTTATTCTTATGAACTTTTAGTTGAGATGCATATTCAACAATTTTTCCTATGGCCACGGACTTTCACCCCAACGAAACTATGTTGGGAACCTCGGAAACACTTAATATATACAGAAGTGAACATAATGTTTAAAATTGTAAAAATTTTGTTCTCACACATTTTCACCGCAAAATCAGTTTTACCAATTTCTTGTATATTACAGCACTTTTGAAGTATTCTGTAGATATATAAATGAAAGTCCACGCTTTACTTTTACATAACAGAAAATTACATTTGAAGAATAAAACGCCATACAGTTTACCTCAGTTGCATATTCACCTATTTAAAAGAAAGTAAACGTTTTATTTTCAAAGAACTGAACACTGTTTGAAACTGAAAGAAATGTTTTCAAGCCTCAGATGTTATTTCACTTAACCCATTTCAGGAATTATGCAGAAATTTTAAAGTAACATGTATACAGGGTGTATCAGATCACACCGTCCCAGGCTTTTTCTCGGCTCGTAGTGCCCGTATACACTTCAAACAACAAATGGTGATGCTTTCATATTTGGTTCTTCAAATAAGCAAACTAGCTTCAGGTATCTTATTATGATAATGCCATTAAGCGATCAGCTAACTGCTTCACATGGCATTTGATACATAGATTTGGTGTCTCAAATACTTCTCTGCAACACAGACTGTCACAGCGAAAGCAAGGAATGAAATTACCTGTTGCGCGTAAGTTAGGATTTGAGAAAATACTTTCCCCGATATGTATGGAAAAGAGCTGAAATGCCATGTGAAACAGTTAGCTGATCGTTTAATGTCATTCTCAGGTAAGAATAAATGAAGATAGTTTGACTTAACTGAAGAACTAAATATCAATGACAGGTTCAACAAAGATAAACAGAGTGCTGTGAAAGATTTTTATACGAGTTTAAGAAGTGACTTCCCAATTTATTTGTTAGAACACCTGTGTCTACAAGTATATTTAAATATTTGAGTTTTATTTCCCACCCTTATGCCGGCTAGGCTAATGGAGACGGCAATGATGAGAAATGAATGAAATGGTGGAATCAAGAAAGTGGCAGAAAACGGAAGAACCTGAAGGAAACCCACACACACGGTGTTTGTCCACCACAAAGGTCACTTGGCGGAGCTGTGAACGAACCAAGAACTCTATGCAGCAGAGGTGAACGCTCTACCATTGAGAAACCGCGACCTGTAAGTATATCGTGAACAAGTTTCAATAAGGAACAAATTGCAAAGTTCTATACAAATTAGTGCACACTGATGAAGATATGTTCTTTTCCACCATCACGAATACTGAACGCTCATGAGATTGGTTTATCGTGTGTTCATATTAATTCCAAAGTGATATGGGAAAAACGGAAACGAGTTCTGGGCAAGTTGACATCGGGCTAGGGTTCCCAGACTTCCCGGTTTTCAATGAAAGAATTAACTGTCCCGAAAAAGGCTTTCAGGACTCCTGTTTTCGCTCTTCAGATTGAAAAAAAATCAGCCCGCAAGAACTAGTATTTCTTACCTGGAAACGGAAGGTAGTATTTCAGACTCAAATGATGACGCAACAAAGAGTATCTCTTCAATCATAAATGGGAGAGTGTGTCGTAATTGGAGCAATATTTAGGGCCTGTTAAACACAAAAGCTCGGAATTCGGAAAAAGGGTCACTAGGCAACTCTCCCGTTACCTCTCCACATTTTTTATACATCCTTTGTGGGGCTTCATTTGTGTTAACTGTTTATAAAAAGAATGAACTGGAAAATTGTAAGTAGCTACTAATCTGAAAAGACTGGTATAATAGATTCTTACCAAATGAGTAGGAACCGTGATCTTAATGGCTATATAGCGTGAGATTGGTGTCCGGGTTTTTCGCTTACAAAATCTGGCAATCCTACGTCGGGCGAAATAGGTCGGAATATAACATTGATATTCTGCGTGAGTGCTACTGGTCAGTTTGTACTATCCCTCTTCATAGTCGTATTTCCGCGCCAGAAGAAGAGTGAGGGACTGTTTGTTGATGCTCCACCTAGGGATGAGCACGAGTCGAGTCGAGACAGAATTTTCCTGAGAAAATTCGAGTCGAGACACAGCTCTCCCAATAGAAAAATATACATTTTTCGAGTCGAGACATCACTTTTACAGCACATTTTCGAGACGAGACAGCCTCAAATCTTGTCTCGTGCGCATCCCTAGCTCCACCTGAGAGTATTGCTGTAGCACAAAGTACTGATTGGATAACGACTGATATTTTTTTTAACTTCGTTGCAACACTTTGTAAAATTCTGTCATCCTTCCCCTCACATCCCAGTTCTGCTAATTGTTGATGGATATGGCAGCCATAAAGAACTGAAAGTGATTAAATATGCGAGGGATCACAGGATTCACTGCTCAGTACTCCTCCACATATCACTCACAAGACTCAACTCACTGATAGGTGTTTTATGAAACCATTTCAAGACACATACAATGATGCTTGTTCACTGTGGATGCGCAAGAATGCTGGAGTAAAGACATCCGAATACGATGTAGCGCATCTTGTTTCAGAGGCACACAAAAAATATGTCACATGGACGTAGCTCTCAACCGATTTGCCTTCACCAGAATATATTCACTGAACCCTCAGATATTCACAGACACTGACTATCTGTCCGCAAACGTTCACGAGTATCTGATCGGCACTTTGTGTGCAAAGGATTGGGCACGTCCATCCTCACCACAACAAACGTCTGGAGATCAGGTGACATGTTCAGGATAAACGGTCTCCCGACATCCTTGATGCAGTCTTTATGGTTCCCCAAATCTCAACAGGACGATTAGCGAGGGATGCTGCTATGAGCCACATAATGATTTGGAGGACTCTGCACAATAACGCGTTAAATCCTTATCATGTTCGTCTGCACCAAAAACTCCGAGAACAAGATTTCCATAACCATCTGGAGTCAATGGCTGAGCAACAGGAACCCATGTTTCACCACAACATTCTGTGTACGGATGAGGTGACCTTCAAGATTAATGTAGGTCAACGTACACAACGCTCACTGCTAGTCCAGCGAGAATGCTCACTGGGTACGTGAAGTTGACAATCAACATATCTGGAGTCTAAATGTCTGACGTGGTATAGTGGGAGGCCAAATTGGTCCTTATTTCTTCGAAGGTACTTTAACAGAAGTAGGATACGCTAATTATTTGTCAGATGTTCTTTGTGAGCGCTTGGAAGAGGTCTCATTAGCAACTCGTGAAATAATGTGATTACAAGACGGTTACTCTGCTCATTTTGCAACAGTTGCCGGACAAACTGTTGCTCATTTATTTCCAAACAGGTGGATCGGAAGAGGAGGCCGTTTCCTGGTCAGCTCGTTCTCCGGACCTGACTCCTCACGATTTTTCTTTTGGGTACGTGTCAAGGAGCTGGTTTAGCAAGAGCGTCCTACTACAAGGGAAGACATAATGAACAAGATCTATAATGTTTGCCATGGACTAAGAGGAAATGAAGTGTTAAGAGCAATCTGCAATGTCCCGGTGCGCATTCGAATGTGCATCGCACGTGCTGGACGATCCTTTGAACATTTATTCCACTGGATACGGAAGCACCACTATTTGATTCTTCACATACGATTTGGTAGTTCATTTTTTGTTTGAAGTGTCTGCGTGCACTACGAGGCGAGAAAAGTGCCTGGGACGGGTGGTCTGATACTCCTTGTATATAGTAAAAAGCTGAAGGAACAGAATAAAGAGCTCGTCGCTCTATCAGATAAATACATACATATCTGCTACCATAATTAGAGGTGCGTAAAGCATCTATACGCAGCTTCGCCGGAAGTCTGCTTCATTGTAAGGCTAATTCGACGCCCAAGCAAACGTTGGTACTTCTGCTTGAATGGGCGTAGAAATTACCTGAAACTGTACGCAAAAAAGCATCTATACTGGACTCCGAAGAGGTACTTGAGTGAATTGTCTCCAGAAGAACGCCACTTTGGGAACAGGCAGAAATACATCAATTTTGAAGAAAAAAAGTTGACTACGGTGTCATCCTCAATGTCTAGAGACGATATATCCAAAAACAAATTTCTATACTCCAGCCGTTCTACCGGTTGCAAAAAGGATACGTTTTATAACGGTCTCTATATTGGTAGAGGGATTTAAATATATATATATATATATATATATTAGAACTTTATTGTATCAAGTGTGTTGCTGTAATTGTTCGAACAAAGGAAACAAGTTAGCAAAAAGCTCTAATAAATGGCTGATAGATTATATAAACAATCTTATATACAAACCATTGATAAAAGCTTGCATATGTATTGCAGCGCATAAAATAAGCAATTATAAATAGAACTAATTGCAAATAAGTACAATAAAAATATAAAGAAGTAATAAAACTAAATAACATATTCGTTTAGGCCCAATTTTATTTACAAAATTATGTCAAATAAGTCGCATACCATTATTATTTCATTAGGGCCTCCCAGGCCCTGCATATGCATTTAAGGGGTTGCTAAATTAAATCAAATATTATTGTTTTCCAGATAATGCAAAAAATATTCTAAAGCTACTCATGAATGCATAAAAGAATGTTAAAAGAATACACAATGAGCAAGGATTATTGATTGAATAGATTTGCAAAAACTTTGAAAATAAAACCCCACAGGGCCTGCGAGGCCCTGCATATGCATACAAGGGTTAAATATCACTTGAAAACCGTTACCTTTACGGAAATAGTGGAACTTTTTAATATTAACGACTGTTATTCAGCTCCAAACTATATTTTAACATGAAGACTAAATTTTAGGATTTTTTAATTTGTTGATGAAAAGTTCTATCTCCTCTCGAACTTCTTATTACTGAAGCTATATTTTGTATTTCATTGTCATTATTATTGCTTTTTTTCAAAATGATAAGAAATGCTCTTTAACTTATGTCGTTCTTCAAGATGTTCGTACAATCCTATTGTTAATAACAGGAATGCAGATTGCCATGCTTTTCTCCAACCAATGGCATATTATAACATGGTACATAGTATGGAAATTGCCACCAAGATTACTATAATACTGATCATGACATCTGAATTATGACCACGATAATATACCGTAAATACGCGCGTAATTTTCGCCCTCGCATAATTTTCGCATCCCAATTTTGAAGGGCATTTTCTGTATATTTTATTTTCTTCGCGTAATTTGCGTACGCAGAAACTTTTTGTGAAACAGCATTTTTCCAGGAATCAATTACGGTAGCTAATGAACAATTGGCAACGCAGCAAAGCCATTGTTGTAAGGTAAGAAACCACACGACTTCTTAATCAATTTTTTAATGTTATTTTTCTACAAATTTAGAATTAGTTGTTTGTCGTCAATTCTTGCTACAAAGAAAATGTGTACCGGTATTTTCGTGTTATTTTGACTGAGGAAAAAATTAGATGATGTTCACTGATGTGGCTAATTTTTTTCCCCGCATAATTTACGCACCCTTGTTTCAAAACAACTTTTTTCGTCTAAAAAAGTGCGAAAATTACGCGAGTAAATACGGTACTTAGTATTCTCTATTTTAAGTTAGTAAACTAAGTCCAGGTATCCTCTTCTCGAAAATACCCAGGGAATGACGCTGCTCTTCTCCGTCTCCTAATAATGGTCGGACCAGTAAGAACTTTTTTCTTAGGATGTTGATAAGGAAGACATCGATCCCATGAAGGAAAAAGACATTATTACGCACTACTTGTCTGAGAAAGAGGAGACATGAGTTCTTTTTTGTTTACAGGATTGTTAGAATATAAGAGCAGTAAAAAAACTTGTTTAGTTTTTTATTGTTGTTGATGCGATTGTTGCGATTTGAAGAAAAAAATGAAAACGTCAAAAAATTACCATACGAAGAAATTGTCCTGATCTTTTATGTGTGGGGAAAATTAGAGATAAAATAAATATTAAAACTCTGGGGAGAGAGAGAAAGAGAGAGAGAGAGAGAAACTACAACGTGGACTTGCTAATGTTACAATGCTTAGAATTTTCTTTCAATGTTTAAAGTAGTTTATTTGTACAGGATAATAATGTTTGCAACAATCTGGAGTTCAATGTTTAACTTTATGTAAGAAATTTTCAACACAAAGCAACTTAGAGAATGTACACGACTGCTTTCACACAAATTTGATTACGTTCAGCTTACCCTTCTTATTTTCTTATATTAATTGTGCAAGTATCTAGTTCGATCTCTACTCGCGACAAATGAACTTTGTGGTCAACAAACACCATGTGCGTGGATTTTCTCGGAATTCTCTCGTTTCCTCTCACTTTCTTTATTCTACCATTATTAATTATCATCATTGTATCCTTTAGGCTCGGCTCATAATCGCGGGTCGGTAAATAAAATTAAAAACAAAAAAAAAAAAAAACTTGTTCAGGTGCAAAAGAATTTCATGTAAAGACAGCACCTCTGACATCGTTGACATATATTTGACTTACTTGCAAATAATGAAATTAGTTCGCAATTTTGCCGTCAGTACAAATATATCAAACACTTTGATCCATTACATTTGCGTATCTCCAACAAAATCTTCGATAGTATCGAGAGAGACTACTCTGAAAGGTGAATGGAGAACGATGATAAGTGTAGAAGTCGTTTCTTTTTCAGACCTACTGACGGTCACATACATGTTCTGAAATATGCAGGTAAGCGGAAAAGTGTAGACTATGTTCGCACTTGCCACACAGATCTACTCCTATCATTATGGTATGGGTAGAATAAACTACACAAGAAAAATAACTATTCGCTTGCCTTTGTCTTCATCCACGAGATTACAATTGTCTTTCATTCGTTACGTTGTCAATCGTGTCCTCTGATCTTCTTTAGACATTTTGCGAACCTCCAGATCGCAACTTGATAACGTGCAACCTCACACTACCAGGATAACCCAGAGTGTTCTTCTTTTTAAATACACCTACCACCTTGGCCTGCTAGATCCCTGGACTTAAGCCCTATCGAGCAGAAGTGAAATATAGTTGGACGGCGTCTGACCGCCAGTTGATCTCGGGAACGACCAGCGCATAGCTCACAAAACTTTACAGCAAGCCTGGGTACCATACTCCAGACAGACATTCAGGACCTGTACAATGGATTGGTTATTTGCACAGACAGCTGCTTTGTGGATGCTGGGGAGTGGTTACATGTAGTATTAATGCTGTTTGGAAATCATGTGTATAATTAAATTTTGTTGTGCTCATACTCGTCTCATTTCAACAGGTGTCTTAGTTCCTTACAAAAAGTCTTAAATGATGGTAATCATTCACAACTATTTTAATTAGAAAATATAATTTACGTTTCCTACAGCTTTTAAGTTAGTGAGTTTTCATCACTCTCTATTAGCAAGTAAAATACTGTCTTCTCTGTGAATCTCCCGTTAAGTCCGGAATTGAACATTGTTATAATTGCTGGTAGTTTGGTTTTGCTGTGAGGTTTTATTAAGGCGAATCTTTCAGTGTATTTTTTTTTTTCAGAAGAGAAATTTTAGATAGATAGAATATACTTCACAGAAACTATTATATATATATATATATATATATATATATATATATATATATATATATATATATAGGGCCTATATATATCAAACGATGATAGTTTTCTTAACATTTGAAAGCAAATGTAGGTTACAAAGTAGTTCTGTCACTGTGGAGACTCTGTTTAGATTATTTTTTTTACTTGATACGTGCTTTTCTAGAATAAATATAATAAATTCGAATTATTCTGTCTCATCTCTGAATATTTAAAGCACAAACTAACTTTAACATTCAAGATTAACAATGATTGCAGTATAATATAAATACAAATAATAATAATAATAATAATAATAATAATAATAATAATAATAATAATAATAATAATAATAATAGAGATAGACAGAATGTACTGAACATACATATTTACTAGTAGTGATGTTTACTCTTATAATAAATTGTATCTTGGAATGTAAGCTAGCAACTCCAGAATCCATATCTTTGTTTCATCAAGCTTAATTTCCAAACTGGAACTCGGAACGCGGAAAAGCATTACGTTGAATAGAATTTATTGGATTCCGAGATACTAAAGGAGGCATTTTCCCTACTGCTCTTTGTGAATACATCTATGATCTATGATGATCTAAAACTTTGCAGGTTGTTGTGTAGTGTTATTAGAGCTAGAAGTATTTGTGCTTACCGACAACATTTCCTCTCCAAATTTTGAAAACAGTTCGGTTGAAACGTTTTCCCATTCATCTGTACAAGGTTTAGCAATAATGTTAGGTCTAATGCTGGTTTACTGTAACTTTTAATGATTGAAGATTGTCAAGCATGTGAGATTAATGCTATGACATTTCTTATTTTGCAGGATACAAGAAGATTTGGTAAAGAGAGCATATGTGTCCTTCTAAACATCTGTCATCGAAGACGGAACCTTCATTGCAGTATCACATCATCAAAGACAATCCTGATACTATCAACATAAGAATTAATAACAACGGAAAGCAGTGTGTCTTCAATTACCTAGGTTTAGGAGGGTACAGATGCTCCCTTTATCAGCTTAACATGTAGTGCTAAAGAAGATTATCACAGCATTAATCTAACATGATAAAAGTTTTTTTCTTTCTTTTTAAAGTTAGTTATTAGTTTTAAAGTTAGTTGTTAGCACTTAAACAGAGCCAGCGTCTGCCCTGGAACATTACTGTTAAATTTTGCTGTTCATCTTTTCCCGTTTAACTTTACAATGTTCATTTCCCTATGCATCTCATGTTTTGATTTCCACGAAACCAAATAGTGAGAACGCTCATTGCGTATTTTTATACATAAATTTTATTTCATTTGATTTCTCCAAAAACTGTGAATTAAACGGAAAACAAATATTGGGTGTTGTGTTTTTAAGTGTTATGTATTATGTTAAGTTCTTGTATATTTTCTGCAATATGTATACGGGGCGGATATATATACGGGGCGGAATGAAGTAGTAACTATTTGTGCACATTAAATGAAATACTGGGAAGAACTCTTTAAAATGACTTCAAGTTTAGAAGGATCAGTTAAACAGTGTTGCCACAACAGAAGAGAGAAAAATTGAGTTTGGAAATAGTGCAATAACTTGGAAAAGGTCCCTAGTACAGTATAGGTTTAAATGCATAGAGGAAATCAGTATGTCATAAGGAGCATTGTCACGTTTATTTGAGATCGATAAGTCAAGTACTTACCAAGATATTCGGTACTCTGTAAAAGCTGAGAATTGTGTGCTGTACAAGATGGTAACGCTGTTTCAAAATTCCCTTTTTTTCCCTCTGCCTTGGAGAAATATTAAAGTACTAATCTGTGACACAAGGTATATTCTGTGACATGCTGAATTAAAGCAAAATATTTAAAATAAGGAAACAGAATATTTTTTCTGTTTCATGAATTTTGTAATGTATGTTACAAATAATTGTTTCTTGATCATCATAAACATATATTTCTTTAATTTAATTTCTTTCTCCTGAATATAAGTTGGAAAAGACAATAAAACGTAGATATTAGTAGAGATCAATATTGAATTGAAAATGCATAGGCTAAGTTCTGTTAAATGGTAGCAAAATTTTTCAGATCATCCAATATTTATACGTACTGGCCAATTTTAGGGGACCATACACAACTTCTTTTGTATTTCATTCACCACGAAATTAACTACAAATAATGTATAAATTGCTTTTAAGAAGTGAGTTGCATTTATGGATTCATAGGTGCCGATTCCCTTATGAGGACCCAAACATTACGAGTAAAAGTAGAGCACGTAGAAATATGCTATAAAAGCTATAATGGAACAAACACCAAACAACCCCTGTTAGATGTCCATTAAAAACAGGAAATGTATCTGATCGGAAACGGAGAACCTGGTGGGTCCATGAACGGTTGGATCCGTAGTGAGTTGACGAGTAAACGAATAGAGTGTAAAAAAAAAATCAAATCTATGCTGGATGGCTACAAAAAACAAGGTAGTAGTTAACCAAGTCAGGGCTGGGCCAAAGTAGTGGAAAATCAAGGTGTCTATAGGGACCAGGCGCGTTAGCAAACGTGGGTATGCTTGTAAACAAAATAGTGTAAACATACTGTGTAAAGAATATTCCATAGTTCTTCTGCAAATTATATACGACATCGTATTACTTAGCGCAGCGTAACTTTCTGTATAACGTCCCACGTTTATGCCATTTAGGCTAAGGGAGACAATGATTAAGGCAAGTGACTGATGATAGAAGAATTAATGGGATGAGAATGTGAGAGAAAGCGAGAGACCCGACAACCCCATGGACATGATGTTATCCACCGTAAACTTACTGGATCGGAAATCGTATCAGGGACCCCACGCACCAGAGGTAAGTGCTGTACCACTGAGCAACCGTGCCCTCGCAGTTTAACTTAAACACTTAAAGGCCGATGGGGATTTAAATTTCGAAACCGCCCTGTCCGGCAGAAATCAAGGGTTATTTTAAAATATCATATCATGCTTCTTTTTTGTAGTTAGTCAAAGAAATTTTGTGAAATGTATGCTAATATACTGATACATCAAGATAAGATTGTTCAAGGGTCCCTTCTTTTTTCCTTGTTAATTTGTTGCTCCCTGTACCTATTGCCTCAATTTTGCAAAGTACCCTTTCATTTGCCAAAAAGTTTTGCCCCAAAAAGTATGAAAATATATCAAAATGAAGATTTTCCTGCATTATACAAAGGAGTAGGAAATTGACTATTCTTTAAAAAGTCTGAAATTAAGTTTATATACTCTTTTTTTATGTTTAAATGCCTGGACGCTCGTGAGCGTCCAGCGGATTCAACGTTAGTAAAGGGATGGACGCTCAGGATCGTCCATCGGTTTTTAAGTGTTAAGAAGGCTTAAACACACAATTTTCCTATTATAATTCAATCAAAATCTTTTGTTTTTTGTACAATGGTTCACAATAATTGAATACAGAGTTATGATTTACTGCAAAATGATATGTCTGAAAAGCAATTATTCTCGGAAAAATACGTACAAGCCCATGCATGGTGGTCACTAGAAACTATCATTTCATCTATTTGAACTGAACGAAGTTGCAAACTCACATGGGCTTTTGTCCGTATGGAAGAGGCATTTCAGCGACAGTGTATATGCGCGTAAAGGAAGACAAGGGAGAGAGACAAGCACCATCCTGTGCTACGTGGTCATTATGATGTAACATATTTTGGAGTTCAGGATAAGCAAACGTGGAACTGTGTCCGTAGAAAACAAACACGTCACCACGTGAAAGTAAAACCGAAATGCTTATTTTCGCTTTGTGTTGACGCAAACCGTTAGGTAATGAGAGGGTCCAGGTATAAGTACGAGGGTCATTTCAAAAGTCTTGCACACAGCCTATGCACGACCATTTGAGTCACTTTTAGGTTTGTTGTGGGTCAGAGTTTGGGCTTTGATGATTGTTTCTGTGTTTTCTGGTTTGCTTATCTGTGTTGTGAGAAATTCAGTGGTGAACCTGACTAAGGTTGGGTTACACATGATGATGAGCGTTCCTATATCAACATCGAAACTCTATGTGGAAAGAATTCAACTGAAATTTACAATGTTTTGCGGGAGGTTTGTCGAAATAGTGTAGTGGATTATAGCACTGTATTTCGGTGCTCAGCTCGTTTCCGTGAAGGTCGTGTAATCATTGCGGACACCTCAAGATGTAAAAGACCATCAACTGCAACAGACTACACTCCTGAGATTATTGTGAATGACATTTTGAGAGAGGGTCGACGAAAATATGTAAGAAAATTGCATATGAGACCAAAATATCTGTCACTTCACTTTACAGAATTATTACTGAAAAGCTGAAAATGAAGACGAGATGGGTTCCGCATGATCTGAGTAAAGAGCAGAAAGCATGTTGCAAAAGAATCGCAGAAAAATTGCTTCAACGTTATCAAACAGAAGGAGATCAGCTTTTCAAACGACTGTTGCAATTGATGAAACCTGGATACTAGAGTTTGAAAAAGAACTGAAGTTTCAGTCGTCACATTAAAACAGTTCAGACTCTTCACGCCCGAAGAAATTCTGCTAGCAACAATCAAACGTTTTACTCACGATGATCTCCGCGTATGATACGAATGGAGAGATGGCTACAATAGAGTGACATAGGGGACGTCTATACCAGGCGTATATTACAAGCTGTTTCTGCAAAATGTTTTGCGTCCGAAAAGTATTGAAAGAAATCCCGACATTCTTGCAGCTGGTGTATTCTAAACGATAATGCAAGGCCGCATACTGCTCTACAAGTAAGAGTGACACTTAACAAGTATGGATGGGAAATACTTTCCTTCCCAATATAGTCCTGATTTGAGCCCACCAGACTTTGAATTGTTTCCCAAATTAAAAGAACCACTCTGTGGAAAACGTTTTGATTCGATTGATGAAGCTTTCAGTGAGGTGACCCGAGTGTTCAGACACATCAACAATGAAGGTGCCTTATCCAGAATACAGAATTTGCCAAATGTCGGGAAATTGTCATAAACAAGTATGAAGATTGTATTGAACGCCTGTAAAGATATTTTGTACAATAAATGATTAGCTTGCATAACATCTTTCAGTGTGCAGAACTTTCGAAGTGACTGTCGTACAATATATTGCAAAAAATTTTCCAAACAGTTGCTAGGACATAATGTTGTACGTAGCGGTACATCTAAATACTAATTGCAAACATTAGAAGCTATTGGTACCATAACAAATAACAGTCTATGTGCCACGCTAAATAACAGTATATGAGTCTAATTTTGTAATAATGTTCGCAAAATTTGCGAATCGCAAACGAACGCAGAAACGATGCAATAATTATTATTATTGCATACCGATAATCGAAAAAAAGCCATATTTTAAATTTCGTTAACACAATTCACTGCAGAATGATGCCGTATAAAACATTTTAAGACATTCAGTAATTGTGTATGTAAGAGAAAACTTGAACCAATGATTTTTGTGATATTAATGCAAAATTCACAAATTTTTACGTTTGCTGCAGTATCGTAGAAGGAGTTTACTAAATGTATACTAAACTAAGCTAACCAAAGCCAACCTACGTATCCTAACTTATATTTTATGTTCAAGGACAAAAAGAAAGAAAAAAACACCTAGTAAAATTTTAGTGAATCCCACCAGCACTATATTACAAACATATCACGCATTGTTGTGCGTGAGCCAGTGTATAGTACATTACGTCAGTCTTACTACTTGCCAGTACTTGCATTTTGGTCAATTTATTTATTTTTGAATTTATAGTAAATATGGTGCTTTTTTACTTTTGGCGCAACAAATTTTGAAAGATTTACAGGTAAAAGTCCGTATTTTGCATGAAAAGACATAAAGAACAATTTTCTGCAAGCGATAGAGTTATATACAAAGTAATACACCTGTATTTTATGTTTACAAGTGTAGATTACTATAGTTCGCGTCCCTCGAATTGTCGTGTGGCATCAGCCAACAAGATCGCAGTGCGCTGTTACTATACCTTCAGGGAGGAACCTATTCATTCATAATTGTCCACAAATACGAACAAAATTAATTATGAATGATTTGATTCCTCCCTGAAGGTTTAGTAACAGTGCACTGTGAGTTTATTGGTTGATGCCACACGCCAATTCGGGTGGCGCGGAGTATAGTGTAAAATTCTTACGCGTACTTTACGAGGGATAAAATAAGTGAGTGCATATAAATGATGATTGTATTAGAAACTATTTTCCACCGGTGCTGTATTTGTGCACAGTGTACATAAGTTGTATTTTATGTTTACAAGTGGAACGCTACAAGTATGAAACCGTGACAAGTATTATTGAAACTCATATCATTACCAAAATCCACTCATTTAACTATCCTTATTTTTGCATATAGCAACCTTCGCTGACGCACCTGCTCCCTTCGGACTCACCCCCTCTCTAGAGATGCCTTTCAGTTTCGCCCTGCCGTGACTCGGTTAGATAGCATTCGTGCTTTTTAGTGGCCTATTAGCACAGGTTGTTTCTTGTTTTTTGCATTGCAGTTTTTATGCATACATCCGGACGCCGTATTTACACGCAAATCCTAGAAGAATTTTAATTTTTCAACAATTGATTATGATGGTCCCCTTGAAATTTAACTATTCCATTTGACATGTTTCCATGTTGGCCAGCGCAAATCATTTAGTAAACAATAAGAAGGAATTTGTAAAGAATTGTAATTTTTGAACAATTATTTCGAGTTGCACGACAAACGTAAAGCTGCACGAGAAATCTTCCTAAAAATGTACTTAAAACATTATGTCGAGCTTCACATGAAAGGCAGTAGCGCGTTTCAAACTTATTCGATGATTTGTAACTAAACATTCAATAAATGAGCTGACAATTAAAAGATAACGTGCAGTTGGAAAAGTTGGCGGCAAAGTAGAAATTTAAAAAATACACGAATTTTATGGTCATATAATTAGGTATTTCTGAAAAAAAAAAGCCTATTTCATTGGTGCATATAGGCTACAACTCATACAGCTAACCTTTGTAGCGATTTATAATATGGTAGAAAATAATAATAAATAAAAAAAATACTCAGTTAGGGCCAATGACTTTAAAATTTTAAGTTCCTAAGTGAGAGTTCATCCGTACAAAGTATACCACACAAAGAAATTTGTTTCGTGACCTGATGGATAATGCCAAAGACTTGGGGAACCATTCCGATATGGGTTACGTCAACGCAAAGCAATATTTAACATTTTGTTAGTGATCATCGGCATAGCAGTTATAATGACTTCTTGCATTTCTTGTATGAACAATTTCTTGAACAATGCTTCCGAATGATCCTCTTAGACGTGCAAACGAAGAAAGTGAATAATTATCTCGATTACACCACTTGGCTACACCCAACAGCTACAATACAGCCAAAGAAATTGTTCTCGCAAATCATCCTTTGTATTGCTTCAATTGGAACACTCTTACTTATTTCATTCATTCGTGTTTAAAAAAGAAATAATAACAAGTCGGTAATATTTACAGATAATATTGAATTGTTTCGATATTACTCCCCTAAAGTTGCACGAGAATAAGTATATTCACTGCACGAAATAGCTATTAGGTAGGTCTCGTAAACGTATTTCTACCATCCTGTTAAAATTTGAATTGGTATTATTAACTCAAGAACAATTTATATTCACATTACGTTTAATTAGTCCCTTCAAGGACTCAAATGGGTTTCATTTCATTGTGTGTCCATTGATTAATGTTTTATTTCATTTTAATCATTTC
This sequence comes from Thermobia domestica, assembly GCF_964235325.1. Lineage (NCBI taxonomy): Eukaryota > Metazoa > Arthropoda > Insecta > Zygentoma > Lepismatidae > Thermobia > Thermobia domestica. The sequence goes on from NC_137463.1 coordinate 158,801,830, forward strand.
TTCACGATTTCTCCAACGCTAAGGGAAAAAAGGGAATTTTGAAACTGCGTTACCATCTTGTACGGCACACAATTCTCAGTTTTTACAGAGTACCGAATATCTTGGTAAGTACTTGACTTATCGATCTCAAATAAACGTGACAATGCTCCTTATGACATACTGATTTCCTCTATGCATTTAAACCTATACTGTACTAGGGACCTTTTCCAAGTTATTGCACTATTTCCAAACTCAATTTTTCTCTCTTCTGTTGTGGCAACACTGTTTAACTGATCCTTCTAAACTTGAAGTCATTTTAAAGAGTTCTTCCCAGTATTTCATTTAATGTGCACAAATAGTTACTACTTCATTCCTTGTGTGTGTTAAAGGCGTTTAAATTTGACATATGTTTTACAATATTTCTCAAAAAGTATGCAACACTGATCTGCGAGTGTCATCTCTTTCGTCTTTGTTTTCATTGCTGATTCGAATTATGATACTAAATTTAGGTCATTCCATTTAAAAAATCATAACTTTATATTGGGTTGGCAACACTGTTCACCTGGTGATGTTACCCAATACATGGATAGATGTCCCCCTTCCTGTAGTTGCTTTGTACAAAGTTTTGCTTCTCTCACTCTCTTAGTTCCTCTGTTATAAAGGTGGGACATTATAAATGGTGCACCCGGTATATATAAATTGAATCCTTTAATTGGGGTATACATTTTAACTGATTCAATTAGAAATATTTTTTGAAGTAACATTTTTCACAGTTAAAACGGATAAAGTACCGGATACTATGACAATACTTACTTCATTGCGACCTCTTAGAAGAAAATTTCCCGATACCCATATTAAATCGAAAGCCTGGAGAACATATTCTGTGATATTAATATATTCCTTGTAATTATAAATTTTGTTTGTAGTCATGTGAAAATGACAAAACTATCCAACAATACATTACGTATTAGTTTAATAGTAATCTTACATACAATTTGAAACATGTATCAGGTTTTCTTTAGATATTAAAAGTTTCTTTCTTCTGCTTACCCATCTCCTGAAATACTTCAGAAAATATGGAAATCACAGAGAAAACAAATATGAAACATTCTAACAGAAGTTAATATAGAAAGATGGTCATGTGAAGGACCTGTTGCAATGAAGTAAATCGTGAATGCAAAAAAATGAAATGAAATTCTTGAGTTTTACGTCCCACGCTTATGCCGGTTAGACTAAAGAAGACGGTGATTATGAGAAATGAATGAAATGGTGGAATGAAGAAAGTGGGAGAAAATGGGAGAATCCCGAGGAAACCCACGCACACGGTGTTTGTCCAGCACAAAGTTCACTTCGGAGGAGCAGGGTTTGAACCTGGGACCCCATACATCAGAAGTGAACGCTCTACCACTGAGCCACCGCGGCCCCATCATGAATGCGATAATATTAATGAATATCACCAAATTTATATTTAAAAAATGTGTAAACTTTTAAAATTCTGAATCGTATATTTTATATTCTTCCACTTCATTCAAACGTTTCGTAAGGATAAGGTGAGGAAATGAGGAAATCAGTTGTTTGTTCTAATGTGATAACATTAGAATGTGAAGAGTTGCTTTTATTAGGAGTTACACATTTTTTTATCAGTCCATGACAAATCACTCTTAGAAATGGGCGCCATATATTGTAACCTTGCTCATTACTTAAGATTTTCATTAAAAAATACGAGGCAAACATGTTTTTCTGAAGAGTGATGAATTCTTGGGGAAAGAACTATTAGGAAAGAGGGGCGACGTCAACGCCATCTGCATATAAAGAATTGAACAATTTTTCACCTTAACGTGTCACGAAGACCTAACATGCTTTTGGAAATAGAGGTGCTTTCAGTGGATTTCAGCCATAAGTGCGGGAATTCATAGTCATATCTGGTCAAAGAAGGTTAGAAAACCTTTCCTATGCTGGTTAAAATTTAAAATAGCCTATTCAATTTAGAGAGAACAATTATATCAGAAGTAAATATTACTTTTTATACTGTTTTCTTTTTAAAGAAAATTTAAAATATGTTTTAATACGCCGCACATTTTGTTTTATAGAAAAGCAGTCTTACAAAAGATTTAAAATGATAGCAGAAATTGGGACAAACATTGATTTACGAGGGCTGTTCGGTAAGTTCTCGCAAAGATTAAGAAATCTCAGTTTTTCGGGAAAAAATCCCTATTTCCTAATAAATTTAATGTTATGTTTCTTATTGCTGAAACAACTGCCTATTTTGAAAACGTTAGTGACTCATACTGTATGGATAGAATTAAAAACCTTGAGCACCAACGTAATTAGTGGAATTGGTCGTAGAGTGGTTACGTATGAAATTATATATTCATCGTCCAAACAACCCTTCTGGGTCTAGTAGTGGTGTGGGGGCCGCGGTGGCTCAATGGCAGAGCGTTCATCTCCGGTGCATGGAATCCTGGTTCGATCTCAGCTCGCGACAAGTGAACTTTGTGGTATACAAACACCGTGTGCGTGAGTTTTCTCAGTTTTCTCCCGATTCCTCCCACTTTCTTCATTCCATCATTTCTCTGATTTCTCATCATCACTGTTTCCTTTAGCCTAGCCGGCATAATCGTGGGACGTAAAACTTAAAAATTTCATTTCGTTTTTTCTTTTCACGGTCCCTGCACTTACACGCTCACCAGGCTGGAAAGCACTAACTTGAGGGAAATCAGAGGCTAGTACCTATTGGGAAACTGAATACATGGAAGTATGCCTAGCCTCACCACGAAGTACATATTATAATATACCAAAATTTTCTCTTACATAACATTGAAACACGAAGTTTTATTTATTTATTTATTTTTGGTAAAATCTGCATATGGTTCGTTCTAACTTTGGAATGAACTTGCTCACTGACTTATCAACGCGTAGATTAAACTGCTTAAGCCAGAAAATTGAAGTCTGGAGAGCACATAGGATTTATGATGTTAGGTAGTAGCTACTAAGAAAGGATTTCTGAAAATTAGACGTGAAAATGAGGGGAATAGAAGTTGCAATTTTTATAAGAAGTCCATATCCTGAGATTCTTTAAGCTAAGGTTAGAGACAAGGAAATTGGTGTTTAACTTTCATTTAAAATAACAGCCACACACACACAAATAATAAAAATAAAAATAATAAAATAAAATAAAAGTTTTGTGTACTGGACCCCAGGATATGGATTCGATGTATTTTGGTACACAGAATCCAAATTTTGAAACTCTAAGACAACCGACCATGTCAATTTTTTTTATGGGCAAAAAACTTCAGCGAATTTTGTTACTTAAGACAACACAAGCTTTTCGCCCATAAAACAAAATTGACTTGGTTAATCGTCCTGGTGTTTCGAAATTTGGATTCTATGTATCAAAATACATCGAATCCATACTCTGGCGTACACTGCACAGAACTTTTTTATTTTTTTGTATGGCTGGGTTACGTGTATCCTCCCTATCTAAAATCGCTGAAGTTTTTCGCCCATTAAAAAAGTGACACGATCGATCGTACTGGAGTTTCGAAATTTGGATTCTGTGTAAGAAAATACTTGAATTTATATCCTGGGGTCCGGAGTACAGAAATTTTATTTTAATTAATTTATTTATTTATTTGTGTGTGTGTGTGGCTGTATAATTAAAAACATTTTCTTCGTGTTTGAGTAATCAAGTTTTCGTTTCTCCGAATTTCTTAACATTAGAAACTTGAAATTTGGTGTTTTGGCTTTTCATTTAAAATAATTAACTATGTATTTTAGAGTTTTGACCTATAATGAAAGTAAAAGGGGTGAAAGTGGTTGACTAAAATATTCATGAGAGGCATTAAGATTTTGTGTGGGACTTCGAGTTTAGACATTTCTATGTGAAAGGTGCAGAAGGAACAACGTCGCAGCAACACATGTGAATATTTGCTAGTAACTTAATAAAAATAAGTTGAGCCTAAAACTAAAATAAAAGCTAACACATTAATTGTGTGAGGTACAGTTTCGACAATAAATATTGATAATTCTGCCAAAACTGTAATGCTAGTTGTTAAGGTTTGTGTTTACTTTGGCTAGTTTCTTAATTTTGTTTGTGTTTTCTGTAAAATATATTCTATCATATTTCCTTAGTTGAAGTAGGCAATATTGCTACATAAAATGGAGCAGCCATGATATATCTTCAACAGAAGGAAGAAAAATGGAGGAATTAAGATCATACTTTCACAGCATTATCACAACAGTATAATAATAAAATACGCGAGGATAGAAGACAAAGTGTGCAATGGAAGAAAAGTTATGACTAAAGTGTAGATAATTTTTGACTCGGCCTCATATATATATATATATATATATATATATATATATATATATATATATATATATATATATATATATATATATATATATATATATATATATAACTAATTAAAAGACAATAATAATATACGAAATTAATTCAAGATTGCACCCCCCAGATTTTTTAACAGTCCCCCAAGTTCAAAATTCTGAATAAATCACTGCATCCAACGTTCTGTAAATAGGTGTGATTTCCTGAATAGCTCCTTGAATTTGCGGAAATTAATGCTTATCCTAATTATTTCTCTAAATTGAGAACTATTATAGTATAAGTTAATATGCGTTTGGGTAATCAAACGAAGCTTTACATCCTCCGACATACGGAATTTTGTATCCAGACATGGGTCTCATATTTGCTTTTCAGATTCAGAGTGTCCAGGGCGAATTGACTATAAGACCATTTAACTATCAAAATACCTTTAGTAGGTCAAAGTCATTTCTTTTTCTTTTTTTTTCTTTTCTTGTTCAGCTAAAAAGATAAAATAAACCTTCTTCATTGAAGCATTACATGAGAACAAGTCCACATGCTCTCCCCTTTTCCTCTTTGTAGATGTTGACGTCCAGCGAACAAGAGACTATGCAAACAGCTATGGTACTCTGGAAAGCAAAACAAAAGAACATCACTGGACACCTGTATTGTCGTGAGGAGTATGTCGAAAGAGCCCTTCGTTTTATCTCGAGAAGAATCACTCTGCAACATCAAGATTTGGACCCCTGTGGCTTTCATTTCAGTGAAGAACTTAAATGCACTTTCCTCAATAAAATAAACAGTGTTTCCAATTGCCGAAATCTCGCCATGATTTTAGTACAGAAAATAATTTGTCGGATTATTTTAAAGTATGATCTTAGAGTCTAATGAACTTGTTCTTTTAATCATTGATTCCATCAGTTTCAAATAAATCCTCCCCCTGCCCCCTTAGAGAGGCAAACCATCCACGCATTCAAGTAAACACCTCAAAGGAAACACTATGAAGCACCCTCCAGTTCCACCTACATGTCTGTGATGGTGGTTAACTCCATAAAAAAAAAAAAGTGTTATCTATTAACAGTCAGTAATGCATTACCTTCTGAAATTTAAAGGTAATGATGATGATGCCAGATTTTAATTTAAGAAAGTAACGAAGGCATTCAATTCGTACGTCGAGCTTTCATGAAAGTGATTGTTACCAAAACCTGAACATTTCAAAGCTCTTAATTTCTTAGGAAACGGATAAGCAGGTACTGACGTTTCTTTCGAATTATAGTTTCAATAGGACAGAATCTATTTTATAGAACTTAATTATTTAATACAGGTAGCTTCTTGTAAGGACAGGAATCATTTTTCTAATATCTGAATATGAATTTTCACTTGCTGGTGTTATGGTTTACAGATTATTAACGGACAAACGTCTTAAGAAACCAACATAGAAGGTGATCATAGTGAATGAAGTTTAAGAATGTAATCCATGAAAATATAGGAAAAGAGTATAACACAAATATTTATTTCAAAACATAATAATAATAATAATAATAATAATAATAATAATAATAATAATAATAATAATAATAATAATAATAATAATAATAATAATAATAATAATAATAATAATAATAATAATAATGAGTAAGTAAAGATACTGAGGAGAGGATTGTTGATGATAAAGCTACGATCCTAAAACTTAAGGAGAAAGAGAAGGAACTAATATTGATATAGACGTACCAGAGAGTGGAATCAAGTGGAGTCTTACGTGTGAAAATCGAGATGAAACGAGGACTCGAAATATCAAAACATATGTAAGATATAAAAGAGATCGGCAGAAACATTTTTGGTTGGAAAGAAGTCCGTATTAAGTCTCGAAAGTCTGAACTCGTCTCTAATATTGATTAAAATTATTGAAATTACATTTGCACAAATTCCTTTCATTGCTCAAATCCTCAAGGATAACGGAAGTTTAGACTTGCGAACGATTGATAAAGGGCCAATTGCCGCCCCTAATCATTCAGTATATAAGAAATTATTTTAAACAACACACAATTAGAACTGCGAATCAATATAGCGTATTCCCTTTCCAGTCATTTTGATTGTCAAAAATCCCATGTTGGGCATTATATTCTGAAATTATACTTTGCAAAAGAAATGCTACTGTCCAACCTTCCGCACAGTTCAGAAATATATCACAATTTTTTTTTTCAATGCACAGATGTATAGATGTATTTTTAAAGTTATTTTAATATAACCATGTGTCACATTTCCTTTGAAACAGGGAATTAGAGATCAATGAATAATGTATTAATATTTCGATCCGCCAGAAACGTAGAAATAGTTTCTTCTAGAATGAGTAGTGATAGAACTGTATCTTTAGATTCAAACTTGATAGGAGGAACAATTTCGAGGTAGACAAGGTCTTGGAAATCAGATAATTTTTAAGACTTCAAATTTATTATAATATTGGTATTTTATATTTAATACAATAAGCACATAACAAAGTTTCAAAAACACCCAAGAAAATTTCAAGATAATTACGGAAAAGAATTTGATGCTTTACTGTAAACAAATTACCTGTGTGCGGAATCTGACATCCGGACATTATGACAAGTACGAGTGTGAATAATAGCAAAAGAATATCAGCTGAAATATGGAAGAGAATAAGTAGACAACGAAGCCATAATGCTTAATTACTGCGTATAAAACCCGCAATCATAGCTCCCAATCTATTCCCTCATCTTAGTTCTCAGTTTCCTGTTTTCCATATATAGTCCAGTGCATTTAGGCTTGAACCTGGACAAAAATAATAACAAAGCGAAACCACTTGGATTAGGTTAAATATGCTTTCCAGAATATATCCTGAAAATTCCCATCTTCTTCCACCTTAGGAAAATCCACCATCTTGGATTCAATATGGCAACCGGACCGAAACATTTACTTACATTTAAATGACAATGTCTACTCACAGAATTAAGCTGGAAGCTTCGTTCTTGTGTCAGTTTCAAGATAACAGTATAGACTAACGAATGCTAGTTTGCATCATTCTATGTATTGCATCAATATTGAAAAATGATAGACGTTACGTAAAAAGATGTTCTCATTTTATAATAGTGTTTTATTGGCATATAACTCAGAAACTAACCGAGATATTAAAACATGCCTTGAAATAAACGTGATAGAGCATAATCGTAGCTTTTAGATGATGCAACTTACGTCGGTCTATCTTAAAAATTAAGGGAGCTAGTTGAAATTTTGTGACTCTGGGTGTGCAATTTTCGGCACATTATTCTCAGGTGTCTGCTATAATGGTTTCGTGTGCACTTACATGTCTTATCTATTTGACTTGTGATACTTGCTTAAGATTCTTAGAACATATAACTCAGAAATATTTAGTTAGATTACCTAAATATGATCAATAAGTCCGCCATTTTGGATTCAATATAGCGTCCAGATGAAGAGGCCAATGTGACACTTAGAGTGCATTATCTTATTACAGAAGTAAGCTGGAAACTTCGTTCTTTTCGTCAATTTCTAGACAATAGCTATTTCCTTCTTCTCACGTCGAAAATGGCCTGAAACAAGGAGATGCGTTGTCGCCATTATTATTTAACTTTGTTCTGGAGAACACTGTAAGGAAAATCTAAGACAGGAATCAGGTCCTAGAGCTGAATTTGTTTACCAGATTATGGCGTATGCTTATGATGTAAATTTAATAGGGGACGATAAAACAATAGAAAGGAATGCAGAAATTTTACTTAACGCTTGCAGAGATATGGGCTTAAAAGTAAATGCAGAGAAAACTAAATAAATGGAAGTTTGTCGGGATTGTAATTGTATTTTATGGATGCGTTAAAATACCAAATTATATTTTCTTTCGACAAAGTGGATACTTTCAAATATCTAGAATCATTATTAACAGAACAAAATCATAATCACTAAAAAAAAATTGATGTCAACTGAAAGCAGGGATTTGATGTTATTATTCAGTTAAAAATCTTTTGTTGTCGCGAATTCTGTTGAGGAATTTGTAGCTTAAAATATAAAACGATAATCATGCCTATTGTGCTGTATGGCTGCGAAACCTGGTCACTTACTCTGAGGGAAGAACATAGACTGAAAGTATTTGAGAACAAGATCCTGAGATGAATATTCGGACCCAAGAGGAAAGGGAATGGGGAATGGCGGAAACTTCATAACGAGGAACTACATAATTTATACGGTCTACCCAACATTGTTAGGGTCGTCAAGTCTAGGAGGCTTAGGTGGGCGGGTCATGTAGCTAGGATGGAAGAAAGTAGAATCGCTTTCAAAGTCTTGGCTGGAAGACCAATCGGAAAACGACCATTAGGAAGACCTAGGCGCAGATGGGAGGACAATATTAAGATGGATCTCGGAGAGATTTGAATACAAAGTAGAAACTGCATGCAGTTAGCTAAGGATAGAAGTCAGTGGACAGCTTTTGTGAACGCGGCATTGAACCTCCGGGTTCCATAGGGCATAGAGTTAGTTAGTTAGTTATTTCCTTCTTACCTATCTTTGCCATAATAAAATATGGCCGTTATTGCCCTAAAAGAGTAATTTTTCTGGTTTCTATATAGTGTCAATGGCAAATAAATTTGAAACTACAATGATTAAGAAACAGTTTTGCAAATAAAGCAGTTTTTTTATGATGCACACCTGGTAACTTAAAATTTAACCTAAATATAACTTTCTTGCGTAACAATGACAGAGTAACTACGCTAATCTACACAAATACCATATATTTTGTGGAAATTATGTTTGTTGATTGAAACATACAACAGAACGCCAAATAAGGAATATTGTATGTATATACATTTTTGTGAAGGAATATGTGTATGATCTTGTGAATTACGAAAATCAACATATACTGTAAGGATCTTCTATATTGTCTTCATTTACTGAAGTCAATCCGTTACTGCAACCATATCCTGTAGAGAATCCATACATGTTAGAGCACTGAAGTCTACTTTCTCTTACTTCACAATTATTATTATTACATCCTTTTATACAGTTACAAGGTAACAGGCGAATAAGATTTCGTGGAGCAGGTTCTTTCGCAGTTGGTATTGGAATTAACTTTACATTGTAGTATTTCCATCCCCATTGAGTGGAATTTTGATTTACTCCCTTTCACTGTTGAACATGTAAGAAAATTCTTAATGAATGTTGTCTTGCTGAGCCTGAGGTAGGTGGAAAAGTAGCTAGATTGAATTTCTACTTGTAACACTGTTTCACTCCGGATTTCAAGTAGAGCTTGCACTGATTCAGGTTATCAGTGACTTTTTGAGTGTATACTACACAAAGAAACTTTCCTCAATCCTCTGCAATATTATTCGGTGACGATTGTTTTTCGTTAAAAAGAGTAACTTTCGTTCGTAATTCTGAATCACTCATAAGCTTATGAAATCTTTGGTTTTCCCTCTTCCATATAGAACCGAAGTAGTATCACATCCCGTAACAGCATGAAATCCTTCTTCTGACCCAAAGCTTATTGAAGTGCTTTGCTAATGTATATTCTCTGAGGATATTTCTCTTTGCTTGGGACGAACATGTAAATATCATTCTGAGAAGGAACATGCGCAATTAGTAAAACTTATTGTAAACATCAAACACAACTGTCACATCTGTATTGTAATAGCTTCTAACGTATGTAACATATTTCTTCACTGTTTAATTATATTTGACTTTGTTGCCCAACTACTGTAAGCAAGTAGTAAATGTGAGTACAGCAAAACTCACATTTACAACTGGAATCTTCGGAATTTAAATCCTACATTCCATACTGCTTTCTCATGGTTTATCCGAGAGTTACTAAACGCAGCGTATATCTTTATAATAAACTAGTTCCTTTTAACTTTTGCTTACCTTTGAGTCTTTGAAATTCCTTTTCAATGCTCTGTATGAACCTTACTTCAAATTTGATAAGTGTAAATGAAATTTTACTTATTAGGCATCTATTGCGCATGTGAGAAAAATTTTATGAGCTTCATTATCAACAAAGACAATTTTTCTCTTTCAGATTTTTTTCTCATTCTGCTTCTCAATCATTTGCTGTATAGCCTCGAGGTAGACAAAGAGTGGCCTTTCTTCGATTTTTATAAGTATCGTCATGGTATCTTTTAATTTCCATTTGATTTAATGTGCCAAGATCTCCCAATTTTGAAACTTTCCGTCTTATAATTTTACTGAGATTCTCCTTCAACTGTTTAGTGGTAATCATATTCTAGTGCAGCTATTATCGAAACTTGTGAAAGAAGAAATTAAATCATAAAAATTTTCGGGAAACTTCGTGGAAAAAAATAAAACACCCTCAAAATTAAACTACCTCTTTTGTATATTTTTCATACGAAATCATTTGTGCTATTTGCTTGGGTTATTAAGGAAAGATTTGTTTATCAAATATCAATAAAATTACTTGAGTCGTATTCGAGAAAACTGTAAGAAAATAAAAATTTACTTCGAAGAGTTAACTACCTACTGTGAATATTTTTTGTAGAAAGTAATTTATTCTCATTAATTAAGAGTTATTAAGATTAAATACTGTTTGTGGAATTTTTCTAGGGTGAACGAGTTATATCGTATTGTCAATGTGTTAAAGATTTATTTATGAAATGTGAAAATAATTACCTGAGTAGTTTTTCAGAAAATATTCCGAGCAAAACCACTATTACTCTTAGATTTATTCAGAACAAATAAGTTGTACAGGATGACCCAAAAGTAGGTATACAGTCCCATAGTGTTCAGTTTATGGCCCAAAAGTAGGTATACACTCCTGCGTTGATCCAAGTATAACATTCTGGCTTATAGGTTTATTAACTTCGATTGTTCCAGCTTAAGGTATAAGCAAAAAGGCATTAACAACAAATACTAAAGAACTAAGTCTACCTAATGGGTAACAATAAGAAATGATATAAAATACAGTGCTCTGTACATTGTCGGTTTATTGAAGAAATATGGGTTTATTTAAATAAACCAGATCAGTTGAGCCTCTTTTGAGTCTGAATTGTGTCAAATTGCCCGAAAAGTACTTACCACCATTAATAAACTACCACTCGTGGATTTTCCCCAAAGAAATTATGTATAGCACAGTATCGAGTAGTAAATAAAATATTGGTGTATAAAATATAAAGAAAATCGTTAGAGTCGTTTTTATTTTTTTATTTTCGCTTTTTGTATGTATTCAGCCTTTAGTAAACTTCCTTTACTTTGGCGGTAGGAAGAGAATTAGAGAAACTCTTCCTAAAGAACTTTAAATTTAAAGTTTGGTATCGATTCGTTGAACAATATGATTTTAGGCAAGTGAACATGTTATTTGGATGAATGAGCGTATATTTAAATCACCTTTTAGGCATAGAGCTCATGAAACGTGTAAATCCGATGAAATCTCGAATTTAGTTTTTTGCACGATCATCATATTCCCTTCTCTTCTGCCTCACACTAGGTTTTGGCAGTCAGACATGACTGAGTTTGGGGAGAGCAATTGGGGTTACAGCTCTTCCAACGTATAGACATAATTTTCATAGAAGTTGATTTTACATCACAATAATTTATGTAAAACAGAATTCAGGAACTGATGACTATTAAAAATAATAATGAAGCAATAATGGAAATACAACAACAATCACCTAAACAATAAAATTTGATGAAGAAAATTGACACGAATGGATTTGTACCGGGGTCGGCCGCTTGGTAGTTTCATACAATACCATTACGCTGCAAGTCCTTCGTGTAAAGATGACAAATTAGAGTACTATACATTATTCGGCGTAAGCTCTAAACTCGGATAAACAAAATATTTGTATCCTTCCGCTTGTTACAAATACGATTGGCTAGTGATGTATCACTCCCACTCCCCACTGGGAGAAGCAAATTATACACGTCCATCTTGACAATACTGTCTCGTGTTATCCAGATACTTACAGCAGCAGCAGAAAAGAAAGAAAAGAAACTCGAAAGATTAAAACAAAAGTATTTGAATTTCGCTCGTAAACAATTGTTGCTTAGTGAGTAAAGGTTTGCCTTGTTGGTTTTTCACCACAACACTCGCGGAACTGGGATTCATGCCAGTCATCTTTCAGGCTTTAAAAGCAGAACACCCGTCCACAGTTGAGTTGGCGCCACAATTACTGCGCATGCTTAGTGTTTATTTCTATTGTTTCATTAGCCACACTCGATTGCAGTATTATTAGATAATCCGCATTATATTTTTGTCATTTATAATAATATAGCAGCTTTATATGAAGCTTCATAGTAAAAGTAATAATGCAATCACATGAACTATTTTGCGGAGGAGTACAAGCGTCGGTAGGACAACAACAAATCAGCGAGATTTAGTTTCACGTGGCTTTGTTTATCGCAGTTTAGAGCTTACGCCGAATAATGTATAGTTAGGCAATGAGTATGTTAAACCTATTTTATTTGAAAATATCTCGAAATTTAACTTAATATTTTCGGACGTCTTTGATACAATTTAAATCATTACTAAATAACATCTACCATCTTTTCTCCTTCCTAGACTATTGAACAAGTACTAAAACCTTAGCCTTAACATCATGAACATTTCGAGACATTTCTCTCAATAAGATAGGTCTATTTGGCCTGTTTCTACGTTGAAGAAGGAAGTGTTGAGTAAGTGAACTAATAATCGTCTCTTCATTCAGGCTTTAGTATCTGGACTAGTCTTACATGAGAGATTTTGAAATACGAGGAGCTGTTCTACATCAAATATACGATCGACTTAGGCAAATGGTTACCACTTTTTTTTTTTTTTTTTTTTTTTTACAAAGGCTGCCCGGGATCGAATCCCCCAGATCCGAAATTTTTAGCGTGATTTAATTTCAGTTTCAATCCATACTCTGTGTGATATGCAGGATCTTCTCCTGTGGAGAAGGAAACAGATGTTCGAATAACAAGACTGGGGAATTGGAGTAGATTCATAAATAGAGACAACAATTTATAAAATTATTTCCTTGAATCGTCTGAAATTTAATATTTTCAGTTAATTTTAACAATTTTGTAACATATGTGATCAATGTTTCTTTTTTCTAACCTACCGAATGTACTGAAATAATGCATAAGGGACGGTACGAATTATCAAATATTACATAACACTCATTTGACAACACTCTTCATAGTGTTGTGTTATCTCCACTCAAGGATCGAATTGGACTTAAATGGTATTGAAAGTGTCACTATTCATCTCAGCGATTCAGGAAACTATAGATTCAACACTAATATTGATCGTTTTCGTTTATTTTTACATGCCACTCTTCCCTTCCCAGAGGGATCCAACAGAAGTCTCATCCTAACTGGGTGCTGAACATAGACTTAGATGACATAATAATTGTCACTATTCGTCTCAGCAATTCCGATAACCATGAAATAACACTAATATCGGTCATTTTTGATTGCTTTTATATCACTCTTTAGGTGTGCTAGGGGTATATAACTCGAACGGTGTTTTTCCTACTTGTAAGCCATGTGTGTATTAAGTTTGGTTGAAATTGTTCCCGACCTTCCTGAGTTATGCTGCAACATATACAATATATATGCAATGTATATATGTATGTTGGAAAGTTACAGTACAGTACAGTAAGAAGTACAGTAGAAAAGGTAAGCGAATACATTTCATACTTTTGGTCATATTTTGTTTTATGATGATTTTATCTTTATGATTCTTTTTAGATGGCCAGTTAAGATTTTGATCAGAGTAGAGGCACCTATCCATCTGGGGGTTAGGAACTATATCCCTCCTAAAACTCTCTTTAAATCCGTCTCTGCAGTTTGGTTTCTACGGCGTTTCGTAACTTTTCAGTTGAACACTCCTTATATATATATATATAAGGTTCTAAACAACACCGACACTGTTTGGGAGAGTATAGACCAACCTGGGTGCACAAATGCATCCCTTCGGAGTTAAAGGCTGCCCAAAAAATTACAAAATGAACTTTAAAGGTTCTTAGCTCCAATACCGTGGGACCTACCGTAGTCGGGTCAAGACTTCACTTAGAAACTAATATGTGTCCTATCCAAATATCCAAGTTTCAGAATCCTGCGGCACTTCCACAACAGTTTTTTTAGAGGTGGTTAATGGTGCTTCAAATCATATGCCCGTAGCCAAACTTCTTACATAAAAAATTGTTGCGTGAGTGCCACAGGATTCTGAAACACGTATTTTTGGATAGCACACATATTAGTTTCTAAGTGAAGTCTTGACCCGACTGCGGTAGGTCCCATAGTTTTGGTGCTATGGATATTAAAAGTTCATTTTTCCATATTTTCGGCAGCCTATAACTTCGAAAGGAAGCATTTGTGTACCCAGGTTGGTCTATACTTTTTGTCTTATCTTGGTGACAGAAATCAGCTCCCAAACGTTGTTGGTGTTGTTTTGAAACACCGAGTATATATACTGTATAGCTTATACCCTTAGTTTTAATGAGTTTATATACAAAGTTTCATCTTTCTAACTTGATGAGCTCCTGATGTAGTAGATCTATGTGATGCGAGCGGTCCCTGGTTTAATTCCTGTTGGGACACTCTGTCTATAAAGCATAACAGCTTTATCAGGATGCAATCCTGAGTAAGGTACTTCCTAGGTTTCCCTTATTCGCACCAGGCAAATGCCGGGATGGTACGTAACATACACGCTAGGGACAAGATAATGCTATGCAACGTTTAACTACCACTGTATACGTTCGTTCTTTCTTAAATTCGGAGGTAATACATGTTGAACTGCAAAGTATTATTTGGGTATACGCTCCAATACATCCCTTAGGTAATACAAAGGAAATTAATAAGAAGTACTTGAAGTAAATTAAAAAAAGAAAAAAACATACTTTGCTTTTATACTTATAATAATAATAACAAAATAACATGTAAGAGGTAACAAGAAAGGTTGACAATAGCTGACTAAAGTTTATCCATTAAAATGACGTAGTGCGGAGTTATATGCAGCTTTACAATTAAAATAAGTCTATGGATGTATGTGACATTTCCCTGTATAGTTTAGGAAGCCTGTAGAACAGAGACCGTTGAACTATTGAAAGTTTAGGTAAATATGTGTTACGTATTTATCTGAAGGAAATTCGGAAATACAATATGAGAGTAGTGTTTTGGACCTGAGTTAACTTATATATACATGAGTTAAAGAAAACAACCCTAGTAGAAAAACTAAGATCAAACTCAGACATTGTTATGCAATAGTATTCTTACCTATGTGCGTCCAATAACAAAGTAGATAATTAATCAATGCTACACTAATTACTTCATTCAAATTATTTTAACCTGTTAATGTGGTTTAAATATTTCTATTTTTCCTTTCTGTTTAATATTTGCTTTTCATATTCTCTTCTAAGCATTCTTTATTTGTTGCATTACACATGTATAATTAACTCATATTAGATGAATTCTATTTGGGAAAACGACGCCTCACTTGCTTCTTTGTAGCTACCTACACTCTTGAGAAAGAGTAAAAAAGGGATTTGATTGATTGATTTTGAGTTTTACGTCCCGTTCAGCAGCGAGGCCATATGAGACGTGGACCTACTGATTAACGTGGAATCCGAACCACATGAGCTCCCACCGGGAATCGAACCCGGGTCTCCCGCGCCAATGGCTCATATGCTAACCGCTTAGCCACGGAGGAGCTCTGAGTAGGAAAAGGACAGTTGGATCGCAGGAATTTGGATAATTATATACTTCATATCTGTAGCTTTGTATATAAGATCGAATCTACTGTCGAATATTTCTGGCTGCGGAATTTGAACCTTTGGGCTTCTTAATTAATGGAGCTTGTGTAATCTTAGGTATTCTTTCTGTTTGAAGTAGAGCCTGGGAACAAAATTCTGACATCAATGACAAACCCATGCAAATTTCCTTACATTTGAACCTTACTGCTTCAGCCTTACATAATAGAGTCATTTAATACTGATAGATCCTGCTTGTAAATCATTGCGATATTCGCCACAGCCAGAACTCTCTTAAAATATCGACGCCATGAATTGAAATCCTCTTAAACTTGGAGTTGTTAATCAAGCTAAGAGCTTAGCTTCACGAAGTCCAACTGATTTCTTGTTTGACATTGCCCGAAGAAAGGAAAATATATCGTGGCATTCGCTTGGTCGGTCTTTCATGCGAGTAAACTGTGATCTCTACATTAAAACAAGAAACTTTCAAAGAAGTAATCACTTAAGATGTTTTCGTGAAGTTTATAAAATATATAAACACCAATATCGGTATTTTATCAACATATGGAATCTTGCCAGAAAAGTTAATATTTTATGTAATTTTATTCAGTTTTCTATGTCAAATAAAAGTACTACTACTTGGACTCCCATACTTATTTGAATGAAATAAATTACAATGTTGTCAAATGAAATAGGAAATTCATTCACCTGACAGAAAAATGTATTACTACATTACAGAAGATCATGCTACCAGAAAATAGGTACATGGCTCGTTATTTGAAGTATGCAATTTTAAAATTCTGATTCAGTTACACGTACCGAATGTGACATAATTGTTCATACAGGACTATACAACCCTAAAACAAAAACGGATAGCTAATGAAAATTATATATACGTAAAAAGTCTTTTCAAAAACAAGTAGATTAGTGCTTCATTGTGGTTGAAAAATAAGAATAAAGCTGTGAGTGAATACAGTTGAGTGAATTCATACAAGGTTATCCAATAAGAGCTGACTAAACATTTTTTTATCTATTTATTTTACTTTTTCTTTACTATTTGCTGAAATGTCTTGTCTTCGTAAGGGGAGAATAAGTTTATGAAAAGTTTGTGAACCCCTTCGGATACGCATTTTAATGAAAGCATAAGGATAAAAATCCGTAGTACCATTCACTTCCCACTCTCATCCTCACATGCCTTCAGCATTGGCGTCCCGACATCTTCGCTGAAAAAAATGAAATGAAATAAAACCTTTCAGTTTAAACGTCACACGATTATGCCCTTTAAATTAAGGGTGATGAATGAATAGTACGACGGAATGGTGATGGAAAAATTGGTGGAAAGAGAATGTGGGAGGAAGCTGGAGTACCCCAAGGAAACCTACGGACATGATGTTGTCCACCATAAACTTACTTGGGCGGGGATCGAACCAGGACTTAACGCATCAGAGGTAATCGCTCCATCACTGAGCCATTGTGGCTACTGCTTTCGTTATAAGTAAAGGAAGAAGTCAAATATACAACATAATGCAATTGCATATGTCGGTTCCCAAATCAGATGACATGCAAGCGAAGAATAAGACTATGCAATTTTTCAAAATAAAGAAATGAGGGAAATAAAGATGAAGAGCAACGCCTTCGTTGGTAATAAATGAATGAGTGAAATAAACATCCAAGAGCAACGCTTTCGTTGGCCTTTGTTAAAAGTGTAGAGGCGGCTCACTCCTATCGATCCCGAAGCCAATTGATATGTACCGAAAGAATACGGGTAAGAGCAACACCTTCGGCGTTTCCATCCCCTGGCCTTCGTTGAAGAAATGAGTCAAATAAATAACACTTTCGGCCAATGTCAATTCCTGGGCAACACTGACAAGTAAGGGACCATATGGTTGTCGCGCAAATCAGATGCAGACATACGCCATCTGATTGAGCATAAAAAGATATGGAGAACACAGAAATTTAAAGTGCTAAGGGTCATAGGGAGCGGAGTAAGGGAAGAGGAAACATTGAATGTCGGCAAAATTGAAGAAAGTCAGGAATGATGGAAAAGTTAATTTCTCGCAAACAGGGAAAGAAAGTCAACCAAAAGAAAGAAACTAAACATAACAAGGGCATCAAGGACGAAGAAAGATCATAATCAGGGTTGCCATCCGGACCACAGTGTTGCCAGCGTTGCATAACATTGATATGGAAAATATAGCACAGTATAGCAATTCATGCACTAGGAAAAATATTAGCAACACAAAAGACAATTGAAAAGACTGTACACGTGCGTGAAAAGGTTTAACGCAGTCGTGAGTCAATATTACACCCGCGTGAATACAAATGGAGGAAAATAGAGAACAGTACGCACCATTTGTAGCTTAATTGTAGTTGACGTGAAAATCACGAATGAATGCGTGGTCAACACACACAAACATTTCTCGCAGTGAGCACAGCGGATGAAAGCACGCTGGTCACACGCGTCTCTGCAGCATTCCTCTGTGAGTCCTTTTTCAAAGCAATATGCGGAAGGTGTTTCAAACTGTCCAGGATGTTCATTGGATTAGCCACATTTGAAAAACGCAAACGTCAAAACCTGCCTTCGGGCAGAACACCGATCATCATCATCATCAGGAACGATGCTCCCAAACACTTTCGTTTCTGTGTTATCATGTGTACCCCCTTCACTTTCATATCTATATTTGTTCTCCCTCATGTACATTATTCACTCATGACTATCGTTAAACCTTTTTACGCACGTGTACAGTCTTTTCAATTGTCTTTTGTGTTACTAATATTTTTCCTAGTGCATGAATTGCTATACTGTGCTATATTTTCCATATCAATGTTATGCAACGCTGGCAACACTGTAGTCCGGATGGCAACCCTGATCATGATCTTTCTTTGTCCTTGATGCCCTTGTTATGTTTAGTTTCTTTCTTTTGGTTGACTTTCTTTCCCTGTTTGCAAGAAATTAACTTTTCCCATCATTCCTGACTTTCTTCAATTTTGCCGACATTCAATGTTTCCTCTTCCCTCACTCCGCTCCCTATGGCCCTTAGCACCTTAAATTTCTGTGTTATCCATATCTTTTCATGCTCAATCAGATGGCGTATGTCTGCATCTGATTTGCGCGACAACCATATGGTCCCTTACTTGTGAGTAAAATAAATAAAGAAGAGCAACAACTTTGGCGTTGCCTCTTTGGAAACAAAGAAATGAGTATAATAAATAACTAATAGCAACGCCCTAGAGGTAGTCCCTGTCAATTTTCGAGCAACCTGAAGTGAAATAAATCTTGAACAGCAACTCCTTTGGCGTTTCCCCTTCGAAAATAAAGAAATGTGTGAAGTAAATAACGAAGTGTTTGGCGATGTTTATTTCAATTCTCAGGCACCACCAGATGAAATGAATAATAAAGACCACCGCGCTTCAAGTTCTTTCTTTGAAAATAAAACAGCGTACGAAACAAATAACGAAGAGCAACGCTTTTGGCCCTGTTGAAACTAAGGAAATGAGTAAAATAATAAATAATAATCAGTGTTCTCTCTATCAATTCCCAAACAACATCAAATGAAATTAATAATGAAGAGCAACGCCAAGAGATGAGTGAAATAATTAACGCCTTTTTTTTGTTGCTCCTATCAACTCTTGAGCAATGCCAAAGAAAATGATTAATGAGGAGTTCTCTGTTTTGCGTTTTTCCTTTAGGCGTTGCCTCTGCTGATTCTAAAGCCATCTGATATGCTCCTTCTTGCCTAAATTTGGGCTTAACTTCATCAGGAATATCTATCACTAATCGTCTCAACGACCCGAAGGTGGATTTGACGCTAATATCGGTTGTTTTCGATAGGGTATTAGGGATGTCTTGCGTAAACTTCAAACTTCACTAGTCTAACGGCCGTTTTCATGACTTTCCTATAATCGGTTTGAAAATTTCCTCTCGTCGTATCTTCGCATTGAAGTCCCTTGATATAATTTTCATATGCTATCACGGGAGTTCGTCTATTACCCGTTCTATTTCTTTGTAAAAACTATCCATTAAATCATCTTTATCTTTTGTCTGGGCATGTATATTTAGAACAATAATATGGCACTTTCGACCCTAAAGGATAAAAGAAAGTCTATCATCAACAAATTCAGCACGTTTAATTGCTGATATTTCTAGTTGGTGATTTTTACTTACTTCCTCAGAAAGGAACGTTTCCAAATAATCGCTTTTGTACCACGCATACCAAATAAGATTTGCAAATCTGGGAGAAGAAACCTGATTATGAATCAGTGATTGAATCTTTATTATATTATTACGGAGATGTAAATTTATTGTAGAGGACAATGTCAGAAAAATGTCTCAAGAAGTTTTTCCACGGCATACAGAAGATCAAATTAAGAGGCTAAATCCTACCAGTTGTTCCTGCAGGAAGAGTTTCTATTTTGAAGAGTTTCTATTTTGAGATACTCTTTTGTTCTTAAAATAGGCTCAAAAATTGATGAATTGTGATTACTCCACGAATCAAATAACAAAATGGACTCTACATTGGATGCTGGGAGAAAAATCTCATGAAATCATGATCTCACAAGACTTGCTGTTAATTTGCCCTAATTTTATTCTTTCACAAGGACATTTTCAGATTTAAAGAGGTTGTTTTGGGCTATAGTGAGAGGTGAGAGGGACTCACTTTCAATAAGCACCCCGAATAGTGATAGGCGAGAGGACTCAATTTAAATAAGCACCCCTAATAGTGAGAGGCACAGAGACGCTCTTTAATCATGCATCCCGTTACAATACCTACAGAAAGGGGTTTTAAATCGGTCAGCAACCTTCTCGCAGTACCCCTGCCAACTATGATTGTTCTTGCCTAACTATAGAGCATTTCAAACCAGAAGACTTTTTGTAATTGTAACCACCATATTGGATCCGACATTTTGAATTTTGTAATTTTGACGTCAGATTCTGCATCAGCTGTTCTAACCCACCCTGGCAGTATGTTTTCTCTAACATTAAATGATTGTTTTTTGTCTATGATTGGAGACTTCCCTACCGTTCAAGGAGTGGTTTCTACCCTAAAACCCTCATCATTGCCGAAATAAAAAAAATAAATAAAACAAAACAAACAAACAAAAAAAAAATCGTGTCCGTTATTTTTCGATGTTCTACAAGTATGCAAAGTTTCATTCAAATCGGTGAGTGAAACTTCCGTAAGTCTCCTTGTGAGACGCAACACATCGAGAATTACCCGAGACGAGACTAAGGCTAGTCTTGAAAGTTTCAGTCTCGTCTTGAATATTAAAGAAATTATTGGAATTCCATTTTTACTCAAAACTCGTTGCATGTTACGTTACAAGTAAGACAGTGGAAGATTACTCTTCGATGGTCACAGTCATAGGCATATACAGGACAAAGGGGGTGAATGCCAATATTGATCACTTGGTACCTAAGTATATCGACAATGTTTTATATAGCACCTAATTATCAGTTATGATTCAATATACTATATTTATTTTCTTTCCAGTAAGCTAAATTAATCAAAAACTATACTGCGAAAATGTTTCGGAACTTAATTTTGTAGAACAAACATATTAGACTTCAACTTTCCAACATTATTTTTCCACACAATTTGAAAATTCTCCTGGGAAGGACATGCTTAAAAATTTCTTGTTGCTTTACTGAAGCTGCTTGTGTAATTAATGGTACATACCAAATTAGTTTTAAACCTGAGGATACAGTGTTGAGATTGGAAGAGAGTAGGAGCAGGATTTCCAGAATAGGAGAGGCTAAGATCATGAAAAAGAGCATTAAATTAAACCAGAGAATTGGTTGGAACTATCAAGATGTAAAATATATAAATTGGTAAGTTGGTAGGACTGAAATTCAGCGTCCTTTTCAACATCTAGGCTATATGAGAAGTGAAACTACATATTAACCCAGATAGGGCTGGCGTCCTATATGTACGACATTACGTAGGATACCACAAAATGGTCTGTACAGTTGTTGTCGTTTGTTGATAATAGATTGCAGGCTTGTTAATTTTTCGAATAGGCTTCAGTCTTTGTGCAGAAACATTGCGCGCGCCTTTCGTGCTTCATGTAAAGTTACAGGACGCTGCCTTTTCGTAATTATCAAACAACTGTTAGGGATTCCTGCAGTTTGAGAATAGGAAGGTAAGTTACTGTACTAATTAGTTATTTATTTATAAACTTATCTATTGAAATTAGCTAAAAAAATATTCAAATTTATGCGGAAAGTTGTTTTGAATGTATTATGAGTAATCACTATTGAATAAGAACGTCGACTATATATAGGACGCCTGTTTTTCACATCTCCAATCAAGTTAGTTAAAAATTAATTCAGGAATATAGTTATTAATGGCAGATCAATACTGCGAATCGAACCTGAGACCTCTTGTACAAAAGGCACGTGCGTCAGCCAGTAGGCCATAAAGTAATGTATTGGATTGATTGATTAATTTTGAGTTTAATTGATTGATTTTGAGTTCCTTTTCGGTCAGAATCGAGGATCTTTAATACAAAATCTATTCCTTAAAGTAGGGTCTGAATCATTATTCGGGCTTCATCCAATATTTGATACATCTGATGGGAATTAAACTGTGAGCACATGCACGGAAAGCACGACAATTAGAAACAGCTACGAAGAAGTTTTAGGCCTACAATAGTTATATTATCAGCAATGACTTAAAAAAAAAAATAAAGAGAACACTAAGCTGTAATGTAACGTTACTGATAGATACATTTATTAATTTCACATAATTTATTTTAAGACTATCAAGACGAGGCAGAAATCGAGATTGAGAGAAGCATATGCTGATCGAGACGACACCGAGACTAAGACCACTATTTACCGATCAAGAGGTGACCAAGACAATAAATTCTCGTATTGATACCATTCCTACGTTATGAGTTATTTAAATATCTGGATGAATTTTTATAACCTCTGAAAGTAGCTTTAGATAGAGAACTTAATGATAAAATATGTTCAAAATTACCAAAAGTGCACCAATGCATCAATTGAGGATAATGATCATGAACACAAGCAAAAGTAAGTTCAAACGAGGTTATTGACCGTGAGGCCTATTGAGTTAGTGGGTGCAAATGCCGAAGCTCACTGAGATTAATCAGCGCTAGTCCGATGTAAAATAGTCATATCTGTATTTAGGGACTGGATGGCTAGATACCAAAACCAAGAAAAATAGGCCGGCGAATAGGTGCTTATAATAATTAAAAAATAACAATAATTTTTTTTTCAAAATCTAAGCTGAAATAATGAACGATAAGTAGGGGTCTATTCAATGACACTCAAAGTCTAAAGTTAAGTCATACGTAGCGTTGGAATAATCTGGAATATGCCTGGGGCTGTGAACAAAAATGAAGTGAATTTTTAAGAAGGAAGAGAAGGATTTAGATTCTGAGCTTTCGCCATCGATGTCCATTTTGCCCGTCACATATGACGGATTATGTCCATCGGCGAGCACACTATTCGGGGAAAGTGAAGGAAGAAGGGATTAGGGAAGGAAGGAAGCGTCCTGGGAACTATAAGTTAGGTACCACCCTGGCATTTGCCTGATGTCATTGAGGAAAATCTAGGAAAAATCGTTCAGGGTGGCTGGGCTGAAAAAGAGTTGTACACTTTTTCGACCGAGTACCCCCACCGGGAATCAAACCCGTGACCGCTCGCACCGAAGGCAAAAGCGTTGGCGACTACGCTACACGGAGTCACTGAATTTTTTTGAAGTTTAACGTCCTACGATTATGCATTTTAGACTAAACGAATAGAGTCTTATGAAATTCTTTTCGTGTAGGTTATATCTAACGAATACGAAATTTTTAACCCTGTGATTTTTTAAATAGAAGTTTAACAATACTAAAGTAAGGATGTCTCCTTAGAGACGATATATTTTGGTATTATTCAATATCGTTTAATCTGATTTTCTGTTTTAGGTAACCAACAATCGAATACGAAATAATAATTTCCTAGGAAATTTATCCCCTTCTCAGATTTTTAAAAATATAAAGCAAGGATAACTAAAGGAATTTTTTGTCCTGAGAGATAATATGCAATTCTACTCATTTATTATGTAACATTTGACTTCGATTTTTGAAATGGTCACGAATCGAGAGAAGTTTAATAATTTCCAAGGATAAAAATTCCTGGTGACACGGTATGTAACTTTCCCTTGAAGATATACATAGTATTTCAGCAAATAAAATCAACAAATAGATGTATGCGGTGTATACCATCTCTAACAATCAATTGAAGGATTCTGCTTCATTTTATTCATACAAAATTAAATAACACAATCAGGGGAATAAAGTAACCAGATAAGATGACCTGTTCTAGTAGCCATTTCATGGTTTCAGTTGAATTTGTTGCTATATATTGAATATATGTGAAAATGCCGGAGCTGGAAACACAGCTGGAGTGAGCAACACTGGATAAATCATTGGTGTGGTGAGATAAGGAATCATTCAAGCTACTCACATCAAATTTTACGACAAGCTAGAACAAACAACGAGAAGGTTAGAAACACGCCAAAGGCTGTGAGTGTCCATTAAATGAATAAGCAAGAGAAGTTTATATACGCAGAACTGTTGCTTCTATATGGTGGTATTATGAGCTTTAAGTAGTCGTGTTTCAAACACAGGAATAATTAATGATACTTTGTTGTGGCCATTTCTTTTCTAGACTGATAAAAAGAAAAGAAAAGTAACTAATGTTGACAGGTTGTTTTATGAATGTGTCTGGTATTAAGTCCCTAGACAGAAAGCTTACTTGCAGTTGCCAACTGTTAATGTGATTTGGCAATATTAGTGTAGACGATGAACCTGTATTTTGTTGTATATGATTGATAATGGTATATATTGATAATGGATAAAAATATTTTGCTGGATTTTAATTATGTTTTTATATTCATTAAATCAATTAATATTTTTTTTCATAAATTGATGAATAAATGGGAGTATGCTTAGTTAACATACCGTATTCATATAACGCCAAAAGATGAAAACATTAATAACAATCAAAAAGACTTCGATAAGATTTTACAAATTTGAAAGACATTTGAAAATAAATTATGCGCACTCTTTTCTTATGTCGCTAAAAGTAAATGTTTAAGTGATAGTATATTGCTGTAAAAGTGAAATGAACAACTAAACTTTGTAGTTCAGTCAAATTGGGCAAATTTTTCAATAAACCCAGACATTTAAAATAACAAAATGAAAATAGTTGGAATAGGTACTTACATTGTATTTCCCACTAAAAATTTCAAGTTCGACTTCATTAACATGGCTACGGCCAAACTTCATAGTGAAAGTTTTACATGTATATAATTTTTCACATAATGAGATCAGGAAGTTCATTTTTATGACAAAATGAGGGAAATATATTGAATGTATTGTGGAATAAACTATAACATTTAAATCGAACGTTTTCTTTGGAATATTTCCAAACAAACTGCAAAAGCTTACTTTTTGATAAACATTTTTTAAGATTTAAACGTATCTCCGTAAGTGTAGAGCTCTAGTAAGCATTTATGCATAAATATTGTAGGCATTTTTGCATAAATAAATATTAAGGTGGTACAGTTGTTTAGTTTCACAGAATACTCTTCATCCACTGCTATATGAAGCTTGAAATATTAAATCTGTAGAGAAAATACACATTGGATGAACATCTCAATAGTAATCCGTGTTAGAAATAGTGATATTGACACATTTTGATACATGATCTAATCAGCTGAAAACTTACGCCTTCATTTGTATTCCTTTCCTCTGCAAATGTATTAATGTTGAAGAAGAAGTTTGATATGATTATGCTTCAGGCTACCAAAGAAGCTGGAGAGACATTGGACTCATTCATGTATATTCAGAAATGTAATTTTGTTATCTGCAACTTCAGTGAAAGAAGAATTATTCTGGAGGCATGATACTTCAAATGCAATGTGCTAAATTTAAAATGATCTCTGTCTCTCTAATTTTCTCAAGTTCTGTAGAAATTACATTTTAACCGTGTAAGTTTTTATTAACTTATCACGATTCATTAACATTCAATTTCTATAGCTCTTTCATGGGTGACATTAAAAATAGTGAAGCAGACCGTATATTTTGCATAATAATACAAAATAATAATAATAATAATAATAATAATAATAATAATAATAATAATAATAATAATAATAATAATAATAGTAATAATGATAATAATTTACAAAATTGGGTTTTCATTCCAACTTGAATAAAAATTTTGAACAGAGACAACATTTCATTCATTTAATCAAAATTTAAGCAACATACTTTCTTCTTTTTTTTTTATCTATGTAAATCATTCTATTATAGGTAATATAGCCAATTGAGTACTAGTAGTGATTCGGATCTAAGTTTAACCACCAGGTCCCACCTCATCAACTCTTGCTGAAAACTTAAATCGCACATTTGCTTTTTTGTTTTTCGTAGTGAATAGCTATGGCTAGTACCAGAGTTATTATTCTACGTAGAGTTTAAACTTACCTGTGCCTCCACATGTTTCATGTTTGCGAAAGTTCATTTTGGATATCTAAACTGTGGAATTTCTTTGCTATAATATCAGGTTATCTGAAAAGTGCTGAGTTTTTAATTATCTAAATTCAGAAGATATTTATTGCTGTTTGTAAATAATATTATGAAACCACTTATATACGCTATTTTATTCGATGAACTTCTGGCAGTTTTAGAGCAACGCCATAATCCCGTCACTATAGAATTTCTGAGGTTTATGGTCAAATAATTGTGAAATGTGATTTTCTCAGGCTTCTTTTGAAACTAACTTAAGAACATCCAGAAAATTCTGCAGAGACCAACACAAATGAAAATCTGACGGTACCAGGTGCAGGGTATACTGTGGATGCATTGAAACCTCCCAGTGAAGTTCCTTCAATTTCTGTTTGGTTGCCAAAGATGTATGCGATCTGGCGTTGTCAACTTGGTATACAACACCCATTTTGTCGACAAATTCCGACCGTTTCATTTGAATTATTAGGTGCACCCGAGCTAATTGTTGATAACACAAGTCCAAGTTCATCGTTCTGCCCGGCGGTAGCATCTCATAATCCATGATACCATTCCAATTCTACCAAAATCAGTGTGGGCTTTGCAACAGACTGTGGAGATTCTCCTTCGACGAAGAGCTTTTTTCCCCCTATATTGTTGTTACAGCCTGTTGTAACTTACAGGTTATCCACTTTTTACCACTGGTGATCAATCGCTTCAGAAATGGCTCAAGTTCGTTAGGTTTCGGTAAAGATTCGTAGATAAAAACTCGATCGAATAAATGTTATTGCGTCAGATCATGTGGCACCAAGACGCCAAGCTTGGACGAATTTTTAACGATGTCATGACTGCTTGCATGCCGGTATTGCTTGACTTTTGATATAGGTATGACGATAAGATACTGAACTGTAAGATATGGCGAGTATTATTTTATATGAATTCGGTGTCACAAGAATAGTTCCAGTTTCAGTAATGGGTCCCCCTAGTTTTGAAGCTCGTCGTAGTTTCCCACTGTGAAACGAAACTTACTTGGCCTTTTATTTTTGTATCTGAGCTGTGTTTGTGGCAAGTTCAATACTAGGAGTTGAGTGCTTGTAATCCTTCACCTTATGGCCCGCTATTTTTCTTACTTTTTCGACACGAATTCTTTTCTCCAAGAGTTAAAGAAAAAAAGTAATAGAACGAAAGAAATAGAAGTACGGGAGAAAAATCCTGGATGTCTTGTTTCGTTGTCATGTGCCTCTGATGGGAGTCTGCAAGAGTAAAAGGACAGTGTAAAAAAAGGAAAAAGAAAGGAGATAGGATGGATTCTCGCACAGGAGATGTTGCTGGCGTTTCGTGTTGCGGAGGGAAAAAAGTGATGACTAACGACGTGTATCCTAAAGAGACAGAGACAGACATAATGGGATGTCGTCAACTAATGTCGTTGGTACGTTTGTTTGCCGCTCGTCAACCGTGAAGTGATAGAGCGCTCCAAGAGAGAGAGAGAGAGGGGGGGGGGGCGGGGGTAAACTGGACTCTTCATAAGATACAGAAGATTATATACTTATCCACTGTTCCTTGCTTTTTGGTTCGTTTTTTCCCTTTTGGAAAACAATGCTAATAGATGGTGCGATTTTTTCATATTGCAATACCTACCGTGACAATTTTACTATACGTTAGTATGATGTTATGGACTGTATCCAATCCAATAGACACAAACTCCTGTTAAAGATTCTACCGTGGTTAGTTAAGAAGTATCATTAATGCTAATAATTACGTTCAAGATTAGTAATCTAGAATTAGTAAAATAGTTTAATGAAATAACAAAGGAGGGTATTATATAGTACATATTAGTTGCAAAATAATAAACTATTTAATTCTAGTGTTAATTATTTTTAGTTAAATATCATGTATGTATTCAAATATTAATCGTGGAAACAATTATAATAATACGAATAGCCTTTACAATAAACGTTTTGACCTTCTTGTATGTGTAGTGAGTAGTGCGCCAGCCTTTGGTGCACGAAGCCCTGCTTAGATTTCCGATGGGAGAGCCTTGTACTTTGAATGTATTACTCCAACATAAACTATAGATCTATGTCTCATATTGCCTTGATGCTGAAAAGGGACGTTAAACTCCAACCAACTTTCTCCAATGTACATGCATTAGTGATTGTAAAACAAGCAAGTTCGCATTTATCTGACACTAACTTCAGATGATGTTGGATTGTAAATATTTAAATGCGGAGGTTACTAACTTAACTCCCCATGCCGTAAGCGTCGGTGGACCACCGATGGACAACTAGCGACATCTCGCCAAAAATTGGCGGCTCCGCAGCGACGATCCGCGGTGGCCCCTCTTCCGTTTTGAAAATTATACCACCAGCGGCAGAGACGAGACAAAACGCCAATGAACCACAAAATCGCTCCTCCAAAATATGTTAAATCGCCTATATGTGTGATTTGTTTACATTAAGGTGAGCCTAAAAAACACTTTAAAAAGTATCAAGGAAATACCCCGGAGGGGGCTCGAACCACCAACCGTATCTTTACTGAGCGGGTGTTCTTCCGACTTCGCCACGGAGGCGATAAAGAAAATGTCGCTTGTAAAGGGATAAATCGTTGAGATCTATTTAATTTGGTCAATCAGAGTGCTCCTTTAACCGTGTATATGAGACGATAACTGTTTGGGATAAGATAAAATGCGTTCGCCATGCAATTTTATAGCAAACTGACGCGTGTCTATTTACTCTATTTCATAGTTCTCCCATACTCACTTTCTAATGATCGACAACAGTTGCCATCTAAATTCATACAATTATCGCACTCAAGATGTTGAGGCAGAGGTTATTTTTGATCCCCGGAGCTCACTTTGCAGACAATTCGTCAGGAAAAAAAATAATATATAATAATAACCGCATGCTCATGACTGGCGATAGTTCGTGTTGGTCCCTTCGCGATTCTACGCGACGAATCAAAGGAGCGCGGACCAAAACGAAGTCCTCGCTCCTACGCGGTGGTAACTTCAACACCCCGACTCGAGATTTCTGTTTCGACTCGACGAAACCCTGCCACCAGTGGGATACTAGCGGCAATCCTTCGACTCGTCGCTATATTGACGATCGACGTTTACTCGCAAGTGGACCACTAGGGTTGGCGACGTTTACGGCATGGGGCTGTCTCACTGAAGTAGAACATACATTATCCATATTAACATACCTTTCCCGCTTAGACGTTACATCATGACGTTGCAGGATTTATGACATCTAACTGTCTTCCGTATATTACATACATACACGTATGTTACATACGTCAGCTATATGTTACATACGTCCATATGTATGTGAAACCCTGCCCTCTTATATACAGTTTTTCCTTCGTAAGGAAAGTACGTATAAAATATACATTTTCAGTTATACGTTTGCTATACGTTAACTATAGGATTTACATATGCAACATACATTATACAATGTTCATATCCCTTGCAACCCTTACGGTCCAATGACAAACACTTTTCTACAAGCTTATTTGTAGTATTATTTAATCTATTACTCTCCCAATCTACCACAATTAACACAGCATTTAACTTTAATTTCAGCCATATATGGCTCCTATCCTTAAAAAATCTCATCAGCCACTTATGGCTCAAATCCAGGCATTAATAAGAGTTCCATTACCAACCAATTCATATATCACAATGAACATGGCAAAGTAACGTTTTTCACTTGTCATTCAATCTCTCAACACTTCATCCGATAATTCTTAATTAATACTTCTCCCGAAACCTTACAAACCCTAACAGACTACCCAGAGATAGTACATTAGTACGAGGGCTATCCAGAAAGTAGATTACGTTTTGGAATAAAAAATCAACAAAGTATAGGAAACAAATTTTATTATATACAGATGAAAGCCACACACAAATACTACTTTTCGACATAGTCACCATTCAAATTAAGGCATTTATCGTAGCGATGTACGAGCTTGGAAATTCCTTCGTCGAAAAATTCGGCCGCCTGCGACTTCAACCACTTCGTTACCTCTTCTTGCAGCTGTTCGTCGTCATCAAAACGCTGCATAGCCAGCCACTTCTTCATTGCTGGGAATAGGTGGAAGTCGCTCGGTGCCAGGTCGGGACTGTACGGCGGATGAGGAAACAACTCCCACTGAAAAGATTCAAGAACTTCACGCGTGACATTTGCCGTGTGGGGCCGGGCGTTGTCGTGAATCAACAAGATCTTAGAGCTCAACATTCCTCTGCGCTTGTTTTGAATTGCTCTTCTGAGGTTTTGCAGAGTTTGGCAATACCTTTGAGCGTTTATTGTAGTGCCTCTTTCCAGGAAGTCCACCAAAATCACACCTTTTCGGTCCCAAAAAACAGTCGCCATCATCTTCCTTGCCGACATTGTTTGCATGCATTTCTTGGGTTTTTGGGGAGAACCTGTGTGCCCCCACTGCATTGATTGCAATTTCGTTTCACAGTTCACGTGTTTCACCCATGTTTCGTCACCAGTAACGATGCGATCGAGTAAAGAGTCACCATCCTTATTGTAGGCGTCCAAAAAGTGCAACGCTGCAGCCATTCGCTGATTTTTGTGGTCCTCTGTCAAGATTTTTGGAATCCATCTTGCACAAAACTTGTGGTAACCAAGCTTTTCGCTGATGATTTCGTGCAACAAACTTCGCGAAATTTGTGGAAAACTCAAAGAAAGTTCCGTTATTGTGAACTTTCGATTTTCACGGACTTTAACATCGACTTTTTCGACAAGTTCGGCAGTCACTTTGCTGGGTCTCCCACTTCGATCTTCGTCGTGAACATTGGTTCGGCCATTTTTAAATCTTATGACCCACTGTCGCACTCCACCTTCAGTGATAATGTTGTCCCCATACACTTCACACAGCTGCCGATAGATTTCTATCGGTTTACAGTTTTTTGCTGTCAGAAACCTTATTACTGCACGCACCTCGCAGCTCGCGGGATTTTCAATTAACGCAGACATTTCAAACCGTCACAGTATCTTAACGGAGCACAGCACGAACCTCTCACTAGCACGGCTAGATGCCGACTGAGCTGCGCAACGCTCTGACCCCAAGATGGCCGCGCTAGCCCCGCCCCTAGCGGACACAGACGAAAACGTAATCTACTTTCTGGATAGCCCTCGTAATTAATATCTAAAAGCGATCCTTTGGTGCAAAAGGTCCGAATTTCTATTCCGATGGAAGAACAGCAAACACACAATACTGGTTCAATTCTTACACTCAACTGTAGGCGCTTGTGCTATAGCTATAGCCTATATATTGATAGCAGGGCGCAAAATTTCAGGTCGCAAGGTCGCCATTAGCGACTAGAAATTTAGAGCTGGCGACCAGTGTTCATTAGGAATGATTCAAGAATGCGAAAATTTACATAACAGAACAGTTGCAATCTGTATTATCAGAGGTAGTTCTGTCTCTTCATATATTTGACATTTTGAGCTGACTTCCTAAAGGAAAAATCCTTGAATTTGGAGTGGAGGAAATCAAACTGTATTTTAAGTACTTGCAACCAGATTTATAGAGTGAGAAAGTGGGCCTTGTCTTAGCAGAGTGGGCAGAATATAAACTTTTGTTTCTTTCATTGACGTTGAATCAGCCACTGAAAAGATTTATAGTGAAAACTTCATTACGAGGTTCCCAAATTTGCTTCCAATACTCACATTTGTGCAGTTTTATCTGTGAGTACTGCTTCATGTGAGAGAGGCTTTAGCAGTCTCAACATAGTTAAGACTGCCTACGGGAATTCACTGAAGACTGACACACTGGATGATTTGCTGACAATTTCAATCATTGGCTCTTCACTTAAGGACTTTGATCAGCTGGTACTTCAGTGCAGAGAGAGCGTTACAGAAACGTGAAGTTTTAATGTAAGATATTTTTAACATGTATATGAATTGTCCAATTCAAAATTGATTATTCTGAACCTAATTGTCCGGTTTTGAAATTTTAAGCCCTGATGTAATCTCTTTATTTGTCAAACCAAAGCCCATAGAGGAGGGAGGGGGTCATCTCATAATTTGTACGTGAGAGATACTGCGACTATCATTTTTGGATTGGCGAGTTTGTCTGACTTCGAAATTTTGCGCCCCCCTTTATAACAATTATGAAAATTTTAACACCCATAAAAAGAAATAATATTCACTGGTATGGTGTTGTTCATTGCTTACGGTAGTTATAAGGTGTGCGAACTAAGAAGATATGTATAATTCATGAGGAGGTACCTCATTAGTGAGATATTGTATAGCGCCTACAGAAACGGCAACACTGTACTTACAACATAGTTTGAATATGTACCTTTGTATATTTTAATGCAGTAGAACCGAAGAATTAGTGCAAGTAAAAAAAAAAAAAAAATGAAATGTGGAGATTAATTTTACTGATACCAAACGGTAGAGTCTAAGAACTGAATCTAAGATATATAATTTATTTATGTTTACTTGTATATCACTCATTGCTCACTCACGGGATCATGTGCATGCACTCTACACTGTCGCACGAGTAGGTAAATTCAGCTCTGCCGAATTGTATTAGATGCAAAATTAGCTTATATGAGTTACCCTGTACAAGCAGTGGCGGATCTAGAAGGTAAATACTCGGGGGGGGGGGGCATCCAGAATCCAGACTATGATAAGTATATCATGAGTTTACTATAAAGTTTCAAAAATATGTAAATAATAGCTTAATTAATTTTGTCTCTTAAAACACTGGGGGAGGGGGGCTGGTCTAGATTCGCCACTGTTGATTGAGTCTTAAGTAGCTTGTGGCTGAAGGTGAGTGGTTACTTCCTTAAACTTAGTATATATGCGTATCCAGTGTATCGAACGTCGTATTGTTTAAGGAAAAATAAAAAGAATAAAGGATAAAGAAGTGAATTGTACCAAATTTAGACACTTATAGTTATATTAGCCCTGGATCCCTTAAACTAAACTTACACCCAGTGAATCTAATGTCGAGTCTGTCACTTAGAAAGCCTTAGTAAAATCTAAAAAGATAAATGTAATGAAATTGTAATAGTATATTGTAGTGCATTGGATATTGTATCAAGTTACCAAGGTGTAACAATGACACTGCTATGCACTTGCACAGGAATTGTTGAACCGAAACCAGAGGGACCGTGAAGATTTCTTTGGAAGGATTATCACTGTGGACGAAACCTAGATTCAGTCTTATGAACCATAGTGGAGCAGTAATCCAGTGAATGGAAACGTCCTGATTTCCCTCGCCTATGCAGAACATGTCCTGCACATACATAGTTGGTATGAAAGTGATGCTCATAATGAGTTATGATATCCATGTGTTCATCCTGCACCATGCCGTACCTCAAGAACAGACGGATCATGGGTTGTAACTTCTGTTAGATCTTCTTTCGACAATACCTTCATCCTGCAGTCTGGAGAAAGTAACTGCATTCGGGCACGGACTCCCATCATTCTTCATGACAGTGCACTGTGTCAGATGGTTAACATTGGTATGGAGACCCTCGGTGGCAGTGGAAGATGTAACATCCTCCCGATTCACCTCATTATGAGTCCGTATGATTACAACCTATTCACAAAAATGAAGGAACCGCTTCGTGAGAAGCATCATGACAGAAGAGAAACCATCATCCGTGGCAGATCCCGTGAGCGGTCCCTGTGAGGCATCGACAAGAATGAACTTGCTGACGGTGTACAGTGCCTTCTTCCTGATAACACTCTAATCATAGGAACAATAATTTCATAAATCATGATATGATTGGTTCTGATTTATCACAAAGGTTTTGTGTAAACTAACAATGACAGT
Source organism: Thermobia domestica (assembly GCF_964235325.1). Classification (NCBI taxonomy): domain Eukaryota; kingdom Metazoa; phylum Arthropoda; class Insecta; order Zygentoma; family Lepismatidae; genus Thermobia; species Thermobia domestica. The sequence continues at coordinate 158,836,153 of NC_137463.1, forward strand.
TCTTTCGTCCTTAAACGCAAGCTAATATACCATAATAGACACCCTATCACCATCTACGAAAAATATCAAATAACTTCATTTTCTTAGTCCTATGTGAAAATTAGAAACATAAAATGTTACAAAAAATTCTAGTATTTGGAGAATATGTTGTTCGACTATATGATATTAATCTATTTGGCCATGATTTTTTGTTTACTTGCCGATTTCTATTTTTCTTTTACGCTATTATGCTTTTAGACTTAACAAATGAAATTCAATGGTCGTTTTGTTGGCAGCTGTCATATTTACATAATTATAGCACGTATATATTTGTGTGCGCTAGGGTTGGAACATGCATATAAAATAGAAAATGGCATTAATGGAAAAGAGCATTATAATCTGCACAATTTAGAGACCTGGAACACACCTCTAAAATAGAGGAATGACTTATCGCAATTTTGTTTCGGTAAAAATAAAACAGCATACGTGAATGAGCTTCATCCATCATGATAGAGCCTACAAGTACTGTGCGTAGCTTTCTGACAACAGATGAAATTACTAGAAAAATAGCGGAAAATGATTTAGACGAATTCAAGGAATACAAAGACACAAAAATCAGCTATTTTGAATGAATACGCGACAAAACGTACTAGCGACAAAACGTACCACCGACAAAACGTACCACTTACCCTGAAGGCTGCTTGTGAAGGGTTTTCTAAAAACACCTTAAATAATGACAAGCGACAAAACGTACCACTTGCCTGGAGGGCTACTTCCGAAGAGTCTTCCAATCAGCCATCAAATAATGAGAGGCGACAAAAGTACCACTTGCTAGGACGGTATATATATATACCGGCCAAAATAAGGTTAAAAATCGAACAGATTGGTGCTGAGAAAAGTACCGATGCAAGATCAAGACTAAGACTAAGGCTAAGACTAAGACTATGCCTGCAACATTCTCGCAACACCAAGACCATACCTGCAAGATTCTCGCCAGACCAAGACCAGCAAGAATCTTGCATATGCAATATTTGAATATTTGCTGATTTCCATCAAACTTTATCCAGGCTTTGGACCAGGGACGGATAGGCGTTATTAGAGGGGCGCGGGCGCTTTTTCCCACAAGGGCCACCAGCATCTCAATGTCACAAATCAATTGCACAGTTTTTTTCTACAGTAAGTCAATAGTATTAACAATTGACAATTAAAACCTGATATTCTTTCATCAGTATATTATTCTGAATTGTTCAAAATATTATATGAAGTTCAAGTAGAACGTATACTATGTTACAAAATTAGCAGATGTTTTAGTGTACTAGTTTTTGATACTACTATATCTATCACTTTTGCATTTGAAATATTTTTTAATAAATCTTTTTCAATAGACATCAACAAAATGTTTTAACAAATGTTCCTGAGACATGGTACTCGTTAGCCTATTTTTAACGTATTTCAGTTTATTTCAATTTTGAAAAATTTCTTTCACATGTTACCTGAGTTACGGGCAAAGTCAATAAAAATTTGTATGCTGGAAACCTGGATAAGTATTACTGCACAAATTACAATTCTGCAAATTAAAAAGCAGCACATTGGACAATTTTGCAACACGTTTTGCATTCGCTTTCCTTGTAAACAAATGTATTTTCTCCTAATTCTGAATCACTTGCACCATCAGCACAGTCATTTTTCCTCGGTTGCGCTTGTCATCAAGACTGACTTTCATGGATATCCATGTCCTTCAAAAGTCCAAGAGAATACATTTATAGTATCCTTGGAAACTTCTTAACTGAAGCTTTTCAGAAAATATGTAACTTTATCGAAAGGCACGTCTGTCAGTTCTGTTACTTGGTTGAAGTGTCTAGGGTCCAAATAATCCAAAAAGTACATTGCTTCTTGAATCTTGAAGAAATACTCAAAACTACCATGTCCAATATTATGTCTAATGCTTCGATGCAGTACCTGGTCATTGGATAGAACCAGCTTCATCTTCATATTCACAGGAAAAATCTTCGTCCATCTCTGAAGGCGAATTGTCGACAGATCAATAGAAAAAAAGAAATCACGTTCTAAGTCTAAGTCTTCAGTTATTGGCCCATTCTACAAAGCTTAATGCTGCATTCTTAACGGATTCAAAATTATCTCTCTACTCTTTCAGTTGGAACAGAGTAGTCTGCACCATCCGATAGTACTACACTATTTTAGCAGCACCCTCTATTTGGAAATAGTTTGACAGAGAGGTCGTCACTTGAAATATCTTAAGGAACGTTTCTGCTGTCCGAATTGTTTTGAAATTTAGAAGATCTTTTATATATCCTTTCGCTTTACACCTAGCTTTTGGTTTGATATTTTCTGTAGAAGCAATTTTCTTAATTGTTATAGTCAACTCTATATAGAAAGCACTTTTTGGGTTCGAAAAATGACCAAACTTTTTCTGAAAAACAGTGTGTTTTCTACCATCTTGTTTCCGCAATAACTGTAAGACGCCTTTGTTAACATTTGATCTTCCAAATGTACATTCGCTGATAAGACTCACGTATAAATATCGCACAGTCATTCAGAGACCTGGGTTCGATTCCCGGCGGGAGCTCATGTGCTACGGATTTCCCGTAAATCAGTATGTCCCGTCTCATATAGCCTCGCTGCTAAAAGGGCCGTTAAACTCAAAATCAACTGAATCACACGTGTAACTGATCATAGGTGAATTGAAAAAATCCGAATATTGTCCTTGCCTGTTACTTGAGCCATTGGTTGAATTTCAAATACACTTCTTAATATCAAGGTTCAACTTCTGCAGAATTTCCAGCAGTAAACCGCAAAGACACTGGCCTGTCTATACATTACCCGTCTGTTCTTTTCAACCTTATACTGCCGTTGTTTTACCTGTTCATGAGGAAGTAGTTTCTTAACATGAAGTAGTACGTTTTGTCGCGGATTAAATATCCGAAATGTTTTAATTAGTCCATGACAGGTTGTAATTTATATAAGTGGTACGTTTTGTCGTGGAATAAATATCAGAAATGCTTTAATTAATCCATGATAGGTTGTCATTTATGACAGGTCGTCAAAAGTGGTACGTTTTGTCGCGAAAATTCAAGTGGTACGTTTTGTCGGGACACCATTTTGAATACTCTGGATTAATTATGTTAACCTTGAAATATAATGGATACATATGTTATCGCTATATGTTATATGAAAAATAATATTCGTATGAGGAACAATTGCTAAAAGATCTCGAATTCTATTTTTCAAATTGTTATTCGAATAACGAACAAGTGTTCGGATAAATATTCGAATAGTGAATATTAAAAAAAGAAAAGGAAAAGGAAAAAGAAAACAGTAAAAATTTACAAAAATACTCGAATTTAGTAAATTTTGTAAAATTTACTAAATTTAGCGAATTTAGTAAATTTTTAGGCACTATAACGTAATAGCTTGTCCCATGTACTACAAACATCTATAAATTGATAAGAATTTAGTGTAAAATGAACAGTTAGAAAAGTCCTAATATTCTTCACAAAACCTATGAATATATAAAACAGAAACTATTTTTTTGCCAAATTGACCGAACAATATAGATACTTTTCTCAAGATCGCTTCTAATGTCAGTCTTGGTTAGTAATCCTCGAAATGTTTTTGCTTAACATAAGGCAATTGATCAAGTATGTTGTGAAGATAACGTACGAAACAGAAGCTTACAGTAATTCCTAAATTTAAGTAAGTTACGTGTTCCTTTAAACCTATACGTACTTTAATTTTACGTCAGTCTAATTTGTAAATTACTTAAATGTGACCTCATAAGAAACTGTAATATTAATTATTATTACTATTTGTATATTGCATATTGCATTTAAATAGTATTACTTTATAAATAAAATATGATGCAGCCAGGGCCGGATTCAGGATTCTCTGAGGGGGGGGGGTGCGCCAATAACTACCAATACATTTGAATTAAATTTGAGTTTTTAAATGCCTTTAGGCATTTATGATGTGAATGAGGAATTTCTTTGGAAATGCTAAATGTCTGCCTCGATGAATTCTTTTCCTTCAACCTTCAGAAAATTGACTTAAACTATTGATTTTGCAAAACTTACTGTTAGCTTCTCACTTTAGGTAGTGTATATTTACAACGAAGAGGAGGGTGCACGTGTACCTTTGCACACCCCCTAAATCCGGCCCCTGGATGCAGCAGTATTTACTAGATTATAACTTATAAAAGAATGAAAAATATATAATCATATCGACGTAATTTTTGACGTTCAACTATGTTATAACTTCTGAAGTCTATTATATAAATGAGAATTGACGTAAGTGTCGGAGAGCTAGGGCAATTTAATAGTCGTCCCCGAGTAGCAAAATTTCTTACGTCTAATAAATGTATAAAGTATGCTTTGAAAATAAATAATAAGACGATTTATTGTTTAAAACTTTTGGAAAATAGTAAAATGTATCAAAAAAGATTAAATATCAATACAGTATAGTGTATCTATTATACTATTATATATATGTACATGTATATATAAAATTTTTGTCAAAACTTCATTAGCTAATAGTTTGAAAGACGGTAATAATGCGACTTCCAATTTCGTTTCAATTAAAATAATACACCCACAATAAATATCTGTACGTAGTAGTTGACCAATGCAATAATTGCAATTAGTAAAATTATTTCAAGTGTTTATCACTCGACCAACTGTTTATTATTCGCAAAATTATACGGAAAGTTGTCTATCTTTCGAGAACTTTTTGTTTCTTTGAATAATATTTGTTTCTAATATTTCATAAATTCATTATTTTCTAATATTGAAATTAATTTTAGAAACGAAAATCTATTCTATCTTTGTATGAAAGAGAAAAGGAATTAGTACTATTTTAAAGATTATTGTGCTATTTTAGAGGTTCAAATACTTCGTTTACTCTTTTTTCGCCACAATCGTTGCTTTATACTCTTTTCTTCTCCTACATCACCAGAGACGGATATAGAAGGTAAAACCTGGGAGAGCCAGTCAAAACCCAGATATATATCATCTCTATTATAAACTTTCAAAATTATGTACGTAATAGCTTAAATTATTTTTGTCTTTCAAAAAACTAGGGAGGGGGAGGCTAGGCTCCCCGGCCCTAGCCTAGATCCGCCACTGTACATCACAATGATTTGACATAAAATCACGTAAAGTCAAACATTATTGTTAATCATTTTTTTTAGTGAATCCTCTTAAACAGAAGCGGTGTCTTAACATTTGAGGTCCTTGCTGCAACAAGGAGTCAGCTCCGTTTCTATTTAATTTAAGAAAAGTTTCAAAACTTCAACTTTTATTCTAGTTCCAGACTACTCTTCGCACAATTAGTTCGCATAAATTGCCATTATTTAGGATGAGCTAACTCCTTTTTGCACCAACTGTTTGAATTTTCTTGGGATGGTTGGAGTGGGGGAACGCCTAATACTGCCGAATTTGGAGCTAACTCCTTATTGTAGCAAGCAGGTAATTTCATTTCTGTCACTGTACTCAGGTCAAAAAGTAACAAATTCGAACGTTTTTCTCTCTCATTTAAGAGGCTTTCCAATTATTGATACATCAGTGTCCCAATGTTCATGTTGACTAACGTCAATATACTTCTTTTGGTAAAAATATTTCGGGACACTCTAGCAATATATAATGAAAATAAAAGCAAAAAAGTGGCCCCGTGTAGCGTAGTCGCTAACGCTCTAGCCTTCGGTATGAGCGGTCCCGGGTTCGATTCCCGGTGGGGTACTGTCGAAAAAGTGTAAAGAGCTTTTTCAGGACAGCCATCCTGAATGATGTTTTCCTGGCTTTTCCTCATTCACAGCAGGCAAATGTCGCGGTAGTACCTAACTTATAGGTCCCAGGTAGAGGTCTGCACGGGCCGGAATTTTTAGCCCGTGCCCGGCTCGGCCTGTGAATTTATAATGTGAGGCCCGACCTGATCCGAAATATGTTTTAGGCTTTAGGCCCGAGACCAGCTCGAGCTCGTGTAATAACCAAATGAGCCCGAAGTAAGCCCGAATTACAGAAACTTAATAATTAACTCAAAGTGTATTTTTGTTTACAACAATTAGAGATTTGATTTTGTAGATGTGCTTTAAAAGTTCTCCAGAAAGAACAGTGCAACAAATATCGTTGTACAGTATATTTACAAAGTTTGGCTCTAAAAGGCCCGAGAAATATGATTGTGTATTTAAAAATTTACGGCCCGGGCTCAAAGTGATATATGCTTCGTAGGCCCGAGTCTGGCCCGCGGACCGGGTCGGGCTTATGCTCGTGGGCTCGGCCCGAGCCCATGCAGACCTCTAGTCCTAGACCACTTCCTTCCTTCCCCAATCCTTTCTTCCTTCCCTTTTCCCGATAGTGTGCTCGCCGAAGGACGTCATCCCTCATACGTATCGGACTAAATGGCCTTAGATGCCGAAAACCCAGAAATCTAAATACTAAATTCTAAAAGCAATAAAACGCAGTATAATATTTTAGATATTGTTGCACATAACAAAAGACACAGCAAATCAATTTTCAAATATTAGTTTTCTTTTGTTGGTTACAAATACATCATATAAAAGAGGAAGGAAATTCCGGAAGTTTAATGAGTTGGCGGTTATGCATTAACAGTATTCAGCGAAGCAAGTAGAACTCTGCTTGTCTGCTGTAGATTCGACGAAGATCAAAACTTGATTATTTTTAGCACGAAGCTTCGTTTACCCAAAGGAACGGTGTGCAAAAAGAAAAACGAATAGTATTTTTCACTGTTTCTTTTACGTATGTGTGTGTGTGTGGTACTTCTACTTCATAAGACAAAAGCCAGATGCCTTAAAGGTGACTCTAATAGAAAGGCGCAGCAGAGAGTCTTGAATGAACGGTTATCAAACTACTTGTGCTGGGAAGTTTCAAAGAAACACAAACAAGTATACGTAGATGAATACTGTATGTGTGAGGGAATAGTCAGCATCACGACAACACAAAGTTAAGTGGCAGTCGTAAAATAAGACTTTCTCTATTATTTACAACTGGAATGGTACCGGTACTTTTCTTCCCCAGACGAGAAATAGCGTTACAAATTACACTAGTTGTTCCGCCCGAGCCTACTGTACCTGTAGTCTACTGTACCTACACGTTAAAATCGTACTTAAGTAAAAGCTATAATTATTTACATTCAACTTTTTTTTTTGTTTGTTTGGTTACCAACTTAGAATACTATATTTTAAAATTGAATTTTGTTTGGTCACCAACTTAGAATACTATATTTTAAAAGTGAAATTCCGGGACACTGCTTTCATCTTTAAAATGCTCAAAATAAAAGGGATAAAGTTACTTGCTTGCACTAGTGTTGTAGATAAACAACATTCACAATTAAGTCATCAGTCATTATTCCACACCTAGTGACTGCTGAAATTACAGAACTGTTCCCATTTGAAGGTTAAACACGTGATAACTATTGACTGTGTAACAACATAACGTATTTAGTTTGTATTTCACAATTTTCTATCTATTAATGTTCTTGAAGTTTCTCCACTTTTGTGTTTACGATAATATTTGAAACCCAATCAAGGGTTGCTATTTGAATCTTCTAATATAAGCGTAAACTATAACTTTTCCATTTGCATTGTCGGGCACAGCGACAGCGGCTCCAGAAATACAAAGGAAATCAGTGAAAGGCAATATTGTAACATAAAATAATTTTTAAATATCAACTTCTGATCTCTAGACGGACGCAAAGAGAAATGCTGACAACATTACAATTAATACTGTTAAGAGTTTATGAGTTTATGTGTAACTCTTGTGCATTGAGCTGCTATATCCGTACACTGAAGAGAATTTTAAAAATATTGAGGAAAAAACTTTTTTTTTGCCGTTAATCTGGACAGTTATGTGCCCCGAAATTTATTTCTGGAACATGTAGATGTCGATTCCGGTACGATCAAATTCCTGATGAACACTATGCGTAGGGCTGCCACATCCATATAAGTCTATGGGGTCTACTTACATTGGTCGGAACATCTTTGAGCATCCAAGCGTTACTGGTATTTTGATATGTGGCTTATGTGCATCTGATTTGTCTAAATTTGTTAATCTTGTTTTCTATTTAAATCTTTCAATGGAACGAACACCTCTGGTCTGCTTGAAACTCTTATTTGTTAGTGGTTATTGCCTTCGTTCGAGATTTGGATCCAATATACTTCAATCCAAAAGCTCTAATATACTTCAATCAAATATTTTCTTGTACGCCTTATATCTGGAGGACTACATATAGTGTAGCTAAACCCAAACTGTACTTAACTCAGTATGATGTACTTATTCTGTAGAAAATACGAAAACTCGATTTAGGGGCCGTTAAAAAATGTTGTGGTCCCTGATCCAAAAAGTAATTATTGGTAAGATCGCAATCTTTTGACTTTTTTTTGATCATTCCTAACATTCATGGCCAAGATCATAATCTTTTCGATCAAGTATAAAATTCTTGTTGACTACTTCATTTGAGAGATCTTAGATCTCTGTTGGTCAGATTTGTCAGTCTCTCGGGACGATCGGAATTGCTATATACAATGTCATGCAAAATAATGACCACAGAAATTCAATAAGCTTTCCTTCACGAAGTACCAATTACTTAATGATAGACTGTAGGACTGAGAAGAATTTAGAAAGAAATGATAAATTAACCTTGATGATATTTTTGTGAAACAGAAGAATAGACCTGAACTAAGTTAATGAAAGAACTAAATAAATAATGAAAGAATTGCGAAATAAATAATGAAAGAACTTTGAATGTGCTATAAAACAATTTATTAATGGTTTCTTATCCGTGCATAAAATTCAGTGAACTTAATTTATTTCGAATTGAATTTAACATTATCTTTTCTTAAATGAAAATAGTTACTTAGTACTAAGGTAACGAAGTTATATTTTATTTAGAAAAGATAAATACAGCATTCTAATTTATCATATTGCTTGGCTTCTTCGGTCGTCCCTCTGAATACAAATATAAAAGAATAATCCATTTCTCTTTTCTGCAAATGAAATAAAAGGTTGTCTTCAGCGCAAAGGGATTTCTAAAGCATAGCTAAAACCATAATCTCTTGAAGATATTCAAGCGGAAAATAGGTCTGGCGGGGATTCACGAAAGAAACATGGTGGAGCTTAAATTTGCTGTCTCAGTAATTTCTCCTCTGCTTTCTTTCCGTCTTTCTTCTTTTCCTTCTTTTTTTTTGCATTCGTCCAATTAAGGTTTTCTACATCTTAAGACTTTCATCTTATGCGACAACAGTATTATTGGATATCCGTGTTCCTCTATCAAATAAAACGGATAATTCAATAAGCAGAGCAACGAATGATCCGATTTCTCCTGTTTCCACCCTCTTGTTTCTGATATGATTTTATTTTTTTCTTTTTCTTTTTTTTTTACAAGTATGCTTGTTTTGATTTTTTTTTTTTTTTTTACAAACAACGCATTCATAATGGATTCACTGGTGCGAAGTAATTCGGAACCAACTGCTCCCCTAGCGCATTCACTTAATTTGTACTTAGTTTGCAACCAAATTGTAAAATAATAATTTTCCAAGTTATGAACTATCCTTTTACGAACTCTAGTCCGGTCTAATCTCTCTTAGGATTTTCTTGACTGTGTCTGAGTTTTCTAGGCAAATAATATTTCAGTTAGGGACAAATCAGCTACAGGCACCGACATAAATTGAAATCTTCTATTACTCTAAATCCAATTAATTTTCTCCAGTTTACTTAGCATGTAGTGTTGACCCTGAGTCGAGAGGAGAAATAAGGTTATCTCGTCTCATAAATTTTGTAGAAACCTTGTATCATCTTGTCTTGATTCTCCAAAGATGCTTTTTCCTTTCGTCTAGATTCTTGAAAATTTTGTTTTAACTTCTTATTTTGTAAATTTTTGTACTTGACTTTTGGAAATAGTCTTCGAAGAAATTTGTATTTTATCATCATCACCTTGGTATTCTACTATTATTGGCACGCCACCTGTTCCAGCTGGCATCTTCACGTGCGATTTTTCTGTTTTGATATCGTCCATTAATTGTAGTCTATTTCACCCTCTTCCTTTCTTTCCTGCCGCCATACTCTCTAATACATCACTCATAGTACAGTTCCTTCTTAGCCAATGTCCCACTAGTTTCTCTTCCTGTTCTTAATAATATCGAAAATTATTATTTCCTCCCCGACTATTTCTAACATCATCTCATTCGTTTTCCTCACGACCCAGCTAATTCTCTCCATTCTTCTCCACACCTACATTTTGAAAGCTTCTAGTCATTTTTCATTATTTTTGCATAATGCTCATGTTTCTGACTCATACAGTACAATACTCCACATAAAGCATTTTATGAGTCTTTTTGACAACTCTATTTTGCATTTAGTAATAGGAAACTTATATATATATAGGCCTATATATAGGGTACGTTTGGGTGAATCCGGACAGTTCTGATGTTTCTTTCTATTACTACTATCCCGCTAAACGAAAATATCCAATACTTCGTCATATTATTTAATGATATGTTGGTATGCATGTACAACTGAAATGGTTTTCCTCGAATGGCATGTTAAGAAATAAAAAATAATTTTCTGAAAGTTGACGAAATTTTTTATTTGCAAATTTGGAAGGGTGAATCCGGACAGTAGGTTGGCGATTCCAGACACTGAAGGAAGATATATATACATGATATGTACTGCATATTTTAGCTTACTACCTTGCTACACTAACATTCTAACATGATAAGTACAGAATATAAATACAAATACATGATAAATACATACAAATTACGAACATAGCAATTTCTATACTAATTTCTTTACTGTTGAAATTGTAAGCTTAAGCACAGTACTGTAACTATCACTATAGCGTTTAATCATTAAACATAATAATCACATTTGTATCCATTAGAAATACATTGTACTACTATTTTTTGCTAGTAACAACTAGCATATTAGTAAAATGTATTATATGTGTGCACTGAGAATAACATTTATTTATTTATTTATTTATTTTTGCGTTAATGACGTCTGCCAGTTTTGTGAAGCAGTAGTCATAATTCAGACACATCATCCACAGATAAAATAGTTCCTTAACACCTGCCACACATCTTTCATGAAACCAGGTCTTACACACAATACAGGATACCCAGGAATCGTATTTGTTTGATGATGGTGCATAATAATTCTTCCCGCAAAATCCACAGTTCTTTAAATCTATATTTTCGATTGTGTTCGAGGAGATAGTTTGAAACAAACTGCAATTCGTGGCACTTAGTCTTTTAGCAACACCTGGCCTTTGGGATGTGGGTTTGGAAGAAGCAACAGCAGGAAAAGATATGAACCGTTTAACTGAGGACTCTGAAGGCGATTGAGACGTGTTTGTGGATGAGTCTGATGACAGAAGAGGAATTGTTTCCAGCTACTGGCGGATCATGTTCATTCGACAAAAGAAATTCATGTTCCCAACTTATTGTGGATCAAATGCGAATATACCAGATGATGTAGCCATTCAGTAGTGTAGAATTTTTGAGAATATAATTATAATTAGAATTTTGTAATTTAGTTATGTTTGTAGATCCTAAGATAATTTTATAGCTTTTACTGGTGATTCCTCGGAGTCCATTTATGGTAAAAATGAATAGACGCTAGATATAAGCAATAGACCTCACGTACTATTTCACACTCATAAAAGTGAAAAGCAAGAGAGGAGAGAGTGTTCTGAATCATATTAGTTCATTAATCACATTGTCCGGATTCAGTTTAACGTAATAAACGTGTCCGAATTCACCCTTCCCTAAACGTCCGGACTCGCCCGTTTTGAGCACTGTACACTTGAGCACGCGTTGAGCAGGAACTCGCAAAGTAATAGAATTCTTGCAATATGCAACGAGTAAAGTAGGGTCTTCGCTTCGATATATGTCTTACTTAACCATTTGCTGACAACCACTTCTGTGTAAAACCTTAACATATTCCACTAAATAGTTACATCAGGTCAAAAAATGTGTATGAACTTACTTGTTTCTATTCTTTCCCCTACCGTCGAGGCTACGTATAACAAACACTCTTTGCACTTCTTACTCAGCACTGAACTGTAGGAAGGTACGGTGCTTCAAATAGACATCACAACAAGTCTCCACATTACACATGAGAAGAACAGTATTATCGTAAGCTTAGGATGTCCGGAATCACCCAAACTTACTATATATATATATATATATATATATATATATATATATATATATATATATATATATATATTAGCATTAATTAAACAAGACACATACCGCCTAGGCTCCCTACAACTCTAATCTACAACTCTAATCTACAACTCTAACCTACTGGTTACTGATTTCAATAAGGCAAACTTTACGAATGTCCTGATCCTGATTCAATTTTTGATCTCTTCTGGTGTAAGCAATGTAACGGAAAGAATACAAATATTAGACAAAGGCGATTCATTAAAACTTAATCCATGTATAAAGTAGGCTGCTTACTTTTTAACGTTGCAATAATTTCCTTAATGAAACATAACTAGATACCATAAAAATAGTTTGAAGCAAAGCCATTAAATCATTTAATGACGTATAAATTCGTTCCTTCATTATATCCTATTTAATATATGTACAAGAAGAAATTAAATGTTCAGAAATTATTTTGTAATCCGATTATGTATAGAAAATAGAGTATGATTATTCTGTTATATTATGTTTCGTACTCGAGTGAGATTAGGGTATCAACGAGATATGTGAGAAACTGAAACTTGAACCTGTTAAAGAGTTAAGGTATGGCGACATATTCGCTACTGAATTCAACTTAGGTTTCCTGCAACCAAAGAAAGATCATTGTGATACCTGTGAGAGGTGCCAAGTAGCAACAAAAAACAGCATTAACAGAAAATCTAACTAAACCATATCAACAGTATTAAAAACGGTAAAGTGTTAAGAGGGAAGAGAGAAAACGAGATAAAGAACCTTATAAAAACGTGTTACTCTTTGAATTTGAGTTACAACATGCCGAGTGATGATATTTCTTTCTTTTTTCTTTCCTTTCTTTTTTTCTTTTTTTCTTTTCTTTTCTTTCTTTTTTTTTGCTACAGGAAGTTGATTACAATTTAAGCTACAATTTAACGGTTTATTATTCTGCGATGAATACTATCTATTGTCCAATATAGAATGAACTTATGGCAAGTCTTGGACTTAATGGCCCTGACAGTTCTTTAAGATAAAGTGATACAAGAGAATGATGTAATGAGCTTATTACCTGATCGGACCCACGTGATACTTGAAATAGAAACTATCATGCCAAGCGCATTTATGGATATTTTGAGAATATATCATATTGTCTTATCAGTTATAATGAAGTATTCTGTGCCTGGCTAGTCGTGTGTTCAGGAAGTAGATAATGCACACAATCTAATCAAGAATTCAATGGGTAAAGAATTTTATTCACCTGCGAAACTACGAAGACTTCTCAAGCAGATAAACTGTCAAAAATCACGTAGAATGATACAAACAAGACCCCGAGAGTTCAAAATGTTTTTCTGCTATATCCAAGACGTTCAATTACACTGGTAACCAAAATCTCAGCATAATGACTATTCAGGAATACAGGGTTCGAGGAACATAAGTAAGTCTCGCCAAAGAGAGTCACCATACTAACATACCTCACAGGCTACACGGAACAGACCACATTTGCAAAAACCATGGTAGCAGGACGTTACTCAAAACAAAGATAAAAAATAAACCAGGACTTGTATACCACAAAATCATTGTGAGCGCACTGCCGGCGTTGGAAACAGGTTAATATGGGGTGTATCACGTCATGCCTGCAAACGACGCTTCATGTTGATTAGATTGTTGAGGAGCTCTTACGGCAGATGATTATACTCCCCACGAAGAGCAGCGTAGAGCTCCTGTGATTTGGAGGGCAACTGGTGGGCTCCAAAATGTCTCCCTATTCCGTCGTAGGCATGTTTAATTTGTTTTAGATCTGAAGATCGTGCTGGCCATCCGATGGGTTGGATGTCTTCTGTCGTTAATGGTTTTCCACTATGTTGGCTCGATGAGGACGAGTATTGCCATCTATAAGCAGAAGTAGTAAGCCGACAGTACACCTGATAAACCGCACATTTATTCATACAGAACCGCATCTCTGTATCTCTGGGTAGTGATGGATCTGGCATCGAAGATTTAAGGTCTGTACGACTATGCATCGTAATGCCTGCCCAGACCAGTACGCTACTAGCAAACCTACGCGTTTTCCGCAATGTTTATGGGTGAAAGCGGGTTCCCTGTTTTCGTCAGATCAGTGTACGATGGGAACTGCATCAGGTTTCATACATGAACAGTGCACGGCTCTATTCATTGCAGGTCCACTGGCGATGTTCTCGACACCACTGTAGACGGACCGTTTTGGGCGCTGGAATCAGTGAAACACATGTTGCTGGTCATCAGACACACAGATCATTGGCACCTAGTCTCCAGTTCACAGTTTTGTGAGACATGACCACACCGAGGCAGTTGCAAGCTTCGCTAATAGTTATATTGTAGGTATAGTTAGGTTGCGACACGCAGTCACGGTCCGATATTGAATCTGTTGTAGAGTTGTCACAGAATCTATTGTAGAGATGTGGACGACCTTCACCACGCCAACAGCTAACGCCTCACGTATCGATAAACTGTTTCCACAAACTGGACATAACACTTTGAACACATCAATCCCTCGTGCTATTGATGTCTGTATGATACCTGATTCCAAGCGCCCGGTGATAGGACCCTTGGGAAACGCATCATTTGGCTTGCGCCATGACCCTCTGCTCACTACAACAGACCTACACGGAATGTGTAAATTTCAGCTTCAAGCGCTGGTGTAAGATTGGTTCCTGTGGAAAGCAGACTGAAGCTTGAGACGGCCAGCTCAGAAATAATAATTACTGTCCGTCATATTTCCCGTGCTCGTGACCCTCTTCTCGGCCCTTACATGCAATTTCTCGAATTATGCTTAAGTTTTGAATACCACACAATCAGATCCCCTTTGCAACTACTTTTACCATTACTTTTATTCAAATTTTATATGTTGTACGTTTCAAGTTTATCCACTTAGAAGATCCTACTCGCATGGGTGGACATCAAGGTCATAGCGGGACTTGCTCGAAATATGAGCTTTTCACAAAAGATAAGTTCCCTTCATGAGCAAAGTTTATTAAACATTCAACCAAAAGCAGACAAGAAAGGAAATAATGTTTCACAGCAGAAGAAAACAACATCAAGTGCATGCTTCCTTTATGCCTATTCTAGATATAATATTACACAGCCATGCTTCTGTTTTAGGAATGAAAAAAAAAAACGCTTTGCACTGTAACGTGGTTTAGATAAAGGTATTTATGTTTTGAAATAAAAATGAATTTTTTAAGTTTTATGTCCCACAGTTATGCCAGCTAGGCTAAAGGAGATGATGATGATGAGAAATGAATGAAATGGTAGTATGAAGAAAGCGGGAGAAAACTTCAGAATCTCAAGAGAACCCACGCACACGGCATTTGTACACCACAAAGTTTACTTAGAGCGGACTGGGATCGAACCAAGGACCACATGCACCATTGGTGAACTCTCTACAACTGAGCCACAGTTGTCCCTTATTTATGTTTTATATGATTAAAAAATTTATATTAAATGTGTCTGTGTTAATATATCATTTTAATATACTGTATTAAGCTAAAAAGCACGGGAAAATAAAGTTTATGCAAAATACAATATTTGAAAATAAAGAAAGGGATAAAATAAATAGCCAAGAGTAATGCCTTCAGCATTACCATGAGTGTCGATTCCAGGCCAGTTGTCATGCACGGAAAGAACAAGATTTATGCAATTTGAAATAAGTAAATGAACGAAATCAATAACTAAGTGCAAAGCCTTTGTCATTGGCGTCCCTTTCAATTTTAGGACAGCTGAAATGCACGAGAATAATAAGGTATATGCAATTTGAAAGTTAAGAAATTAGTGAAATAAATAACGAAGAGCAGTGCCTTGAGCGTTGCCCCTGTCAATTCTTGGACCAACTGGCATGCCCCATTTTTTCTCCTATACTTGGGTTTAAATGTCATTGGTACTATCAAGCTTAATTAATTACAGGAACTTGCTTCTCGCTTATTATTACTGCCTTTAGTCTATGGCGATCAATGTTAAAACCACAAGGGGCTGGTTTCTGCCACTTTTGATTTTAATACAAAGAATAGAGTGAGATGGAATGCATTCTTGGGACGCTTAATTGATTGCATGAAACTACCCTTCGTTATTTGTAACCATTTTTAAAGATATTTGAAACATCGTGCTATTTCGAAAGAAAAAATAACGTGTTAAACATACATATTTCGAAATAAAAGGGCCTTTAATACTGCGAAACCAATCTAACTGTTTCGTTCCCCGCATATCCTTTATTCGTAGCAAGGGTTTTAAATTATTTTCTCCCCCTACTAATACCTTATATATTATAAGATATACGGAGAATCATAGAAGTTTGTGTTTCAATAATCGAATTAGCAAACTAGATACGAAATTACATTAACATTTTCCTGTGAGAAAATAATGAAAATTTATAGCCTGTACATTAGAAGGACGGAGGAAATTGAAAATGATCAATAGGTCTGAACGGCTGTCGTTGAGGTTTGCAGCAATCGTGGTTACATTGAGTTCTCCACATGCTGTAGCCGCAACGTCATGAGCGCAGCGTCTCTCATTTCGGCAAGTGCGACAGAAGGTATTGTCAACTCTCAGCCACTGGGTTTCTTTTCTTCCCGAGGGAATTGCCAGTATAATTGCCTTCCCCTTTCATATTTTAGAGGATATTAATTTCACCAAAGCTCTATAGCGTGGCGAACCATTGTGGTTAACGCTTAATTTGAAATCAAGATTTTTGCGTATACTCTGGGTAGAAATGTAAAATATGTGAACATATGCATGAATAAAAAGTACAATCAATCCTAATTTAAAGAACAAATACTCATAAAAAACTATTTAATCTTGTTTAAAAACAAAATTATAGTATTTATTTGGCACTTACCCAATTATTATCGTTTTAGCAGTTTGAACAATTATATATTAGACAATTATTTATTCTCGTTGAATAATTGTAAACGGAGACTCAAGTTACGTTCTTCAAGTATCCGGCTTCCTTTTCATATTTTCTTAGGGAATATAAAACCATTGAAAAATAACAACTTTTAAAATATTTACATCATAATCATCATCATCATAATAAGTATTTTGCATTGCTAACGGATTTACTGTGCAAGCTAAGATACTTCTTACCAACACAATTCTCAGTCAACTATTTCATCTTTATTTAAGGGTAGTAATCTTTGATATGATAATCAATTTATAATATTTTATCTTCCCGGCCATATTTCCCATTCCATCATGCCATAAGAACACATCTACTGAAATAAGATACTCATTAGTTTCTCTTCCTATTTTTAAGGACTTCAATTAGTGTGTTTCTCTCCTCCATTTTTTCAAGCTTCTTAATTATTTCTCTGTTCAATTCAATTATTTTCCCATTCTTTTTTACGTTCACATTCTGAAAATATCTAGTCTTTTTTCATTGTTCTTACATGGGATCTGAGTTTGCGCGCCACAAGACTGGAATATTCCACAGAAAGCATTTCATGATTCTTTTGATTTGAAGATAAGGGATGTATGCGTTTCTTTTCTTCTTGAAAACTTCTTCCTTCATCAAGAACTTTCTTGTATCACTTGTCCGCTTCTTCATATTGTTACTAATAATAGTCATAAGGGTGATACAGCTAATCATCTTGCTATTGTCTATTTAGCATTGATTTTTATCCATTATAACACAACCTGTCTTCTTACTTTCTAACACCATGTTGATTCTAATATCAGATTCCCTAAGAAGAGAAGACCCATTTCATCTGCGAACTATATACATAATTCTTCTATTTTCTATACTATATGTAAGTAATTATACTATAATGACTATGTTAACCCTTTTTCACTATTTTTGCTAAATGTATTAAATATCATTATCTACAAACCTTACTCACAAAATTCTATTCTTTCCTAAAATATTGGACACCTATCTAATTCCTTCTTCACTATTTCCTATTTAGACCTTTCCTTTATGAACATATTAAATGAAGTTAGCGAGGGGAAACTTCTCTTCCAACCTTTCTCCGTTATTCTTTCCCCTATTACACAGAAGAAAATGACTGTTAATATAACTGAATTTCAACACAAGCTACTTTTCCCACTATGACTATCAGTTTAGTATGTTATTTCAATACCAAGGGTTCGGTGTTACGGCTAACACAAAGCTAGTGTTACAGGTTGGAGATAGTCGATATTAAACAGTATGAAAACAATACTGCTGCTATGTTAAAAACAAACTAGATCAGTCGATATTAAGCAATGCGAAAACAATTTCGCTGCTATGTTAAAAACAAACTAGATGAATGGATGGAGGAACTCGGCAATAGAAACAGCGTCATGGTCTTCTTTTTTTTTAGATATACCCTGTATTGTTAGAAGAGATGGAGTGGGTCAGTGGGTCGTGGGCCAACAGGATGTGATACATTCTGACCTACCGATCCATTCTGCTCAGTGCATTGTAGATAGCATCTTCTGAACACTGGTGAAAAAATAACTTCAGGGGCTTTTGGACATTGGTTTGTAATTGTAATAATAGCAATAGTACTTAATACTTTGCTTTCTAGACAGAGTCGAATTTTATATTGTTTGTTTCCCCTTTACGTTGGCCTACTTTACTTTGATTTAAGACCTTCAAATTTCATCCTATTTTCCACTGTAAGGTATCTGGCATTCAACAAGGAATTAATTGAGGGGTCTAGTATCAAAACCTATCATGTCCATTTTTCACTTCCACTACTATATCCTGCGTATATTGTCTAAAAAAGCGTGCGTTATTGCCCAGTGCTCGATTTTGCGCGTGCGAACTCTTTTTTTTGGCAGACAACAATGAACAGATTTCATTGTTGAAAGAATAAAATTAAAGTCGCTTGTTATAACAGAGCTACATGTTTTTCTCATTTTCTTAAAAAGTGAAAAATAGATATGGTAGGTTTTGATACTAGACCTGTCAATTATATATGATAATTAAATTCAAATTCATCGTAATATGGCCCATAACAAACACTTCTCCATTTTATATCGTAAAGTTCAGATCCATCGATATTGTAACAGAGCGGTGCTTGAGCGATTGACCGTAGAAATTCAAACCCCGATTAGTGATAATTTCACAGTCTTGTTTTATTGCAAGTGTAAATTCCTTAGTCCGTGGATCATGAGTCAGATTTGATGACGATGGATTTTGGTGTTTGGTGGATCAGAGTGGATCATGGTGGGTCAAAGTGGGTCACGGTGAATGTGGGTTATGGTGGTTTATGGATCAGAGTGTGTCACGGTAGATCGTTGTCTTGGGTCACAGTGGATGGTACATGGTCAAGTGTCCATTGAACCACACAATTTCTGGTTGTTAGTAACACCACACCTAGCATGGTGAACGCAAACCATTGAGATACTAATATTGATGACTATTATTTGTCAGTGATCAGCAAAACCTTTCATTTGCTGAGATAAATGACTTGGCAATGATATCAGATCCGCCTCAAAATCCTGTGTATCAGATAGATACAGCTATACTGTTAGTTCTAACATGTACGCGTACATTGTCTTACGAGCATATCAGAAATATCTTAGTACCTGACGTTGAGAAATTGTATTAGTTTTTATTCTTTTGCCATGAGAAAAGCTTTACGCTGTATGTTTGATATTTATACAAATAACAAACAACGTATTATATTTTCGACAATCTTTCTCGAAAATAGTTTTGTGAGTGTGATTTTTGTTAAAAGCTATACATGAATAGCTGTGCTGCCTCTGTTTTCGATGTTATTAAACTTATTCTCGGAATATTTCAACCCATAAAGATTCTTTACAATGGGGCTAAGCCAAAAATATTTGATTTAACACCGCATTTGATTATTTAGTAGATCATTTCTCTCTGCTCTTCATTCATTCAGGAAACGTGGTTACCAAATCGCAACTATGCTCCTTTTCTTCCCTGTCTATATTTCGTTCCTTGTAACCACTTTTTAAATAATTTGTGCCACGTTATGGTTTTGTGTACGTGATTGTCTAGCAACTGTATACAAACCAACTCGAACAGTCACCATGTTATGTAACTGACTTTAACCCCTACAAATTTAGTAAATACTACAAAATCTGATTGAGTTAAAATAGTACAGAAAATTTAACATGTTAGAAAATTTAACAGAACTCGGGTAATACAGAACCGTTTAATTGAACTAACACAATCATTTTTTACTGTATAATTATTGCCATTTTCTGTAATAAGAAAAATTAATTGTGTAAACGTAATTGTTTGGAAATTGTGCACAAAACAACACAAATTGTGTGTTATTAGAATGATTGTACACTACCAGTCAGTCTGTTAGATAGTTGATACAACTACTACTACTTCAACATTTTTCTCTAAATTCTAATGGAGTAAAAATAGCACTAGACATGTGCCAAAATTTAACACTACTCGGGTAACACAGAGCCGTTGTATTGATATAACGTAGCCATTCTTTTACTACTCGTATGTATAACACTAACCCTGATTCATTTAAGATGAGCTTCCCATTCTTCCATTCTAGTCCAACTTTCTTTAAGATTTTAACTTTTTAACGTTTCCCAGCTCTCTAACCACTACACGTTATAGTGCAGAACCAACTTGCGTGGCCTTCTATTACAATAAATAAAATAGTTATCTAAAGAACAAGTAAACTATAGTTAAAAATATGCTTCCTAAAAGTTTTATCTTCACTTCATGAATATAAAACTTGAAATGTTGAAATCGTAATCTTCCTTGTCCTTTGTTGTCCATTCATTGTATGTGTGTTATTGTCTAATACTTAAAATTGCTTACTCTACAATTTAATAATTTTTAAGTATGTACTAATGAAATAATTTAATGTAATGTTTTAAAACGACTTCACATTCCAATGTATGTAAATTTGTCTGTATGAACATTCATATGTACACCCCCATTTAGTATATTGCATTGCCTTATTTGCATACTACCTCCGTGATAAAAGATGTTTTACATAGAAGCATTAAAATCGTTTATGAGTGACACGAGTTGCGTTTCTGACATCATTGTCGGGCTGTCGTCACCCTGTCGCCGCACGTCATGCTACATAACTCTGTATCATTTTCAACTCCCGAAAGTCATTCAACTACAAATATCAACATTTTCCTCTTTTGAATGACTCTTGGGAGCTTTCATGTCATCATCGAACACACGCCATAGCTGTTCCTTGATATAATCTTTTTTACTTATTTTTTCTTTTTATTTTAATCGTCAAAGCAGTGGCAATGAGTTACGTGACACCACTAAGGGTAATAGCTCCTCTCCTAGCAGACGTGTGGTTCTTAGAATATACGTGTAGTTATTAGAATTCGGAGCAAGTGCATGGCATGGCATAATAGAGACATTAAAACTATTGTAAGTGGTTTCGCTATCAGATACGATATCTCTAAAAGGTTTAATTCTTTTCCATCCTTCTCGGAATCATAAGTTTATCTACATATTTCTGGCATTGAACTACAGAATTTAAAGAAGAAATTCTGAGAATAATTTTAATAGGTTTATTGAACTATCTTTGCATATACATTGCTCACAAAAATATGCTAAATTAAGAAACAATATCAAAATATTTCCTGCAAAATAACTATAATATAGAAATTCTCTTTTTTTTTCTTCTGACTATCAGCACAGTTTATATAATAAAAATACGAAATATCAGAAATTAGCATCTTGATCAATCAGTTATCCAAGATTTTAAAAATCCAGCAACGCGTTTTATTTTTATGTTTTTAAAATTCTATATAGTCTTCGTACTGTATTCAAATTTTACCATTAAATAACATCAATATCACGATTTTGGAAATTATTTTCTTAATTTAATAAATATGTTTCGGTTGAACTAAATTACATTTATTTTGAGAATAAATTAATTTCCCAGAAACTTCTTATTTGTGGTATCTTTAATATATAATATAATTATACACTAATGGTAGTCTATACTATTTGGATTTTTAGATGTAAAATAGTTGCTTGAAATTTTTCATTTAATAGTTAATCTGAAAAACAGATAAAATAAAGGGATAATAATATCAGCAAATATGCAGTCTCTATTCTCATCGTTATTGTATTTTGTCGTTCTTATTAGGTCACTTGTCACAGATAAAAAGTAAAGGTCAAGTAAAAAATGTTTGTGCAGTATGGTTTCTCGCTAAGAAGCACACGGCTCTAGAACGTCTTTATACCATTTAAAACACAGTATCGGAACATGAAGTAATAGGATAATTATTTTGCAAGATACATGTAGGATGTGCGGTCAGGAAACTACGCAAGCACGCTTTGATCATGGCCGTCCAATAAAACCATATGAATTGAATGGAATTATCATCCTAATAATAGAGCATTATAAACAACATGTATGCCAGAAGTTTATTAAATTATTACCAACAAAGATAATTTCTTGTAGTTTAATACACAAAGCTTTCAACATACTTGTCAGGAAGTCGATGCTATTGAACACATATTGTACATAGGGTACATACTGCTGCAACGTCGTTCATTTGCAAGAGACATTAACTACATTACATGAAACTTTTGACAGGAATCTTACACTCTGACAGTGAGACACTATACATCCAGCGGATTAATTCTAACATGAATCATCTACTTCTGCATGCAAATATTAATCTCCCTTTCTGTACTGCGCTATGGTTGAAATTCACAAGAGCCAAACAGAATTTAAGCAAGGTACAACTATGCTAGAGGTTCTGTGCAATCTCCCGTACTACACATGTTAATGGGTATATTGAACAAGGTAAGTTTAACATTATATCGAATACATAGGACAAGGTTCTCCAATTATACAGAACATAAATAAGTATTTTCGTCATTGGTTTAAAGAATTGCTCATGGCCCTAATTCGTATACATGTTAGTATTTACAATGCCCATAATAGATTTCAAATAAATACTCAAGTAAATACTATCTAGGCTAACTGAAGACTATTACAAGAAGTACTGCACACAAATAACCCATGATATAGGCTTGTATAATTAAACTAAATAACCTTTTGAAAGTTTAACTTTCCGGCATACAGAAGCTTAATAATTTTATCTTTCTTTCAGAGGTAACAAATTTGCTATCGAGTACATTATAATAACATTTGTTTAATTATAATTTTTAATTTATAGATATTTAGTCAAGAGTAACATAGATTCTGATTTAAATTATGAATCAACTTAATCCGGTGTTATGATATTTCCGTTGCTATGAACATCAATATAGCACATGTTATCTTATTTCCTTTACGGGCATAAATAACCCTTGCTGGAAAACAAGAGTTTCTTTTCTCTTTCTTCGTCAGGGAGCCACAGATTCAGACAGAGAACATTTCAATGAATACTAAAATTTAGAAACTTAGCAAAGTTTAAATCCCATAATTGTAAGACACATAACTTGTAAACGGTCTGTAACACAGAGATCAATGTTGGGCATTGTAAACCACTCTAGCAGGATGCTAATAATAAGGCACAAATACATAGCTCTAGGGTTCTCCACTCAGTGCTGCTGAATCTTGGAACGTTTACAATTATATCTATGCCATGTGACAATTAAACTGTTTCGGTAGCCAATTTTATTTAAGCTCATTATGTTCAAAACTGTTTTAATACATACGCGTGTTCTTTAATTTCTTCCTATTCTGAGTATTAGTTACTATGAATAATTAAGAACATATATTTGGTACAGTTCTTATTGAAAATAAAGATCATGAATAAGTAATAAATTTTAAAGATTTTACATTAAAAAAAAACTTTATTAGTTCACAGTCGGGCGGTTTTATGCAACAATCAGTCAACCCACAAAATTAAAAAAAAAAAAAAAAAATAGTTAACCCTGCTGGAGAGTTCGAACATATGTAAAGGACATACTAAAAATCCTGGTAACTCGTTTGGGATTGGTCTGTCATCTATGAAGAGAAAAGTCAACTCACATACAGTGGTATCTCATGGGGTCGAGAGACCTATAACTGCGATTTCCCCAAAACTGACTCGTTGAGGGTTGAATGGTTGTTGCATAACACCACCCAGTTTAAGGACAGAACAAAGTCTGCTTTATCAGCGTTAATATTAGTAAAGTGTTCTGCTTTCACAAGACTGATTATGAACTATCAAAAAAACTATCAGAATTGACGGTTTACAGAAAAATAATAATACCTAGGCCTGCTTTCTCACGACTCGATTATGAACTATTAAATTGACGGTTTATAGGAAAATAATAATACCTAGGTAGTAACAAAAAACACCATTTTCTCAAGAATAACTGTAATGATTTTTAAACACTTTCAACAATGTTTTAAAATATAGTACAATTATTTATTTTTAATAAAAGTATATGGGAGTTTTGTTTCGACGATCTTTTGGTTTTTTGGTTTGAAGTTTAACGTATCTTTTTAGTACTAAAGATATAACAGATGACCTACAACTTAGCATGGGATATATATTACATCAGGGGTGGACTGGCCATAATCAAGTACCGGCCCGATGGCCGCTGCGCTCTCCTCACATCAGTGCCTTTGCGCCCTCCTTGGGAGGGGCTAAGACCCGTCTTAGCCTCGTGAAGGTGCACAGTTTCCTCTCTGAACACAATTTTTAAAAAAAACAAAGCTACATAATTATTTTATAAATTCGCTAGCCTTTGGCCAACTAGGGCTCCACCCCAGACCCCGGTATTTGCTCGGCCTGCGGCCTCGCTCTTTCTGTTTTTGGCTTTGGAAATCATTATAACCTGAAATTTATAGATTTGACTTTAATATCGATCATTTTGGATGATTTTTATATATCAACCCTACCACCCCCACTGCTCCGCCCCCAGATCCAGTCTTTACTCGGCCTACGGCCTTGCCCTTTGGCCGAGTTTTGGGTGTTTATATATATCTTTCTTTGGGCTTCGCCAGGAAATTCAGATATTTTTGAAAGAATCCCAGAAACGACTTGAGGTGTACTTGGAACAAAACCCAAGCGTCCGTCTTGAGGATAACTCGATGGAGAAGCAAATGCAACGCGGCTGTAAAAATATTTGGACACTTTCATTACTGGTCACCCGACTCAAAGGATGCCAGACCAAGAAAATCAAAACCAGTATATGTGGAACTCGTAGCAGCTTTAAGTGTGATTGGCAACTCGCAAGAATTCAATTCCAAAGTCAGACATGATGCAATGTCTCTCATTCAAAAGTTGTGCTCCTTTGAGACTATCATTGTGGCTATGATGTTTTTATTGATTTTTCAGCATAGCACACCTTTATCGGACTACTTGCAAACATAAAACTTAGACTATATCCAAGCATGGCGCCTGATATCCTCAACTCAAAATAAGTTGAAAGAAGCTAGGGATCAGTTTGACAAAGTCTACAAAGCAGCAAAACACTTTGCAACAGAAATGTTAAATAGTATTGAAGAACTCATTACAGATGTTCCTAGTCTAGAACAAGTTATTATAGATACAGAATTGCCTGAGGTAAGATGTAGAAAAAGAAAGAAAATGGCAGGGGAATCAGCTTCTGATGAAGTAATTGAAGGTAGTAAATACGGATTTGAAGTAACAGTTTTCAACTGTGTTCTAGACCAAATTTCTAACAGCATGCAGGAACGATTTGCTGAAAATCAAAGCTTATACTTAGATTTAGAGTGTTTTGATCCTAAGAAGTTCAAGAGTTTAAGTCTGGCTTGTTGTCACTGAAAAAAATTACTGAATTAATTCCTGATTGTGAAGAGGGAAAACTTAAAGAAGAGCTTCTTTCGTTTCCATCAATAAGGGAAGAGTTTTCAAAATCCCCTTATGAGAACCAAGAAAAGAATCAAGAAGCTGTTAAGGTTCGTACGATTGAAGATTTGATTGAAGAGGACAAGTTTTCTGAATATTTCATGGAGGATGAGGAGGAATATTTGGGGCCAACTGACGATATTGTGGATTTAAGGTCTATAAAATGTGATGGAGTGAAGTGCAATTCTTGCTTTAAGTGCGCTTTCGATGTGATTCTGCAGCACAATATGTACTCGAGACTATACACAGAATTATTCAAAGTTTATAAGTATCTCCTTACATTACCGGCAACACAAGTGTCCTGTGAGCGAGCATTTTCAAAGCTCAGATACATAAAAACAAGACTCCGTTCAAGACTTACAGATGAACATCTGGAATCATTGTGCTTGATGAACTCAGAAAGAGACATTCTGACCAAAATAGACAACAATCTTATTATTGACAAAATGTGTGAGAAAAGCAAAAAGATGCGAATGCTCTTTCAAGCATAAAGCAGTGACTTTACTTTCATTTTCCAGTTTTGTTTTTGAATTTCTTTTTTCACTAGGTAGTTATATAATCCTAAATTTACTTTTGTTAATTTGTAGTAAATGTTTCATGTACACTTTTAAACAACGGTTTTAAAAATAGATGAAAAATAAGTTAATGTTATGATGAACATAGCTTTAAAAGGACGGAAGTATGAAAAATAGCATAAGCCCCAAACTTAACTCAAATCTTCAGTTATAATTAGGCTGTTAACAAATGTAGCCAAAGAATTTAAACTGGTGTGATTTTTGTAGTCTCTGTTAAAGTGTGCAGATTTATATAGGACTAATATATTTAGTACTCAGTCTCTTTCTTTGTTTATGAAAATATTGAATTTGTATAATTCTATCGTGATTAACTGCAACAGCTACTTAATCTTTTGTTGTTTTTTATGTACTAATTTTCCGGGGGAAGCCCCCCGGGACTTCCTTTTATTAGGAGGGAGTATTCCATACAAGCGAAAGCCTCGGATGGATGGCGCCCTCCCAGAGTATGTGACCGCGCCCTTTTTATTTAGCCAGTCCACCTCTGTATTACATAGATTCTCACTTAAAATCGAACTTAATTTTCGGTAAATATTGGTATTTTATATTTAATTATTGCCCCAATAATCTATTTATATGTTTATGTAAAGGAAAGTGACTATATTTGTGACTTGATATCTCGTGAACCACGAGACCGATCTCGATCAAATTTGCCACATAGAGGAAGCTCGGGCCTGGGATGTTTTTTTTTAAATTCACTTTGACGGTAGAAAAAGGAGAGAGGGGGGGAGGAGATATATAAAAAATAATTAGAAGTTAATAACTCTTGAACCACGAGGCCGATCTCGATCAAATTTGCCACGTAGATGAGGTTTGGGCCTGGTATGGTTTTTATCATTCCATTTTGACGACGAAACTTACGGGAGGGTGATATATTTTTAAATGATCGAAAATATCGTTATTCTTGTCGAATACATAGTTTTCGGGGTCGCTGAGACGAATAGTGACACTTCCGATACCGTTTAAATCCAAATTCAGCCCCATTTTGCTTTGTGTCCAAAATGAAAGGCATTCTTCCCGCGCGAAGAACGGGGCAATCTACTAGTGTTTATTAGAATTTAGTTTATATTTCATAAATAAACATTTCAGTAGCAACTACACTCTATGGCATGATTTATGATTTGATTTAAGGAACGGGACGAGAAATCTGAGTGCGATGGTCAGAACCTCTTATTTCTCTGGTTATTCTAGAAATTAAATTCTCTTCTTGGCTCCGTTCTTTAATAGTCAAAATAAAGATATATTGACTCCAAATCTTATTTCTGATTTTTTCGATAGATCGAACCCATAAGCGATTTTCGTATTGCTATAGTTCCTATTTTTAGAGGGAAATGAATTAATATAAATTTGCTAAATGTTATTATATAATATTACGTTCTCAAACGAATTCTGATTTTTGTCCTAATTAACTGCTTCTGAAATATCTACGGACCGAGCCTGGATGTTTCTTCTTGTTTTCTTCTTCGTAATGAAAACAAAATCAATCATACTTAATTCGACTACATATAAATTAGACTGAATTATCTCAATTAAGTTATCTTTATAGAGCTCTTATACGAGAGTGTCAATCTCGTTTCATTGGAACTTTTTACTGTGTGAATAAAATCAATGACGTTAGTTAATAATTTAAAAATAAATAAATAAATAAAATGACTTCGTAAAGTTGGGAAAAAGTTTCCTACTTGGTCTCGAAGACATTTTTTTTTTCTAGAAATGAAATTTAGCAATTCTCATTCGTAATAAAAATAACAGTATAGTATTTCGATCCACTTTATACAACCTCCTCCATTTTCGCTCATTTCATATTAATGAGAATTTTCAAACTCTAGTTTCTAAGAAACGCTGTTCTCCGAGCACAAATAAGAAGCGTTTTCTAAAGAATTTTAATCGTGTAGAGCAAACGAATTAACAAACAATATTTCAGATGCATACGCTACGAGAACGCAAAACATCTAGGAATGACAACTGACGATACGTTTCGATTTTCTTTTCCTTGTTTGTGTTTAAAAATCATTTAAGGTTGGAAATTAATATAAGGAAACACTATTTGATTTAGTCGTACCAATTAACGAACGGGTCTAGCCAATAACTTTCATGTAAAAGTTTTCGTATTAAACTGTAAGGAGTAAGTCTTACCAATTTATCTGTTTATTGATTAAAACAACTTTGCATCATCCAACAATAATTAAATTTTGAGGAAGTTATTTCTCTTTTTGGCATTTCTTAAACAATGTTAAAAAACATTTTAATTAGGGAAATTATATGTTACTAATCTCTTATTTTTTCCTTGTTTTTTCAGGTGTCTCAGACATACACGATCCGTATACATTGATGTTTAATTTGAGTGGAATTGACAAATCAGAAGACATCAGAAGAGCACAGCTTCATTTGCACCGTCGACGACTTCCTCACTCTAACCACTTTTACAGCACTCGTCAGTTGGCGCCTCCTTTCAGAATACGATTTTATCATTCGAGTCCTACCAACGCAGCAATCCTTACCACTCTCCCTGTTCCCTATGCTGTTAGGGGTTGGCATTCATACGATATCACTAATATGGTGAGAGAATGTCGAGATGAGCCTGGAGATATCCATATTTTAGGAGTTAGATTTGAGTCTCCTCGATGGAAAAATCACGATAGTCGATGGATAAGTGTTGATAAATTTCTCAGAGAAGGTAATAATGCATTTCTAGTGGTGTTCTCTGATGACAATGAAAATATTACTTTTGATAGAACTCTCAACAGCCTATTGTTTAACGATGATAGTAGTGATGATAACACAAATGTTGTAGAAAATGTAGCAGATACTATTCCCAGACGGAAACACACTGGTAGATTCAGCTCAAGTAACGGGGTTAGAAGGTCTCGGCTTAAGAAGTATAATTTCGGTGATTACGCTTCTAAATCAAAAACTGAATTCTCTAGCAGTAAATCAGAAGTCGATCTAAGTAGTCATTTAGAAGATAACACTGAATTAGATGATATGGAAATATCAAATGATTTAATTGAAAATCCACCTCCGGTACCTGCCCCAGTAGTTGCTAATAAAACAACCAGGCGTAGTAGTGTGCTTAATTCATCACAATATTCAAATTTGGAGCTAACAAATGACACGCCTTTAATGTCAACTTTTTCCCGAATGAGACGCTCTATTTTTGACAATGAGCTACCCGATGAAAGTCTGGGAGAGAAAAATACAACGAAAGTGTTGCCTGAATTGTTAAATAGGCGCGCTAGACTGAACTATCCTTCGAAACCATACAAGAAACCTCTGAAAGAGTCTAATACAATCCCGTATCCAGAAGACAGTAGAAGAAGATGGAGAGAGAAGAAGAAGGGACGTAAAGAAGGCAGAAGAGAAGGAAGGAAAGGAAAGAGAAGAGGAAGCAAAAAGAAGAACAAGAAATTTGACGAAGATACCCTGATCAATGATACTCAGGTAAGAAATAAATATTCTACATTAATATAGATCTCAAGTTTAACTGGTAAATTGATCAATTACGTAGACTGCAGAACATAAACTTTCATATATAGAGGATTACAGGAACTCATTACATATGACACTTCAATGCACTTCTCCTTATTCTCCTGATGAATATAGTAGATGTGCTTCAGTTAGGATCAAAGACAATCTCTAAGTACTACTTTTAATTACAAATACAATTTAAGTAGCTTTCATTAAAACGTTAAATGAATTTCATAAAATTTATATAATAATCAACACTGAAATATGAAATATTGAAATCTAAAGTATGATTTACATTCACAGTGCTTTGAAAAAGCTAGTCACATAATAACTAACTAGCTTTTCTATTTATTTGCTCCTTAAACTATGCCTACACTCAATTCACAGAATAGATACTTACAGAGCTCATACGGTATTCAGAATTTTTAATTACATGGACAAAAGAAATAGTTTGCGTTTTCACTTTGCAACAGAGATATCCAAAGTTTAAATCCCAAGGCTGACCATCTTGATTGGGATTAGTTTCCTTCAGTTCCACCGAGAGAATGTTGGAGCGGAATCTCGAACTACATATTTAAAGTGAGTTAGAAGGAAGATGCCTAATTTGAAGTGATGTCCATTGTTAAAAGTGAATTTTTGAATCTTCAGTTTGAGTCTCGAATTTGATTCTGGGCAGTATTTATAATTCAGATTTCAAGTCAGAATATATAAGTACATGTTCCATACATTTCAAATATATTGAATGGTAATATTAAACCCGGGCAAACAAAAACTACCGCTTATGTCAATGGTAAAAGTAAGGATGCATAGATAAATTTCTAATTACCATTTTTGTGCAAAGTTTAAAACGGAGAATCCAATGGGACTGTTTTTAAACATATCCACGCATGGGATAGCGAGAAAAATGATCTCAAACTTGCGATCTCTCTCTCTCTCTCTCCCTATATATATATATATATATATATATATATATATATATATATATATATATATATATATATATATATATATAAAAGTAGGTATATACCCATGAATTGATCAAATATAACATTCTAGCTTACATGTTTATTTGCTTCGATCGTTCCGAGCTGAAGATGTAAGTAACAGACATTAAGAACAATTAATAAAGAAACAAAGTCTACCTTATGGATAACAATAAGAAATGATATAAAAAGCAATGAGTTGATTAGTACGTGACTGTATACCTACTTTTGGCCACTATATTTGGAGCCGGATCCAGAATATTCTGACGGGGGGGAACCAATTCAAATGTACTACCAGTACATTTGAATTAAATTTGAAATTTTTAATGCCTTTAGGTATCTGTGGTATGAGTGAGGAATTGAGATGAAAATTCTTTTTGGCCTCGGAAATCGAACCTACAACTTTCCGAATGCAATGCCAATGCTTCACTAACTGAGCCACATCCGCTTGGTATCGGTATAATTTTCAGTTTACAATTAGATTGCTGTTTTAGATCAGGAATTTCTTTAATTATGATCACTTGGAATATGATGGATATTTGTATTGTATAGAATCCTTATGGAAGTGTTGCTATTTTCACTGCTAGCTTCTCATTTTAGATCCCCTAGTGAAAACATCCGCTAGATTTTTTCTCAAAGTTTATCCATTAATTTAGTAGAGTTTTGTAGGACAATTTGGTAGCATGATTAGTATTCTGAAGAACTTTATGTGAACAATGAGCTGTATGTGTGTTGTTCTTGAAATTCAGTATTTGAGAACTTTAGATGCCTTCTGAAAACAAACAGTAGCAGCTTATTTTTGTCCGTTTACAAAAAGAGAAAAAAAGCAAGAAACAAATCACTAAGAAATGTTGATTTATCATTACGTTTATTGTATTATAAAATTAAGATGTCAGCATCAGATATTTATAAAGCATCTTTACATATATGTACGTAAGAGCTTCTAGTTACTAGACTGCAGTGATATGCTACTGGACATTATTATTATTATTACTGTTGTTAATAATCTATATATTAAAACGCTAGGTTTACATATTTCTCTCCAAACAAAAGTTTATTTGTTTGTCTCCAATCTTTATGACAATGAGATCTTGAAAACCACAAGTGCTAGAAACGTGTCGTTTGCGGTGATCGATTCCAAATTTTGTGTAGATTGTCCAGTTCTAATTGAATATTTAAGAAACGTGATCATTATTTCTTTATTACATTTTTAGGGTTACACTGGAAGTGTTGAAATTTTAGAAAAAATAAAGCATAATATAGCATAACTAACTGGACCTGCGCTTTCTACACAGCGCTTCAGTCACATAACATGAATCTCCCTGTCATTTCTCACAACTGTACATGTCCCTTTACAGACACAAGTGAAAAATGTCTTGATAAAAATCGACAAGAGGTTCAATAAAGTGGAGATTTTTCGGTTATTTTTTTAATATCTGTTACCGTTTGAAGATTAGAGCCTCCTTCCGATTGGAGTTTCTAATTCATGTATGATCAGTGTTTTCTTTCTTCTTGCATGCAGTATGTAATAAGCAAATATATTACTCACACAATTAATTATAATGTCAGTGATATATGCTGTTCATTGGACAAAACATACCAAAAATAAAGATTCATCTTAGACAGGAGAAATAGTTATCCTTCCTTTTTCATTATTATTTGGCCATGAAACAAAAGCCTCAGACATATACAACCCCCATATACAACTGTGTGGTGTTGGAATGCATAATGCGTAGGATGTGATGCTTTAGTTTCTTTTTTTAATTTCAACACTTCCAGTGTACCCGTAAAAATGTAATAAAGAAATAATGGTCATGTTTTTTAAAATATTCAATTAAACTGGACCTGGACAATCTACGCAAAATTTGCAATCGATCAGTGAAAACTTCATCTTTCTAGAGTCTGCAGTTTCCGAGACCTCATTGTCGAAAGAATTGGCCACAAACACATAAACTACCACAAACATGTAGTTTAAAAGAACTCTAAAGATGGCAGCACAATTCATTTGCATTGATTTTGGAAAAGAGTTTTTTAAAATACGAAGGCTTTGAACAATAGTTTTAAAAAGTAAAGTTTATCTATTTGAAAAGATCTATTTAAATATTTTTTTTAAAAGTACAAATACTTTAAAACATCTGCCTTTCTTAAACGTAAAATCACAAATAACCGTGAATGGTAAATCAAAAGTTTGCAATTATAAGTTAGAGGTTGGAGCTAAGATGTTTGTATTTCCCGAAGAAAGGGCGCAACCCTTTATGGGGGTAAACGTAAAAAAAAGCGTTTATATTGGTTTTGTAGCATTTTAATAGATATATATAGCATAATATACTAGAGATGCAAAAAAGCCGGCTTTTTTGAATCGATGGTTTTTTCACATAAAAAGCCGGCTTTTTTGGGCAAAAAACGAGAATTTTGGAAATTTTGGCTTTTTTCATTTTCATGATTTTTCTATCTAAATAGCTTTCTTATAGTATATTCTATACTTAGATAAGAATTCCATGACCTAAATGCCATATTTCGCTCTAAAATTCACCATCAAGATGGATGGAGCACATGTTTTACGAATTAAAGCTAACATGAAGAATGTAGTATTTGAGGGCAATTTTAGAGGCTATTTAACTTTATTTTAACTTTTGAGTTATCGATATTTTTTCTTCTCGATATCATTTCAGTTTGTCGTCTGTTTCATTTCTAAAAGCTTAGTACTCTAGCTTCTAACGCAGAAGTTAAACTTACGTTTTTCTATATATCCGTCAAAGCGTACGTTTTTCAATATATCCGTCTAACCGTACTTCCACATTTCTGTTATACTCTAGCTGTGCAACGATTTAGCAATAATTTTCCGGATACAATCTTGAATACTAATTTATACAAATAATCAGTAGCAGATTTAGAAACGTACTTTGGGACGGGTTTCTCTGATTGTTTCATTTTCTAAAATCTCCTAATTTTATTTGGGAGGAGCTTGAAGTTTATGAGTACAGGCATAACTAATACTGTATTTCGTTTCGTTTATATATTTAGCGATAATCTTCCGGATACAACCTTGAAGATCCTGAGAATCAGTGGCGGATTTAGAAAAGTATTTTGGGAGGGTCTTACTAATGTTTAGTTTTTCTAAACATTCGTAATTTTTATTTGACGGGAGCTTAAAGTTTATGAGTAAAGGCATAACTAATAGATATTTCGTTTGTTTTAGACATTCCGTAATTTTGGGGAACAGGCTTCAGTCCGAAAGACCACCCCCCCTAACCCTCGCAAAACCGTCACTGCTGGTAATTAGTAATAATAACGATTTAAAAACAATAAGAAATGAAGTCGGCCAACTCACAGTACACGCACTATTTTTACTTCATAGATGGAATGAAGAAAAGTTTTGTCAGAATGGTCGAATGCTGAGTTGAATTCCGGACTTCTCGATAGAAGTGCAAAAGCTCCAGTCAATCATGTTTGTTGTGCAGTTGTATTTATCTTAACTTAAATATATTCCGTAGTCCTTTTTTTGTGTGTGTTGGTGGGGTGGGGAGAGTTCAATAGTGATATGAAGGGTGTGAGCCAAGAACATGGTAACTAACCAATTTTCAATTGCTGAGTTACACAGCATCAGATAGGCAGCAACACATACCGCTTCGTTTAATCCCTCATGTATAGACTTATGTGAAAAATCAGCTTTCCGACTTTCAAAATGGATTGTGCAGCAGAAAATTTCTAATTTCTTAAAATAGTAAAATTATGGGTTACCATGTTCTTATCTCACACCCTTCATGTTCAATCCCTCTTGTTAAAAATACAGAAAACTTGAGGACTGAATAAACCGTGATGGTGCTTACATAAAACTGTAGAATTTCAAGAATATACAAAACCAAAAGCTCTAGGTGTGCAGCCTTTAAGTGTATAATATAAATCTAAGTATTTTTCGTATGTTTTATTTTAATTTTATTTTGTTCCAAAAAGAGGGTATGGAATATTTTGAAGTAAAAATACTACATAGAATTTTGCTACTTATTTGAGTATTTTTTTTTTAAAGAAATATTTACTTCTAGGGTTGGCTGGTTTACACCAGCTGTTTTTCTTCTTTTTTTTTTAAATAAACAACTGGTTTAAACCGAAAAAAAATAAAAGGTACGAAAAATGCGAATCGTGTGATTTTCATGGTAGCGTTTCCATACATCAAACCATCTGCATTTGTTTTATTTCCTTTTCACCTTTTAACCAAGGTGTCCCATGTTCAATTCTCGGTCGAACCACAACCCTTCTTTCATGCGTAAACAAAGTAGCGGTTCGGATGTCACTTTAAGCGAAAGTCTTCTCCTTGATAACCTCGGTATTACGTAAGGATGTTAAGCCTGAACATACGAAACGAAACTAAATTGTATATTTCTTCATGACTGAATGCCTGTTGTTTTATAAAGAAGCCAAGGTTGCTTAAATATACTGATATAAATTGACAAAATTTATCGATTGCTTACGTAGCTTCCAACATTAGCTTGGATTGTACTTTCAATGATATGTACGCACTAAATTTGTAATTTAATACCTCAGTTTTAGCGTACTGATTATGATACGTTGACCTTTAAATTTTACATGCAAAGCAATAACATGATTTTTTCCGTTATTGTTTTACATTTAGAGTAATGACGGTATTTTCCCGATGGCTAGGGCGGGAGTTTCTCAATTCAAGAAATTTACTGACCGGACTTCTTTAAGCTTATGAGACCTCTTCCAGCATAACCACGTTGTTGCATAATAACACCAAGGCGAAACAAACTTATTTCTGTCAATATGTAATATAAATACATAAAGCAAAATATCTAAACAAAAAAAAAACTGGTTTAAACCAAAAAAGCCTAGTTTAAACTCCCCCCAAAAAACGGGTTTTTGGCATTTTCAAAAACAACCCTGCTTACTTTTGTATGTAGGAGGTTAAAAAAAATCTTATTATATACATTGGTTAATCCTTTGGAATTCATAATGTAAATATGTTGAGAAGTAAAACTGTTTGAAATATCTTTTCGAAATTCATGGTTTAATTTCGAGGTTTTATATTATTATCGGCATCAACCACTAATTAAATGACTTTTTGTGTTGTAGAGAAGCGAAGCAAAATCTGGTTTATCAATTTAAAGCAGAATTTTCAAAAAAGTCCAAAATTTCCCAAGCAAAAAAGCAAAGCAGAAAAAACCGAGTTTTTTTCCAAAGAAAGCCGGTTTTTTTCCGAGCCCTTGCGTCTCTATAATATACTATAATATGAGGTATACATTCCAACACAACAAAGTTCTATATAGGGGTTGCATATCTCTCAGGCGTTTTTCATAGCCAAATGATGAGAAACGAAGGATAACTAACTATTTCTTCAGTGTAATATGAATCGTTATTGTTTGGAGTGTTTTGCCCAATGAACACCATATATCACTGACATTGTAATTAATTGTATATGTAATTATAATAGGGACCTGGGTTTAGAAGTAAATGCAGAGAAAACTGAATACATGGAAGTGCGTCGGGACCGGAATATAGCAAATTATGGATGCGTTAAAATATTAAATAATACTTTTGATAAAATGGATAGTTTCAAATATCTAGGATCAATATTAACAGAGGAAAATTATATTCAAGAAGAAATTAAATGTCGACCAAAAGTAGGGAATCCGTGTTACTATTCGGTTCAAAATCTCTTGTCGTCGCGAATTCTGTCGAGGAATTTGAAGCTTAAAATATACTAAACGATAATCATGCCTGTTGTTTTGTATGGCTGCGAAACATGGTCACTTACTCTGAGGGAAGAACATAGACTGAAATTTTTTGAGAACAAGATCCTGAGACGAATATTCGGAACCAAGAGGAACGGGAATGGGGAATGGCGGAAACTTCATAACGAGGAACTACATAATTTATATGGTTTACCCAACATTGTTAGGGTCGTCAGGTCTAGGAGGCTTAGGTGGGCAGGTCATGTAGCAAGAATGGAAGAAAGTAGAAACGCTTTCAAAGTCTTGACTAGAAGACCAATCGGAAAACGACCATTAGGAAGACCTAGGCGCAGATGGGAGGACAATATTAAGATGGATCTCGCAGAGATTGGAATACAAAGTAGAAACTGGATGCAGTTAGCTAAGGATAGAAGTCAGTGGAAAGCTTTTGTGAACGCGGCATTGAACCTCCGGGTTCCGTAGGTCATAGAGTAGGGATGCATTCGAGTCGAGTCAAGTCGAGATTTAAGCCTGTCTCGACTCGTCTCGAGAAAATGTTGTCTCGACTCGTGTCTCGACTCGAAACTATGTTTCTGTCTCGACTCGACAGTCTCTGTCTCGACTCGACTCGAATTCGAGTCGAGACGTCTCGAAATTCGAGTCGAGACAAAATGTACGAGTTAAAATATACGCACACATCAGCCAGACCATCATGACTACCTACCTAATTGTCAGTATGTCGACTTTTGGCATGGATAAAAACGGCGACACGTCTTGGCATACACGCAATGATCCTTGATAGGTCGCTGGAGAGAGCTGGCACCACATGTGCTCACTCAGTCACCTAATTCACGTAAATTCCGGGAAGGGGGGCGATGTGTTCTGACGTCACGTTCAATCACATCCCACAAGGGACATCACTCAAATGTCCGGCTCCAATTTCAATGAAACTTTTTTTGCTGATAGAAGGCATGTATGCATCATTACTTGTGATGACAAATTTTTGCCATGGTGCATGTTTTCTATTTTTTTTAATAACTTTTATGAGTTGTGATGTGGTTGTTAGAGATTACCACAGAAGTCCCTTACTACCCTTTGTAAACGGAGCGTTAATGAAGAAAAGTGAAGAAAAACCATGTGGATACATATAAGACCTGGGGGGAAGTCGTATGGTAGATATGACCTTGATGGCAGCCATCTTGAAATCCGCCATTTTGAATTAAGGTCAAGTTTTCAAAATGGGAATAGGGTAATATGATACATAATATCGGGCTAGAATTTAATTAGAAAAATAATGGTGAGATTAGTTTTAAGATACACTCATTTGGGGGAAAGTTACCGGCATATTAATTGTTTTTACTTACTGTGTGCGTAAGACCCTTCCTACTTTCGTCTCAAGACCTGTAAATCGATCGCAACGGCAGAGCCCGGTTTCGCACTAGTGTTTAGAAATCTTTAAACTCACTTGAGGCAATATTTGTGGATTATTGTATTGTATTTTGCCTTTAATTAAATTTGAACCCACTTCATGATCTTGTGTAAAGTATCACTAATAGAGAATTTCTGTTTTTATGGAGAACGTAAGCATAGCAATTATAAAAGGTGAGTAAGGTGCGTATGTATTTATAAGAAAGTTTATTTTACGAGTCTTTTGTGGTTCCGCCAACCTATTCTTTAGTTGTTTTTTTTTCAAAATACTCATATCTCATAAATAAAAGAGCTATTATAAAATCTCTTACCACTATTCTTTAATACTTATAAAATTTTATTTATTGTAAAAGCACTGGCGAGATATTTCTTATCGCCCACTAAAATTATGGTGGAGCTCCTTCGTGGCTAACGGTTAGCATACTTGCCTTTGGCGTGGGAAACCTGGGCTTGATTCCCGGTTGGAGTTCATGAGGTTCGGATTCCACGTTAATCAGTAGGTCCACGTCTCACATAGCCTCGCTGCTGAACGGGACGTTAAAATCAGAATCAATTCAACTCAAAATTAGGGTTTTGACTTTATTATGATGTCATTAGTTTAAACGCCCAACTGTCCAGTAATTATCAACATTGACTACATTATAAAATTGTAATTTGTGACGACTAAAATATCAGAAATTAAAGATTATTCTTTGGGTTTTGGAACATTTTGAAAAACGTGAAGAACTGGTACTGCACCGATACAACACACCTTTTGGATTTGTCATTGTGTAAAGTGATACAAACTAAAGAAGAATTACAACTTTATGAAATTGTATTAGGACTTATTATTTAGAAATAAACACCAAATAAGTGTAATAGTTCATATCCGTATCAAATACCAAGTTTATGATGAATCAACTACACAAAGTAGGATCCAAAAACGCTCATTGCAATTTGTTCCATCCTTCAGTCGAACCAGGAACTGAAACATAAAGAGTGACATTTTCTTTTTAAAGATACTTTGTCCAGCTAAGTATTGTGAAGGTTTATGTCAGTAGAAGGAATTGCATTCCATTATACAAGCGCAATTTTACAACTTTATATACACATTAATAAATATCGAACACCCTTGTCCATATGATTAGCGTACGCGTCTTTGGTGCGGGAGACCTAGGTTCGATTTCCGATGGGAACTCCTGTGGTTCTGAACCCACGTTAATTTGTAAGTTCACGTCTCATATAGCCTTGATGCTGAAAGGGACATTAAACTCTAATCTAATACTAAAGACAAATATTTAAAGAAGAATGATGACGCACCAAGATGACGTGAATTTGGCTATCAAATCCATTTTGTGTTTTCAGTTATTTTCTAGTAGTATTTTTTCTAGGCATCCTTTCAAAAGACAGTGATGCAAATTTCGTAACTGCGAATTCCTGTTAGAAGCCATGAAATTATCCGATTAGATGCAAAATTTCCCGTCCACCGTAAATTTACAATATCTGACCGATACCGTAAATATTTAATAGATACCGTAAATTTACAATATCTAACAATAAATAATTTTGAAAGATATCGCTTTCGAGGGAAAAAATGAAGTGAAATCTTTGAGTTTTACGTCCCACGGTTATGCCGGTTAGGCTAAAGGAGAGGGGTGATGATGAGAAATTAGTGAAATCGTGGAATGAAGAAAGTGGGAGGAACGGAAGAACCCCGAGGAAACCCACGCACACGGTGTTTGTCCACCACAAAGTTCACTTGGTACGAGCTGGGATCGAACCAGGGTCCCCAAGCACCAGAGGTGAACGATCTACCACTGAGCTACCGCGGCCCCGCTTTAGAGGGGCCATGACGTATAGTTGAACTCATTCTCGTAGTATGAAAGGCATTATTTATAATTATGCATGATAGGATCACAAACAAAATTTAAAAATATTATGTGCACTTTCTTTTAACAAACATTATATTGTCTTTTATGGTGTGGAAGGGAATGTTATGTTCGAAAAAAAAAAGTCCTTAACACGATTCTTGTTGCTACACACTGCATGTTTCTAGCCACAGAAAAGATGCAGCGATAGGTAGGCTATTTTTCAATTGCTTTACATTAGCTTGATGTTTCAAGTCTTTTGTGTGTTTCTGAAGTTCACTTTTACCACAAAAGAGCTCAATATTAACATGTCTTACATAGCTTTGGTTCGATTCTCAACACGGACTGCAACTACCCGTTAAATTGTGCATCCGAAAGGCACTCTTTGTTAAACCTCGCTTATCACCACTCATCTTAATAATATATATAACTTCACCGCGAAGCAAATGTTGCATTTCTCTCTTTCATCCTAACACAAAACAAAACTAACCACAGCTGTGACACGAAGGAGCTATTTCGAAAAGAAACAAGCTGTGCTTCATAGAGATGTGTACCAAATGATAGAAGTATAAACTATTGTTTTCTTTCCTGTTTATTGATATCAGTTGGTGTTCTTAATGAGTTTACTCATTAGTTTAGAAAGAGTATATATGGAATTTGGACATATGTTGTACGTATTCTCCTGAGAAATTGATGAGACCAGAAAAATTATAAGGACAGATGGAATAGGTTTAAGCGCATCTACGTGACTTTATCAAATATTTATTCTCCATAATGGTACCACGCGGAAAACTTGGTATAGGCCTACTTTTATCTTTGCCTCCCTCTGTTAGCTGTTTCGTATAATATATATCGGATGGTTTTGATATTTCTTCTGATCATTAAAACAACAATGGTACCTGTGTGCGTGCAGAAATGCAAAAGCACAAGGTAACTTCCTATTTGTTTTGGAAACAACAAACCCATTTCACGTGTGCGGAGAAATTGAGCACAGCGAGATCGGGTGTTTACTCACGGTCAGTTCGCAGCAGGAGTCCATCTCGAAAACACTCGCAAAACCTTACAAATACAAAAGACTGCGCTTCAAAGAAAGTTTAGACACAGATGTTTCAATTTTCTTTTAGCATCGTTCTTCAGCAAAAGAGTCGGTTCATTGTATTCGAAAAAGAGAAGGGAGAAAGGGTGAATTTATATTTTATGTGGGGGGTAACGTTGTAAGTAGTATAAACAATACATACCGCTTCCGACTCTGTACGCATACACTAGCCGCGGAGTTCACACACACACACAGAATCAGAGTCCTCACACACCAAGGGTGAGAGCTGTGCCACTGAGTCACAGCGGCCACGGGGCTAGGTCGAGTCCACTTTACGTTTATAGTTTCTTAGTACATAAATGTTACGATTATGAAATAGATTTTCCTTAATGAGCTGCATAAAAACAAAAGCTTTCGAAATGCATTAAACAATTAGCTCGATTTGAATGTGAACTTAAAGTTATATCAGAGTGTAAATACTGATACGCACCAAAGCTCGAAAACTTAATACACTATTTCTTCTATATAGTCAGCATGTATCAAGCAATCATTCAGCTTTCATTTGAGAGGATGGAAATCGAAGGCCCCTGAACAACTATGTTACTAATGTGCGGAATGTATTTATCTTACAGTGAACTGCTTTGATGCCAAGTGGCTTAACTCCATAATTGAAATTTTCCAGGAGTGAAAGTTGAAGTTCAATATCTCATGAACAATCCATATTTCTTTTATGTTGGGAACCAAAACCATAACTACTGTATGTAGTTCATTGTTTTATAACTTAGTGTTTACAAAAATCCTGTTAAAAAAAATACCTATTCATAGAAGTGGATGGTACTTATCTGTACTAGTTCTTGGCATCCAAGCAGTCCATTTATTATAATACTAGCTTAATATACCCATTCTTCGCATGGGGGCTGTATTTGGAAGTCAACACCTGTGGAAGTATCACCATTCATTTCAGTGACCGCGAAAACTAAGGATTTGACACTAGTATCAATCAATATAGGCTATTTATACATGTCTCGGTATTCCTCACCCGCTGACACCCGCAGCTGAATTTGCGAGTCATCGCTGATGGAAGTGTCACAATTGATCTCAGCGACCGTGAAAACTATGGATTTGACACTAATGTCGATCAATTTGGATTACTTTTACTACATGTCTCGCTAAACGCCCCCCTGAGACCCCCTGGTTCCAATTTTGACAAAAACGCTTCGCCATAGACTGGGACCTGGACCAAGGTATCCGTGACCAAAATTTGGTAACTCTCGGTCAACTTGTCTGGTCCCCAGGTCGGTCCCAGTAAACGTCCCCCCCGAGACCCCCCTGGTTCGAAATTTAAAAAAAAAAAACGCTTCGTCTTGATCTGGGGCCTGGACTAAGGTACCCGTAACCAAATTTTGGGAACTCTCGGTCCACTCGTCTGGTCCCCAGGTCGCACAGACAGACAGACAAACACACAAACAAACTCTTTATTTTATTTATATTAGATAAGATATACTATGTAAAATAGTCTCGTATCATAATATGTGATGTACAACAAATGTTACATTATATATTATCCGTAGCTCGTGATATGCTGCAACATATTAAAGCCTGAAAATAGTTGGGCAAGCGAATAATCCAGAAGTTACGTAACTCTATTGCGTTCATGGGAACGAAAACACAATAATTATAACTATGCTAAATTACTATAGACTACCAACTGCTCATTCAGAGAATTTATGAAGTTCACTCTATCGCAATAGTATTATACAAACTAGATTTAGACTACGGATAATAGTTTTATACAAACTAGATAATCAATTATTATTATTATTATCATTATATTTACAGTACAACCAAATACAACGACATTAACTATTAGTTCTAATTAACTGAATTGAGCTGAAAATTAAATCTTGATCTTTAAAGATTAACTATTAATTTTATGCGTTCTGTACCTTTCTAAAGGAATAAAAGCTGGAATTGGTTTCAAGGCTGTTTCTGAGTGAATACTTTCTTCAAAATAATATTAAAAATTATAGAAAGATTTTCGAGACATTCGAGTAGAGTCGAGATTTTTAAGAGCCGTCTCGACTCGACTCGTGTCTCGACTCGAAAATTCGAGTCGAGAAATACGTTTGTCTCGACTCGTCTCGAATTTTACAAAGTGTGTCTCGACTCGAATCTCGACTCGAATTCGAGTCGAGTCGAGTCGAGATTCGAGACATGTCTCGACTCGAGCGCATCCCCATCATAGAGTTAGTCAGTTAGTTAGTTATAATATTTGCTTATTACATATGCAAGAAAAAAAAAACACTGATCATACATGAGTTAGAACTCCAACCGGAAGTAGGCTCAATCTTGCAAAGGGTGCGAAATATTGAAAATCTAATCGAAAAATCTCTTCTTTATGGTACCCTTTGCCGATTTTTATGAAGACGTCTTTCACTTGTGTCTGTAAAGGAACATGTACAGATGTATATATATATATATATATATATATATATATATATATATATATATATATATATATATATATATAGATAGATAGATAGATAGATAGATAGATAGATAGATAGATAGACAGAGATGTAGATCGTATATATAGTGTAATGAAAGCAAAAATTTATATAAAAAATGATTACTGTAAATGTAAATAAGAAAAGTATTTCTTTACTGATTAAGTTAAATAAACTTTAAAACAACCTTAATAATATAATCTAAATAAACAAAAAAGGGCTGTCTTAAAGGACAATGGTCATGTGCAAGCTGATGGCTGAAATTACAAGTAAAATGGAAATTAAATAACTTGTTATAAACGATAAAGGTGATGTATAACAATGAAATGGAAATGAAATTTTCATTAAAAATTAAAAGAAGGTCTCTGATTAAAAATTAATAATAGAAAAATTAAAATGAAAAGCCTAAAGTCTGGGGGAAATTTTGGTCTCAACCCTTTTCTCCTCAATGCTCAACTACAATTTATTATCATTAAAAAAGGTTACAATATTTGCTAAAAGAAAACTGACTTACACAAGGGTCAATCCATGCAAAGTCGTCGAGAAAAAAAAATTAACGCTCGACCTTTTCAAAAAAATCTATTTTTTTCATGAATGTTTGTCCTATATCAGGGAAGTTCAAACCCGCAGTTAATTATTTTTTACAACATCCCATGGCGACGCAACGGCTGCCGCCATTTTGCGTTTATTCGATTTTAGGCGTTAACGTTATTTTGAACATCTCAGCATGTATTTATGTATTTGTCCTAACAAATTGAAAATTGCTGGACGTCTCCAACTCGAGCAGAGCTAAAACTTTGGTCTCTTAACATTTTTGCCTAAAATCATTTGAAGGGGTGAAATCAGGGCCTACAATAGCAACATTTTTGGATATTGAAAACATGTTTGGGAAGAGAAAACAACTGGTGTAGAGATCTGAATTTGTGTGCATGTATTCCGGGGCCATAAGTTAATATACAAAAATTTACAGACCTGTAGCTGCTCCCAAAGGTCTAAAAAATTCGTAAATTGGGTAATTATGCCAATTTAGCATATTTCTCTGTCTAATATCTCCAATGGATCTGGATAAAAGAGAATGTGATATTTTGGGAGTGGTTAGTCCTTTCGT
The DNA here is from genome assembly GCF_964235325.1 of Thermobia domestica. Taxonomy (NCBI): domain Eukaryota; kingdom Metazoa; phylum Arthropoda; class Insecta; order Zygentoma; family Lepismatidae; genus Thermobia; species Thermobia domestica. The sequence continues at coordinate 158,880,713 of NC_137463.1, forward strand.
ATACCATAACACACAACAAAGCGCGTTTTGTGTTTCTGAACAGAAGGGATCAAGGTATTAAGTAATCACGTCATATTCTAGGAGGTGTCTTTTTCATAAAATCTTTTTTGGACATTGAAAACATGTTTGGGAAGAGGAAACAACTGACCAAAAATGTTGCTATTGTAGGCCCTGATTTCATCCCCTTCAACTGGTTTTAGGTAAAAATATTAAGAGACCAAAGTTTTAGCTCTGCACGAGTTGGAGATGTCCTGCAATTTTTAGTTTGTTAGGACAAATGCATGTTGAGATATTCAAAATAACGTAAACGCCTAAAATCGAAAAAAAAAAAAACGCAAAATGGCGCCAGCACCTGTGTCGCCATATGATGTTGTATAAAATAATTATTTGTGGTTTTGAAGTACCCTGATATAGGATAAACATTCATGAAAATAATAGATTTTTTGGAGATGGTCGAGCGGCATATGCTTGATCACTTAAAATGGATTGACTCACAAGAGAGTGATCTTAATATGAAGTAAGCTTTTACTAAGTTATATATTAGAACGCTATGAGACCGAAACAAGCTCAGACTTCGTTTTAACTACTTTTACATCAAGAAAGGTGGTCAAGTCTCATGTTCATGTAGGTCTAAATCACCTTTCTTAATGTAAAAGTAATTAAAACGGTGTCTCAGCTTGTTTTGGTCTCCTAGCGTATTATTGTAAAACTTAATAAAAGCTTACTTCATGTTAAAATCACTCTCTTGTAAAAGTCAGTTTTCTTTTACCAAATAGTGTAACCTTTTTAACGGTAACAAATTGTAGTTAAGCATTAAAGGGGAAAGGATTCTCTTACTTAAATTTCTTGGAGAAAGGAGAGGAACCTACCTGTTATGCTTAAATATTCCTAACAGGTAAAAATACTAATTGCCCCTTAAGTTTACTTTGTTTAGCAAAACAGAAGTTAAACAATTTTATCGAAATTCTTTACTCTTAACTCAAAGTTTTATTAATCAATAGGTTAGTCTTCTCGAGACTCCATGGACGGAAAATAATATTAGACTCAGCGTCCTCAAATTAGTAGCAGAAAGACAATTGGAAATTTATCTAAGTGGGAGCAATTTTACCAGTCTCATGAACGTTAGTCCTTTGATAATTTACATGCAACTGTAATGTAAATTATCTAACAACTGGCAAAGAAAAATTAAATAGATATTTTTGAAATAAATAATGTTTCTACGAAATTAGAAAATTTATTATTCCATATCTACAGTATCCTTATTTTTCTGGAAAAGCCTTAGGTTTGGAAGGTGGCAACACTAGTACGGAAATGGTTGTATAAGTGGTCCTTGCGACGACTACCAGATAACACAGCTGCTTATGGACATAGAACACAATTTAGGTCTTGGGTCACCCCTACCACCACCTAATGTGGTTTTAGTGTCTACATTATAGACTTCTCAACTCCTCTGAAAGACAACCTTTACCCACTTCCCTGTCCTTCATACTTTGAAGATTCTACAAAGAATAATGATGGATGCGGACATCCCTTGTTTTCTTTTCACATATACATCAACAAGAAGTCAAAAACAGTACTCATAGTTTTTCCAAGAAACAGGAACAATTTTTTCTACCTGCCTCAATTTCGTTCCCCCCCTTTTTTTACCTAAGATTCTCAGGTGTTCCCATTCTTCTGTGAGCACCACGAGCGCTCCATTTTTCTTTACTTTTCAACAGCTCATATTGTGCTTTTCTTTTGTACTTTATAAAAAAATTATTTAGTTATTAAATTTTACCAGTTGTTGTTTATTGTTTAGCAATTAATTGTAAAAGCGAATGATGTCATATTTGATTAGATAATTACTCAATTAATATAATAATAGGTTAGATAATTATAAAAAGAATTATAGATTATTCTTAGAACTATGTAATATTTTAAGAGTGAGTTGGAAATTGATGATCAAGTTTAACAAAACCAAGTAAATAAGCTATTTAGATAGAAGTAGATCAGATTTCTTTAGTTGTTTCTGTCTAGCATTTGCAGAATATTTTGGAACAAAGCTAATTGTTTATAACAAATATAAAATAATAATAATAATAATAATAATAATAATAATAATAATAATAATAATAATAATAATAATAATGTTATATTACTACTATTTGTTTCCTCAAGCCTTCAGATCGCTGTAAGCTATTAGTTAAAATCGTTCTCAACGTTTCTAATTGTTTACATTTAACTGTGGAAAAACAGTTTTCCCTCTAACTTGCAGTTACACAAATATTAACTCCGAAATCTAAATCTGGTTACGTCCTGTTAATGATAGTATGCTTTATGTGTGTTGGCGGTAAATTCCGTTAAATTACGCACTACCCTAAAAGTAAACGGTAACCATTCTCTGAAGTGTATGTACTGTGTTCATATTACTTAGCTACTAAATTATATTGTGCTCGACATGTAATAAACAGGGATTTATTTGTAGCCAGGGAAGCCTGGGAATTTCCCCCCTTCTAAGTTTGACTTCCCTGTCTCTAAATTTAATTCAGTCTTCCCAGCCTGGGAAGATATTTTCCCCCTTTCTTAGGCTATACAATCTGTTTTAAAGTACAATAATTCATTTTTTCAGTATGTTTATTGTCACGAGCTGTGTTGGTCTTGTTTATAGAATTGCTTCCCGAAGAGAAATTCTTTCAACTAGCATCACTACTTATCATTCTTAATCTGAGAGGCACGGTAATAAAAAAAAAAAACAACGTTTTCAGTAATCAGTGAGCAGTCATAGCAGTTGTGAAATGGTATCTTCTTCGTTGACATTTGACAAGCACGTTAAAAAGAACGAAAGGAAATGGATATTAGACTATATTTTAACAAAAGAAAAGCTCCTGACGATGAGGCAAGTAATTCCAGCATACAAAGTAAGAGGCTTTGAAGATAGTGCAACGTCCGAAATCACATTAGAGATATCTCATTAGAAAAATGAAAATGATTCGGGACCTAGTGTTAATAATGGTAAGGTTATTTCTAGCCCCAGTGGCTTGTTCTCTTCAATATGTGATCAAAAACAATTTGCAAGCTGGAAAATTAAACGACGTGGCTAGGTGTTAAACAAAATACTAATGATATTCGCGTTGTGTGTATTATATGTACTTCCGTTCGTAAACTCGGTATTGATACAGTGCGTGAGTTTTCTCGGGGTTCTTCTGTTTCCTTCCACTTTATTCATTCCACCATTTCGTTCATTTTTCATTATCACCGTCTCCTTTAGCCGAACCGGCATAAATGTGGGACGTAAAACTTGAAGATTTAATTTTATTTCGGTATTCATACAGAAAGAAGAATAAATGCACAAAGTGTATGGTGCAACGATATTATTGCAAAAGCATGAAAGAAACGTTTTTATAAAGTTTTTGACCACGAAAAGTCTATTGCACACAAAAAATGTTCATATGTCAATATGTGAACAAAGGCATAGGGAAGAAATATAGGTTTCAATGGCAAATGCAGAAGACAGGTGGAGAATTGTGAATGAAATTCGTGTTAAAATCATAGCTACGATATTTAGGACTGCCTACGTTATTGTCCAAAATCGTCTATCGTTTACGATGCTCCCACATCTTATTAAATTACAAGAAATAAATTTAATGGACCTCGGACAAGTTCTTTACTGCTATGTTACATGTACAAAAATTATTGACTTTTAGCTACAGAAATGAAAGCATACTGGCCGAATACCTTGCACGTTCCATTGAACCCTTCGAGCTAATGGTGGATGAATCCTCCACTGTGTCTCATAAACCAGTTCTCATTGTGTATATCCGTACTGTAGTTAATCACGTATGTATCAATATAATTTTAGTATTATTTGAGTTACAGGCAATAACAGGCAAGTTTGTGATTCCGTGATTATGTGAACGTATGAATCTTTCCAAAACGATATTACGGGAAAGACTTATGGCAGTTTGTCTGAGAGCGCCAGTAACATACAAGGCGGAATAAATGATGCTGTCTCTTTACTGCAGCGAGAATTATAACAAAATCCACCTTTTCATCAGAGCACTTCGTGCCTCGATGCCGCTCCTCTTCACCGACTCGACAACTTGCTGCGTTGTCACTTCGTCATAAATACAGAATTAGACAATTCGTGTAGTTGCTCGTGCGAGGGAGAGCGAGGGCGACCTGGCCGAGGCTCTGCTGTGCATAGTCATCGAGTTCGATTCAACTGTAATTTATTGAGCGCAATGATTTGAGACCCACTTTATAGAAAAGTGCAGGTACTTTTCTTATGAAATGCTATGTAATGTTCGATAAGAAATTTAATTCAGTTACGCAAAATGAGACGCTATAAGGAGAATTAATTTTGGTTCTGAGAGCAAGAACGAACGAATAAATAAAGCACCTTTTTGGGTATACCCGTATAAAAGCCAATTTATAATACGTAAAGTGTATATGGCAATCAGACCACTACAGTCAGTATATGGGAATCAGACATCGGGGGAAAGAGCGGTGTCCAGAAGGAATGGGGTAGACTCGGAGCGCGTCATGAGTAATTGAAAAGGGCATAAATATTTCACCTGATTTAATTTTCCGCCTGAAGTTACAAATATATATATATATATATATATATATATATATATATATATATATATATATATATATTGCACGTTCATATTACAGTAATTGGTAAGAATAATACAGCTGAACCACCTCAGCCTTTAGCATTGCGAGTGATTACAAATATTCTGAAAGATAATGTTTCATATTTGAGGGGATGGCTCCAGGTGTGTAATAATATCAAGAGGTTTTAAGAATCTATGGTTTTGCGATCTAAATAAAGATGTGTTATGTTACTCTCTTTCTCTCCAAATAATAATAATAATAATAATAATAATAAATATATCCACCCTAAATTCCCCTGAGAAATTCATGTACTTTCCGCCTTATAGTTTCCCGGGTATAATTGTCATAAATGTCGACACCAGGCCGGTAGCCAGCCCAAAAATGTAGGGGAGGCCGACCGAAGTTAAGGGTGTCCGATCTAACCATATTATAGTTTATCATCATATTATAGTTCATTTGCAAGCCTACCGTGAAAATTTTAGGTGGCCAGCGAAAATTTAGGGGGGCGCCCCAATAGATCTCCCTGGATACAGGCCTAGTCGACACGTGTCATTCGCTTTTCACTTTTTCTGTCTTTGCGTGGGGTCTCTAATCTATCGTTGTTCATTAAATGCTGCTTTCTTATATACAGTAGATTTCGCAACGAGAGTGGCCGCAGCAGTTTTATCCACAGTCTCCCGTACGGAAGCTTTTCTTCCCCCTTCCTGTTCTTGTGAGCGGAAATACGAATAAACGTTAAAAATAATTTGTGGCTCTCCACTTTTAAGAATAAGCTTTTTTCTCCCTCCAATCCTGTAACATTCGGGTGACTGCACAGATGTTGATGGTTCCATTATTTACAATTAACTATTTACCAAAACCAATACTATATACAAGAAGCATAAAAGGGGAATGAAACACAAACACGAACGCACACACACACACATCAAATCTTGAGACGACACACTCACGACAATAACTTAAACTCTACAAATAGAACTTCCGCATTAAAAACAATAAATAATGTATATATACAGTACAATTGATATATTTACATAAATATTACTAAATATTTTCCACGGACATTCGCAAAGTAACGAGGCAATAGATCGCTTTCTCTAGGACAGAAGAGTGGCTCTTCAGCGATCGTTGACGTTTGGCAACAAAGGTTGTCATTCTCTCACTGGGGGTGGCTGAGTTGTAGTGTTGCTTACTCCTCTTCTTGAGATCCTCGTATCTATGACCAATGAATCGAACTGTGGGAGCCCCAAATGAATACAAGAAAAGATAAAATTCTACTGTTCTTAGTCATTTGGAATCGTACCATCAATTCCAAAATTTGAAAACAACGCTAACGGTAAGTTTATTACTCTCATAGCGCTAAATGAAATTCATATAGCAAATTCTTTATAAGACAGCAATTCTCGTGATAAGCATGCCACGAGGGAATACACTCGAAGGGAAAATTCGTTTGTTAGGTTTTTAGGCGTCTTTACCCAACAGCGAGACTATATAGAGACTGGACTTACAGGTTAAAGTGCAATCCGCGGGCCGGACTCAGGCCTACAAAGCATATATCACTTCGGGGCCGCCCGGGCCGTAAATTTTTAAATATACAATCATATTTCTCGGTCCTTTTGGGGCCTAACTTTGTAAATGTACTGTACAACGATATTTATTGGACGTTTGGACCATTCTTTCTTAAGAACTATTAAAGCAGATCTGCAAAATTAAACTTCTAATTGCTGTAAATTAAAAAAATATAATTTTTAGTAAATTATAAAGTTTATGTAATTCGGGTTTATTTCGGGCTCATTTGATTACCACATGAGCTCGGGCCTAAATGCTAAAACATATTTCGGACTCGGGTCGGACCTCACATTATAAACTCACGAGCCGGGCCGAGCCTGGGCTAAAAATTCCGACCCGTGCAGACCTCTACTACGTGCACCGAAGGCGAGTGCTTTGAAGTAACGGGGGTTCCCTTAGATGAGTTATTTTATTTCCTCATTTAAAAATGGCAGAGTTACGGAATGACATTTTCTTTCACTCAACAATTTCCACATTTCTTTCTTTTTTCTTTTTTTTAATTTTACGAATGGAAACATAAGAGAAACAAGAGAACATGTTATAGATGTAAAACTATATAAAGAGGAAAAGAGAAAATAATTAAAGAAATACGTCTCTTTCATATATAAAGCTTGTGCTGTGAAACATCGTGTTGACGTTGACTTCAGTCAAAATCTTGATTTGAACATATGCGATTTGAAGACATCCGGATCAAAAAGCACTTGAGCATCAGACAAAACTTTTCAAGGGCAGAAAAACAAGCTACAAGTAGAATCAATGCTTTCTTATGTAAACGCGATACTGTAGACTCATTTTTCGAACTGAAAGAACGTTTTCATAGCCAAAAGGACTTGATAAAAATAATAAGACTTGAACAGCAAGGTGGTATTTCCTTTGAAGTGGGTATTAGCCAATAAGTATCTCCAAGAAATTTAAATTTAGAAAATAGGTAAGTAGGTTTATTAGATTTAAGTTATTTTGTATAAAATGATAAGAGCGTGAATACGAAGACACTATTCATCCTGTGGATAACAGTGGATCTGGGAGCAAAAGGTTTCTTTATAAAGTGCGAAAAGTTATGCAGAAAAATAACAAAAACATTTTTCACGACAAAATCCCTTATATGCTGAAAACCTGAAAACAAGTGCAAAAAGGAAAAAAAAAAACGCATGGAAAGTCCAGGTGCATACTAATAATGAAACTATAAATGGAGTACAAATTAATTTTTCGTTGCTCCGCTGGTATAGCGGGCTGCCCCTAGTGGTCGCGGGATCGATTCCCGCCGGGAGCTCACCTTCAATGGAGTGGTTCGGAGCCCACTTTAATCTGTAGGTCCACATCTCTATATAGCCCCGCTGTTGAAAAAGGACGTAAAATCCTAAACACTTTCACTTTCAGCTGGTATAGCCTTGGCTTAGCACTCGGGAGATCATGGAATTAAATCACGCGCCAGGACATAATGCATTAGGTTTTACTCACTCAGTCAATGGAATTATCTTGTGTCATTCATTGTGCACCCTTTTAAACCACATATGCCTCCGAAAAGTTAAATAATCTTAACTTCTTCGTCGTAATTTGAAAAGACGCTGACAATAAGTGCTCTAAATTTGTCTGAGCTCTTAGTATTTTCGAATGTGCTGAACGAAAATTCAACCAATGTTTTTCTCAGTAGTGGATATTGAGACAATCATGTTTGTAAACAGACGGAGATGCAAAGCCTTGTGTTAAAAAAAAAAAAAAAAAAAAAAAAAAGCCTCCAAACAAAATAAGGAACACATTTCCTTCAGCGTTCTATTTTCTGTAAAATTTGTTTTCTAACAAGCTTACTACACGAAGGGTATTCTTGAGCAGATTTACTAAATATACTGTAATTGTACAGACTTGTACAAACTTCGAAAGAGCAAGTCCGCTGACACCCATGGAAATGGAATTGACAACACTGAGCAGCTTAAAGGGATTTTTGCCATGCCATTTTGATTTTCTCTTTGTCCGTAATTAAAAGCGTAGCGGCATTTCAGATTTGGCTGGGGGGGGGGGGGGCAAGACCCCTTGATATAAGTAAAATTTCGCGTTTTTCACTGACATTACTATTTTATTGATAAAATCTATATAAATCTCAAACTCAGGGGGGAAATGCCCCTCCCTGTCCTCCCTAAATGACGCCCCTGAATTAAAACCCGTTTTCTAGTATTTATAGTTGAGTATAAAGAAACATATTAATTTTGTAATTGAAAATTTTTAAAACATGCTAATTAAATACAAGATAATTAATAATTAATCACTAATTAAAGTTTTTACTTTTCGGCCCAAGGAAGGAAATTCAAAGCACCAACCCTGCAGAAAACGATTAATTACTTTTCCTGTATACGATAAAATAATTTGCAAAGCTTCATTTACCAACAATCACACTATATTTCATTTTAATTCCTTGATCCCCTAAAATTTCTATTAATTCAATTAAATATTGACTGTGTGTAAATGATGCTTTGTAAATTATTTTATCCTATAGAGAAAGAGTAACTTAGTCATTATTTGCAGGGTTGGTTCATTGAATTTCCTTCGTTGGGCTTCAAAGTAAAAAGTTAAATTATTAATTATTATCTTGCAATTATTTAGCACATTTAAAAAAATCAATTACAAAAATCATAATATTATGTACCTTCTTATTTACAACTATAAATACTAGAAAATATGCTTTAATTACGGAAAAGAAAAAAGAAAATGGCGAGGCAACAATCCCCTTAATTTACGTATTTATTATTTTTAATAATAGAAGGTTAATCAATAATATCCGTAATCTATTTACAAATTGTTGTGTCACAAACATATAAGTTTTCGAAAACTCATATGATAATTAATAGCGAACGTAAGATGACTTGGAAGAAAAGTTGCTGAATTGGATACACTGTCTTTAAAAAGCGCTGGGATCTTCAGCGAGTCCTTTGCCAGTAGCAGACGAAAACCGAAGTGCTCGGATCAAAAGGTGGTCACAAGAATAGACACCAATTTACTCGTGTTTTTGACTACATGAGTCAGAAGATGGAACTGGTTGTTCACAATGTAATGTACCATTACAGTTGAAAGTAATGGCAACTTTTTTTTTACGCACCCTGTACCTAGTAATTTTTTTTTCAATTTCGGTTTAGTTACACAATTTATTTACTCTCTTTACTTCGAATTAAATATAATGAATCGAAAGGTTTCATTAGTAACCATATTCCCACTGTATAATATATTTTATTTATATTTTGATTAAGTGTAAATCCCATTTTCGGATATACAAGTCGAATAGTTACAAGGTTTACCATTCTGATGTCATACCGAAACATAGTTCCGTCATTGGATATAAATTTTCTTAATTTCAGACCAATGTAGAATTTAGTCAGGTACCTAATCTTTCCCTCACCCCCTCTCACTAGTCCATAGTCACTTTCAGATCCGGTTATATCTGGATTTGCCAAATTTCTATTTGCTTTGTAATTTCCGCGGCTAAAGTTTTCGTTCTGATTGGAGGAATTCTCCTACCTCTGGCTTTTTCGGCGCAATGTTATCAGAATAATCGAAGACACGTCACGAAGCACTATCTGTGGAAGTGATCACCATATTTTGGCTTTATTAGGACTGAAATTCAAACGAACTTAAGGTAATATCCAGTTAATTTCATTGATAAACGTCGTGTGATCATTTAGGAGCCAGAAACACATATTTTTGTTCAAAGAACTGTAAAATCAGGGGAAAATATCTGCTTCCGGATTTCTGTTTACTAGGAAGCCATGTTTGCTGCCTATCTAGAATAGACAAGAGTGAAATAGTGACTTTACTTTCTTTTTTATTTCAAATTCAATTAGGGATTAGGGAAATTACGACCTGTTTAGTGCATGTTGTTCGTGTATACAGTAAATGTGATTTTTTATTATTTATTTAGTAATTGCATGTACGTAGTAGGTTTGATAGTTGTAATGTAAATAATCATAATGGCAGCTTAAGCTAGCGTAAAAGGGCTCCTATCCCCTTTTCCAAATTGAACCAGTTCTAGCGGGGGAATGGGTTAGTTATTGTTTGTTTTAGGGCCTTTTCCCCTCTCAGGGGAAGGGTCCCTCAATAAATCTCGTTAAGGTGCCCCCCGGGCATCAAATTCTAGTAAACATGCTTTAAACAATTGGCCAGGTCAATTGGACCTAGGGTTACCTTTCTCATTTTGCCCCCCTTTAAGTTTAATAGAGCCGACTGTATATACCAACAAGGGAGTATTTTTCGTCAACATGCATGTAATTAAATGGTGCATGTTTGGTTTAGTTAGTTGTCTTTATGTATAGTACTAACAGTGATGTATGTAGTTAGTAGTTTTGTGTGAGTGTGTGAATTTTCGGTTAGGACAGTGTATAAATATGCGTTAATTTAGTACCATTTGTCTAACTCGAAGAATACTAAACCGGAGTAAATATTAAATTTCTGATTAATGAGTACAAGTATATATTTCAGTACACGGTAAATTATGCCTCCACTACAGCGCCATAGTGTCTGTTTTCGGCAGTCAATTGTTTGTTGACATTACGACATCGCATAACTTAGTGATCTAGATTGTTTGATTTTGGCCATTTATTCTCAAATTACTTCCCGTGGACATGGTTTTCGGTTCAGATGAGTATACCTTCATATAAGATAGCATGAGATCTTACTGTACTGAAAATTTCAGCTTGCTAGGTCCAGTAGTAATTGAAATATCCGCTGAAATAAAGAATACCTATTTTCTTAATAGAAGTAAAGCCCATATGCTGTTACTGTTTGTTTCAAAATGTAGTATTAAATTCTCTTTTCCCGTGGCTGTAGAAAAATTCCATTGTTGCTTTAGTTTTATCAACAAATTGGAAATAGATTAATCGTTGACAATTTAACTTTCAGTGAATACACGTATGATTTTTTTTTAAAAAAACTGCGAAGTAAATACAATTTGGGTGCTTCGAAACAAAGAGTACGTGGTTCGATGAATGTTATCGTGTAGTAGTTTGAGCGTGATAGATTGTGATAGTTATATATATTTATTAGTGTGTAATATAAATATGTGTATGGCCTGCGTGTAAAATGTATGAAATAGGGTGTCTATAAAATATTACTTCGCGCGAAAATTAGTAGATAATGAATGAATGTAATGATATATTAATAATATGATATAAAATATGAATGAGATGATGACACCTATATTTAAATGGATAGGCCTAGTGTATGTTATATAGTGAAAATATGAATACGTTTACTAAAAAGAAATCTCTCGCGTTTTGACTTCTACACCAGTACATTCATCCAACAGAGTTTGCTACTTGGATAGTAAATTGTAGTTGGGAATTGTGTGTTACTTCGTATTTAAGTACCTCATAATAACAGCCCCGGATCTTAAGCCTTTCAATAGATAGGGTAGCATCATGTGGGAATTACTTCTAAAGGTTGACAGAAATGATAATTAAGAAAACCAACTGCTATATCCTGTGATCATCGAAAAGTACAGGTTTCGGTCATTTTTACCTTTAACATTCATTGCCTCTCCGAGATTTTTTTTTTGTTGCTTACCTTATTTATTTATTGTGCAGTGTTCATATAATTCAGTTCGGACTATCCGATTAAATCAACTGCTACTAAATTAATATTTATGTCATTAGCGTACCCGGATGTCGACCCCTAGTCCCTTTAAGTATTTTCATTTCTTTTCTTAGTTTAATTAGACGAGGGAAATTAACGACATCCCAGACGGTGGCATGTCTGCGCAGGGTAGCTATCGGTGAGGTTTGGCATAGAAATCACCGATCCAAAATTCAGTTTATTTAATTTTTTTTATTTCGGCAAATCATTAGTTAGGGATATCTTAGATAATACTTCTATTTTAGTTTCATTACTGTCCTCGAACCTTCTTAGTTTTTCTAAGGGGTCGAATATTTTTTTTTACTTAGAGATTTCAAAATTGGGGACGCAGTTACCTGGTCCCTTTCCCCCTCTCCTTTTATCCTGCTGGTCTGGGCCGGATACGGGGATCGGATTTCAATCTTACAAGCAAATTCTTGTGGGATTGGGATCTGATGGACACAGAACTTGCATCCTTGGCAGCAGGGCGCCCCTTGAGTCTACGTATTTGAGTAGATCACCCTTTTGGCATGTTAAGAATATTTTGGCTATGGATTTTATTGAGAGCGAAATTCGACTTCTATCTTTGTAGCGTTAGTTATTTCCCACTTAAGTCTTTGGCGCCCCTATTCTTCGTCTTCCTTCTTCTCTATCTCTCTCTGTCTTCATTACTTCGAGATTTTTTTTTCAAATTTTTCAACCTCCCCCCCCCCGGTTTCTGAAACTCATGAAAACGTGCGATATTCATATCACTTATTTCGATCGTATGTACTAACGGAGACATCGAGGGATGCAATTCGTGGAGGTATTGCAGCACAACTCAGGACCATTTTCGCGATATTCAATCCACCACGAGAGAAACTGACGAGAAGGTACACTGTGCTTTCAGATTCCTAGAAACATTTGTTATTCATTGATCGTACAAATTATACCCATTGACGACTGATTTCTGGTTTTCTTTCTATTGATTGGTCATATAGTGTGTATGTATTAATAGTTTGGGCCCACTAGTTTCGAATAACATTGATTTTTTTTCTGTATATACATCTATATATGTACTTACATAGTTTGAAAAGTTACGTGCCTGCTCTATTTGTTGTATTTCCACCTCTTATGTCAACTTATTAAATAACACCAACTATTTTTTTATACGCGGATCTTTAGTAAATTGAGAATGATTATTGATTATCGGGTTTATATATATAAAGTACAATGTTGCAACCTTATGATGGAAAAAAGTGAATTTTTATAGTCAGGGTTTTTGTTTATTTTGAGCCAATAAAATATGAATACTTATCGAATATAAAAAGGTTATGTAGATATTAAATGTCGACGAAATACTATGATGGATATTAAAATGAAATTTATTATATTGACTAATATGAATATATATATATATGCGAGTATGTATGTGAAGGGCTCGGTATTTACCCTGGTTGTTTTAGGTTGCCATAGATTTTTGACACCCGACATTTACCAACTATTTGTGATATATAGTATTACCGCGTAAATTGTAATAAATGACATTTTGTTGAGTTGTTATTGATGTTTGTAACTATTAAAGTTGAATATCATGTTAAATACTGCATGTAAATAAAACAAGTAGCAGGTCGTAAGAAAAGTAAGAATAACCCTAATCCTTATCCAAATTTAATTTGCGAGATCATAGTGAAATCAGTAAGCTACGAAACAGTGTGCCCCTCCAACGAATCCTTCTATCAGTAAACTATGAAACAAATCCTTCCCCTACGATCGGAAACCTAACTATTCAGTGACTAGAATCTTTTGACTACACGATCTATACTAGAAAAAAAATAGTGATCTTAAATTCAACGAACTGAAATTAGGTTAATAATTTAGTAGTGTGAATACAGGAATATGGAAATATGTTCCCAATGTCTGTGACTGGATTCGATAATTTTTCTTTAATCTTGATAAACTTTGAAATTTTATATCAAGTGCGTCAAGTGACGAAATGAGAAATATAAATATATATGTGATATGAAGCAACTATTTGTCTATAGTTAAAACAAAAACGATTAAATACTCTCATGGACACCAATCACAGTGCGTAAAGAGAGTTGAAAAAAGGAGTTATTATCGACGTGAGAACAAAGACTCATAAAATTGTCGAAATGTCTCCTCTTGGGACAGAGACTCAATAAAATGCTACTAAAGTGTTTTTTTTTTAGAATGATTAACCGATTATATTTTTTCTTTCTTTGCCCGCAATGATATGTATTCATTGCACTGAATCTTAAATATATTGACCTTTGAATATTCTTTTTTTCCTTTATTTTCTGTCTTTCGTTTTTTTTTGTCGATTTTTTTCATGTAATCCAACTTTTAATATCACTAGAAAGAGAAATGTGTTATTTGATCTTGTTGAAAGTAGCGGATTTCTGTGCATGCTTATGAAACATTCTTTTCATGTATAAAATTTTTCCTGTTATGTCAAACTAAGTTTTCTTTTATTGAAATGTAATAAATGTCTATAGAAATGTAGTTAGGTTAGTTTAATTCAACTAAATACAACCTGAAGTATACATTGTCCTGTATGAATGTGTGTGTGAGTGAAATGTAGGTTTAGTATTAAGTGCATCCATTATTTTGACATATATGTGTGACTTATTATAATTAATGGTAGTTGGCAATTAAAGTCATTGAATGTCAATACTAACTTAATTTAAGTTGGCTCTATGAAGGAAGTAAAAAGGACCGAAGTAGCCTGAACGAATGATCATCATGGGAGAACTGTGAAAGTCAAAATCTTCGACAAATATGTGATACTCTGATTTTTTTTTCTTTCTCTGTGGTCGATTCTAACATGCCATCAACTTCGTCGTTCATTTTTCAAATATTGGATATTAGTCTAGAACTTCTGGAAATATTGAATAAACGGTAAAATTAAACTTTCTCATCTATCTCAGAGCTAGATTGGGATAATTCGGTAGTTGGGGTCAAATGGATCTAGGTCGGGGATGTATGGGTTAACATGTGTCTACCTTTGATCACCTTAATACCAAACATTCACCCAATAGCTATTGGAAATGATCCCAATTCGATAATTATTCACTTCTCTTTACCATATTTTCTCAAAATATCCAGTAACAGTTTCCTCTTTATCACCTTCTTTCTTTACCTCTTTCCTCTTCTATCTTCCTTTTCCTTTCTTCATCTTCTTCTCTTTTTAAATAAAACTGAAAAGGGGGTCGTGACTGGGAATTCTATATGTAATAAACACGGTCATGTATTTATTTATTTTATTTTTATTTTCTTTAGAAGTCCGATAAAAAGTTTTCTCGTTTCGATCGAACCTAGTATGTTCGAAATTAAGAAATGGATAATATATTCCAATATAATTAGACATAAGCTGATAGCTTCATGAATATCCCCACCAGGGGTGAAGGGTTCCCACTCACGACTTATTCCGTGCATCACATTTGTTGCAGATTCTTTTTCCCTCAATCAGTTTTAGATTGACGAGCGGTGACAGGATTCGTTGTTATGGAAACGGTGGTTTCTATGGCAACGGGCCCCCCTTTTTTCAGTTTTAGAGTGGCGACACGTGACAAGACTGTTGCCATGGTAACGCATGTTTGCTGTGGTAACGGATCTGAAAATGCTTATTGAATAATACAAGTTATCATGCCAATCAGTTTGATTTGGTGAACCGCGACAAGAATGTTTGTCATGCAACGTTTGTTCCCATGGCAACGGATCTCAGTTTAAATGGCGACCGATAGATCTGAATTTTTTTAAGAATGTCAAAGAGTGAGGTTGAAGGCATGTTGAATTGATTACAACATTGAAATTAATAAGAGAAATTTTATAGTCAAGTGAAACAAGTAGAGTCGTTGGCTACTTCGTCATTTTTGTTTCCTTTTCTAAGGGGGAAAAAGAGAAGGAGTGTCAAAATTTTTTCTAAATTGGAACTAAACGGTAGAAGGGTTTCAAGGAAGGATAGAGAATGGGAGTCCTTTAATTTATGAATAATACTTGTCTTGATAGCGAATAAGTATTTTATAGTATATGTGTATTTTTGATATATATCTTGTCTTTTGTAAAGTGTATAGTGTGTCAAAGCTATGGCAACAAATAAAAAAGTTGTTTTGTCACAGGACGAATGTGAAGTCACGTGCACTCAATGCACGTTAGATGAAAAAGAGAAAAGATCTCGCGCCCCGCGGAGATTAATAAGATGCACCGGTTGTGGACTAAAATGGATCCACTTTGCTTGCTCCAATTTGGATGATACTGCTGAAAATGCAGAAAAAGTTCAAACCGGCGAAATAATAAAATATTGTGAGGATTGTGAAAAGGACCGAGGCCAAATATCTCCAGCGGAGATATCTGATCTCGATGATGAGGAAAAGAATGGAAATCACAGTGATTCTCGGGATCAGACGGCAAACCCGAAGGAAGGAATGTCATCTGGAGGGTGTGACACGTCTGCATTAATTCGCCAAATAATGCAAATGATGAACAACAAATTTGATGAATTGAAACAGAACGGTGCAGATATGAGGCGTGAGATAAATGAGATAAATGAGAAGTTAGATCAGAATAGTGCAGATCTGAGGCGTGAGAATGCAGAAATGAGACGTGAAATAAATGAAAAGTTCGATACCTCGAAACGAGAGACCGATGCTCGATTCGAGGTACTAAACAATAAATTTGACCAGATCTGTTTAGACTTTGCTTCTTCGATTAGCAAATTGAAAGAGCAAACGTCTACTGAACTAGAGCAGGTTAGATACCAGGCCCAACATTCTACCGAGCAGCTCAGAGACGAAACAAATGAAAAATTAAATGAAATAGATGTAAGGTTTGAGAGCACAAACAAAAGATTTTGTGACATCAAACAAAAGGTTGAACAGCAGCAGGCTGAAATAAGTAAATTAAATGTTGCAATATCCAACCTATCAATAGAAACTAAACTAGAGTCGGTTGATCAAAGAATTAGTCAAATTCAAACCGAAGTAGACAGTCTTAAGGGGAATATTACTAAATTGGAACTCGTCAAGTCTGATATCTCCTATCCTTTTCCTGATGGCGATTCTCCAGGGAAAATTTTCCCAGAAACAAGTAACGTCCTCCCGGGAAAGAGTCAAGTCTTGCCTGATGCACGGGACACAGCAATGTATTGTCCCCCGCATCAGCCAACCTCGAAATCATGGTTTAGTAATTTCGATGTACCGATGCAGTCGAGTGTTGTGACTACAACAGTCACTAGCGTAAATGCTCACTCTACCTTTGGAATGGTACAATCTTACAGCGTGCTGCCAGGAGGGGAAAGGAGATGTGCCGGACCGTCGGTTACTGCCGTGGTGGGTCCTAAGTTCGAACCTCACATGGTCAACACTAGTTATAAAACCTCTCTTTGTCATATGGGAGCGTTCAGTTCGGTGACCACTCCGTCGGTGGCAAATCCGGTGACAACCCCAACCGCTCAGGATAACGCGTTGATTCCAATAGATTCTTTTAGTGCCCCGTATAGTATGAGCTCTAAAGTTTCCCTCCGGGATATTGAACGTTTACCCACTTTCGATGGGAACATTGCTAACGGGTTACCTCGAGTTTTCCTGCGAAGATTGCAGCAATATCTAGATATGTACAAACTTACTGATGGGGAACGCCTACAAATAGTCGAAAAATGTTTGATCGCCGCTTCGGGCGCATGGTTTGCCTCTGTTAAATACCAAATCCGGACGTTCAGTGATTTTTTGATTCTTTTCAAAGAAGAGTATTGTAATGAGCACATCGAGCGGCTCCAAAAGAGAAACTTACAATCACTCCGGTATGATCGCTCTAAGTATGGGTCCCTTTTGGACTATGCTTGGAAAATCATTGAACTATATTATCAGATAGCTGAACATCCCTCTCAGGCCGAACTGGTAGATATTATAGTTAACGCTCTTCCACCCGATGAGTCCCGGGCCATAGCGTCCCACTTGTGCCAAACGGTGCGAGAAGTCACCTCACGTTTAGCTGCCTTGTGCGGCAAGGAAGTTGGTGGTCCACCAAAACGATACTTCGCCCGACAGGCAAAGATTCTAAAACCGACGAAGACGAAGGTAACGGCAAGTTGCCAGACAGATTTCCTGAGTTATACCCAAGCTGGATCTCGTTATCCTAGTGGGTATGGCTCAGAAAACAACACTAATGGCCGGCGACTATTCAGGAATCGGCCCATGTTCAACAATCGCCGGAGTTATCGTCCCTATGACCGTACCAACATGGAATCGAACCCGGATAGGGGCGATAACACCAGGAGGAATTTTAACAGGACGTACGGAAGAAGGAAGAACGGTAATAGTCAGGGCAATAATAATAATAATAATAGTAACAATAATGTAAATCGACCCCAGAATTCAGTCCCTTCGCAAGTGCGTGGTAACGGTGAGCCTAGAACAATATTAAATAAAAGTGATAGTCGAGAAACTAGATCCTAATGTCATCTGATACGCTAGTCGACGGCTGAAGCCTTACGAATTGTCTCTGTCGATTTCTCAGTTATAACTTCTGTCCGTTCTATTGCTATATGAACACTACCGAAAAAAAAAAGTATCGGAACTCACAATTTTCGAAATTTAAAGGTTTTCAATTGTACAGAAGATAAACGTAGTGAATTACTCGCGCAATACCCCAAGTAGATATAATATACTGTCCTAGTGAGACTGGTAACGTTTGAATGGGATGAATGAGTGTGTTAATTTAACAAGCATCAGTAGTTATTATTCCCAATTAGCAAAATTTTGTTATTCTAACAAAATTTTGTTAATGGGCCGGGGAAAACTGTAATGTACCATTACAGTTGAAAGTAATGGCAACTTTTTTTTACGCACCCTGTACCTAGTAATTTTTTTTTTCAATTTCGGTTTAGTTACACAATTTATTTACTCTCTTTACTTCGAATTAAATATAATGAATCGAAAGGTTTCATTAGTAACCATATTCCCACTGTATAATATATTTTATTTATATTTTGATTAAGTGTAAATCCCATTTTCGGATATACAAGTCGAATAGTTACAAGGTTTACCATTCTGATGTCATACCGAAACATAGTTCCGTCATTGGATATAAATTTTCTTAATTTCAGACCAATGTAGAATTTAGTCAGGTACCTAATCTTTCCCTCACCCCCTCTCACTAGTCCATAGTCACTTTCAGATTCGGTTATATCTGGATTTGCCAAATTTCTATTTGCTTTGTAATTTCCGCGGCTAAAGTTTTCGTTCTGATTGGAGGAATTCTCCTACCTCTGGCTTTTTCGGCGCAATGTTATCAGAATAATCGAAGACACGTCACGAAGCACTATCTGTGGAAGTGATCACCATATTTTGGCTTTATTAGGACTGAAATTCAAACGAACTTAAGGTAATATCCAGTTAATTTCATTGATAAACGTCGTGTGATCATTTAGGAGCCAGAAACACATATTTTTGTTCAAAGAACTGTAAAATCAGGGGAAAATATCTGCTTCCGGATTTCTGTTTACTAGGAAGCCATGTTTGCTGCCTATCTAGAATAGACAAGAGTGAAATAGTGACTTTACTTTCTTTTTTATTTCAAATTCAATTAGGGATTAGGGAAATTACGACCTGTTTAGTGCATGTTGTTCGTGTATACAGTAAATGTGATTTTTTATTATTTATTTAGTAATTGCATGTACGTAGTAGGTTTGATAGTTGTAATGTAAATAATCATAATGGCAGCTTAAGCTAGCGTAAAAGGGCTCCTATCCCCTTTTCCAAATTGAACCAGTTCTAGCGGGGGAATGGGTTAGTTATTGTTTGTTTTAGGGCCTTTTCCCCTCTCAGGGGAAGGGTCCCTCAATAAATCTCGTTAAGGTGCCCCCCGGGCATCAAATTCTAGTAAACATGCTTTAAACAATTGGCCAGGTCAATTGGACCTAGGGTTACCTTTCTCATTTTGCCCCCCTTTAAGTTTAATAGAGCCGACTGTATATACCAACAAGGGAGTATTTTTCGTCAACATGCATGTAATTAAATGGTGCATGTTTGGTTTAGTTAGTTGTCTTTATGTATAGTACTAACAGTGATGTATGTAGTTAGTAGTTTTGTGTGAGTGTGTGAATTTTCGGTTAGGACAGTGTATAAATATGCGTTAATTTAGTACCATTTGTCTAACTCGAAGAATACTAAACCGGAGTAAATATTAAATTTCTGATTAATGAGTACAAGTATATATTTCAGTACACGGTAAATTATGCCTCCACTACAGCGCCATAGTGTCTGTTTTCGGCAGTCAATTGTTTGTTGACATTACGACATCGCATAACTTAGTGATCTAGATTGTTTGATTTTGGCCATTTATTCTCAAATTACTTCCCGTGGACATGGTTTTCGGTTCAGATGAGTATACCTTCATATAAGATAGCATGAGATCTTACTGTACTGAAAATTTCAGCTTGCTAGGTCCAGTAGTAATTGAAATATCCGCTGAAATAAAGAATACCTATTTTCTTAATAGAAGTAAAGCCCATATGCTGTTACTGTTTGTTTCAAAATGTAGTATTAAATTCTCTTTTCCCGTGGCTGTAGAAAAATTCCATTGTTGCTTTAGTTTTATCAACAAATTGGAAATAGATTAATCGTTGACAATTTAACTTTCAGTGAATACACGTATGATTTTTTTTTAAAAAACTGCGAAGTAAATACAATTTGGGTGCTTCGAAACAAAGAGTACGTGGTTCGATGAATGTTATCGTGTAGTAGTTTGAGCGTGATAGATTGTGATAGTTATATATATTTATTAGTGTGTAATATAAATATGTGTATGGCCTGCGTGTAAAATGTATGAAATAGGGTGTCTATAAAATATTACTTCGCGCGAAAATTAGTAGATAATGAATGAATGTAATGATATATTAATAATATGATATAAAATATGAATGAGATGATGACACCTATATTTAAATGGATAGGCCTAGTGTATGTTATATAGTGAAAATATGAATACGTTTACTAAAAAGAAATCTCTCGCGTTTTGACTTCTACACCAGTACATTCATCCAACAGAGTTTGCTACTTGGATAGTAAATTGTAGTTGGGAATTGTGTGTTACTTCGTATTTAAGTACCTCATAATAACAGCCCCGGATCTTAAGCCTTTCAATAGATAGGGTAGCATCATGTGGGAATTACTTCTAAAGGTTGACAGAAATGATAATTAAGAAAACCAACTGCTATATCCTGTGATCATCGAAAAGTACAGGTTTCGGTCATTTGTACCTTTAACATTCATTGCCTCTCCGAGATTTTTTTTTGTTGCTTACCTTATTTATTTATTGTGCAGTGTTCATATAACTCAGTTCGGACTATCCGATTAAATCAACTGCTACTAAATTAATATTTATGTCATTAGCGTACCCGGATGTCGACCCCTAGTCCCTTTAAGTATTTTCATTTCTTTTCTTAGTTTAATTAGACGAGGGTAATTAACGACATCCCAGACGGTGGCATGTCTGCGCAGGGTAGCTATCGGTGAGGTTTGGCATAGAAATCACCGATCCAAAATTCAGTTTATTTAATTTTTTTTATTTCGGCAAATCATTAGTTAGGGATATCTTAGATAATACTTCTATTTTAGTTTCATTACTGTCCTCGAACCTTCTTAGTTTTTCTAAGGGGTCGAATATTTTTTTTTTACTTAGAGATTTCAAAATTGGGGACGCAGTTACCTGGTCCCTTTCCCCCTCTCCTTTTATCCTGCTGGTCTGGGCCGGATACGGGGATCGGATTTCAATCTTACAAGCAAATTCTTGTGGGATTGGGATCTGATGGACACAGAACTTGCATCCTTGGCAGCAGGGCGCCCCTTGAGTCTACGTATTTGAGTAGATCACCCTTTTGGCATGTTAAGAATATTTTGGCTATGGATTTTGTTGAGAGCGAAATTCGACTTCTATCTTTGTAGCGTTAGTTATTTCCCACTTAAGTCTTTGGCGCCCCTATTCTTCATCTTCCTTCTTCTCTATCTCTCTCTCTGTCTTCATTACTTCGAGATTTTTTTTTCAAATTTTTCAACCTCCCCCCCCCCCCGGTTTCTGAAACTCATGAAAACGTACGATATTCATATCACTTATTTCGATCGTATGTACTAACGGAGACATCGAGGGATGCAATTCGTGGAGGTATTGCAGCACAACTCAGGACCATTTTCGCGATATTCAATCCACCACGAGAGAAACTGACGAGAAGGTACACTGTGCTTTCAGATTCCTAGAAACATTTGTTATTCATTGATCGTACAAATTATACCCATTGACGACTGATTTCTGGTTTTCTTTCTATTGATTGGTCATATAGTGTGTATGTATTAATAGTTTGGGCCCACTAGTTTCGAATAACATTGATTTTTTTTTCTGTATATACATCTATATATGTACTTACATAGTTTGAAAAGTTACGTGCCTGCTCTATTTGTTGTATTTCCACCTCTTATGTCAACTTATTAAATAACACCAACTATTTTTTTATACGCGGATCTTTAGTAAATTGAGAATGATTATTGATTATCGGGTTTATATATATAAAGTACAATGTTGCAACCTTATGATGGAAAAAAGTGAATTTTTATAGTCAGGGTTTTTGTTTATTTTGAGCCAATAAAATATGAATACTTATCGAATATAAAAAGGTTATGTAGATATTAAATGTCGACGAAATACTATGATGGATATTAAAATGAAATTTATTATATTGACTAATATGAATATATATATATATGCGAGTATGTATGTGAAGGGCTCGGTATTTACCCTGGTTGTTTTAGGTTGCCATAGATTTTTGACACCCGACATTTACCAACTATTTGTGATATATAGTATTACCGCGTAAATTGTAATAAATGACATTTTGTTGAGTTGTTATTGATGTTTGTAACTATTAAAGTTGAATATCATGTTAAATACTGCATGTAAATAAAACAAGTAGCAGGTCGTAAGAAAAGTAAGAATAACCCTAATCCTTATCCAAATTTAATTTGCGAGATCATAGTGAAATCAGTAAGCTACGAAACAGTGTGCCCCTCCAACGAATCCTTCCTTCAGTAAACTATGAAACAAATCCTTCCCCTACGATCGGAAACCTAACTATTCAGTGACTAGAATCTTTTGACTACACGATCTATACTAGAAAAAAAATAGTGATCTTAAATTCAACGAACTGAAATTAGGTTAATAATTTAGTAGTGTGAATACAGGAATATGGAAATATGTTCCCAATGTCTGTGACTGGATTCGATAATTTTTCTTTAATCTTGATAAACTTTGAAATTTTATATCAAGTGCGTCAAGTGACGAAATGAGAAATATAAATATATATGTGATATGAAGCAACTATTTGTCTATAGTTAAAACAAAAACGATTAAATACTCTCATGGACACCAATCACAGTGCGTAAAGAGAGTTGAAAAAAGGAGTTATTATCGACGTGAGAACAAAGACTCATAAAATTGTCGAAATGTCTCCTCTTGGGACAGAGACTCAATAAAATGCTACTAAAGTGTTTTTTTTTAGAATGATTAACCGATTATATTTTTTTCTTTCTTTGCCCGCAATGATATGTATTCATTGCACTGAATCTTAAATATATTGACCTTTGAATATTCTTTTTTTCCTTTATTTTCTGTCTTTCGTTTTTTTTTTGTCGATTTTTTTTCATGTAATCCAACTTTTAATATCACTAGAAAGAGAAATGTGTTATTTGATCTTGTTGAAAGTAGCGGATTTCTGTGCATGCTTATGAAACATTCTTTTCATGTATAAAATTTTTTCTGTTATGTCAAACTAAGTTTTCTTTTATTGAAATGTAATAAATGTCTATAGAAATGTAGTTAGGTTAGTTTAATTCAACTAAATACAACCTGAAGTATACATTGTCCTGTATGAATGTGTGTGTGAGTGAAATGTAGGTTTAGTATTAAGTGCATCCATTATTTTGACATATATGCGTGACTTATTATAATTAATGGTAGTTGGCAATTAAAGTCATTGAATGTCAATACTAACTTAATTTAAGTTGGCTCTATGAAGGAAGTAAAAAGGACCGAAGTAGCCTGAACGAATGATCATCATGGGAGAACTGTGAAAGTCAAAATCTTCGACAAATATGTGATACTCTGATTTTTTTTTCTTTCTCTGTGGTCGATTCTAACATGCCATCAACTTCGTCGTTCATTTTTCAAATATTGGATATTAGTCTAGAACTTCTGGAAATATTGAATAAACGGTAAAATTAAACTTTCTCATCTATCTCAGAGCTAGATTGGGATAATTCGGTAGTTGGGGTCAAATGGATCTAGGTCGGGGATGTATGGGTTAACATGTGTCTACCTTTGATCACCTTAATACCAAACATTCACCCAATAGCTATTGGAAATGATCCCAATTCGATAATTATTCACTTCTCTTTACCATATTTTCTCAAAATATCCAGTAACAGTTTCCTCTTTATCACCTTCTTTCTTTACCTCTTTCCTCTTCTATCTTCCTTTTCCTTTCTTCATCTTCTTCTCTTTTTAAATAAAACTGAAAAGGGGGTCGTGACTGGGAATTCTATATGTAATAAACACGGTCATGTATTTATTTATTTTATTTTTATTTTCTTTAGAAGTCCGATAAAAAGTTTTCTCGTTTCGATCGAACCTAGTATGTTCGAAATTAAGAAATGGATAATATATTCCAATATAATTAGACATAAGCTGATAGCTTCATGAATATCCCCACCAGGGGTGAAGGGTTCCCACTCACGACTTATTCCGTGCATCACATTTGTTGCAGATTCTTTTTCCCTCAATCAGTTTTAGATTGACGAGCGGTGACAGGATTCGTTGTTATGGAAACGGTGGTTTCTATGGCAACGGCCCCCCCTTTTTTCAGTTTTAACAACGCTGTTAATACGGTTTCATATATGGTTCATTTTCAAAACTTTGTAGAACGATTACACGGTGTTTACTCAATATCCCCGTAGAACACGAGAAATCGAATTAATATCAGGAGAACTAAGTATTCGCTTCTATGCTATTACTAATGTTTTTGATGTATGGTCGTGAGGCTGTTCATATCGTTCAGCAGAAGCATTGTGGAAGTCCTACCCTGCGCTAGTGGAACACTTTCGAGAAGCTTCTACAAATTTGCAGAGAAGCTTTGAGCAGCGTGCAATATTTTTGGGCCTGCAAAATTTCACTAAATGGAATTTTGTTTATGAAATGTCCATGATCCGAGATGTGCTGGAACCTCTAGATGTCCTTAGCCTGTTTCTACAAGAAAGGTCAGCATCCCTTGTACTGTACAGGCAATAAGCAAAATTGAAACAACTGTAGGTGTACTGGAAGCGTTGCAAGAAAAGGATGGCATGTTCATGGAAGAATTACAACGTCAGTTTCAAGAAACTGGTCAGTTTTGTGGAGTCCCACTTGCAAAACCCTTAGACAGTTCTCTTGAGAAGTACCAGCAAAACAGATTGCAATTCTGTCAAGGTCTAGCAGATAACATACGGTCTTGCTTTCCTAACGAAACGTTCAGTAGGGTCGAGGTTTTGCTACAATCCAAGTGGTCAGAAGAATTGTCTGCAAGAATGTTATACGGCGACAAAGAAGTAATGGAAATTAAAATAAAATAAAATTTTCCTCTGATAATATAGCCAAAATTCTGCAGCATTCCGAGAGAACTCCTAATATTGGACCAAATCTACAAAATCTTAACATGAAATCATTGTTCTAGTTTCTTCTGCATACTGTGGGAGAGACTTTTCCAGCTTAAACTTACAGCACACTGGCGCTAGAAACCCTTTATCTGTTAAAAAAAAAAAAAAAAAAAAAACTCGAATCTACCAGACATTACGAGACTTCTTTCAATGTAGTAAAGTATATCACCAGCTGGATGAAAAGTGGACATCATTCTGCTACCGACAAATCAACTGGGAAAAAGACGTTGTCCGATTTAAACCAATCTCCTATTGCATCACTATTCTAAAGTGAGGTGCGGTGTGACAGTACTATTAATTCTACTGGTATTAAAACTTATTTATGGTATGAAGAATGACATTTAACACCGTCTTTCCCCTTCTATTTAATAAAATTAGATTCAAGTGTATGTGCACTTATCATTGTTATGAAAAAGTAAACTCTTAACTTTTGTAGTATTTATTGTTCGGGCAATGAATTTCGTCTTCAAATACCTAATAAGAATGGAATAATGAATTAATTGTCATAACAAAACAGTTTCACGTAGGAGTGTGACACTTGTTATGACAAGTTATGCAGGTTGCAATGTAAGTATAGGGCTTTTGCTGGATGCTGCACACTTGTCCTCAGCAGTAGGACGAAAAGTAGCAAGGTAAGTAACGAATGTGATCTCATCTACCTAACCAAATGTTATCTAACGTCCCTACCAATATTTATCATAAAATTGTTTTTTTTTAATGAAAAAATTATGAACTTGGAAACTGGCTATGAAACTAGTACCATAATTTCAAAGTATATAGGTTTAAAAATAACGTTGTCCCAACCTGACTTTATAGTTGTTCTGTTATACGGAACACAATCTTTCATAAATATTCCCCCCTTCTACAAAATCTACAAATAAATCACTGGTAATAAATACTTGTAGATTTTATGTAAGTAATTACAACCTTATTTATATGTAATACGACCCTTGTGTTAGTAATAAACAGCAATATTCACGTTCAGCATTATTACTACACTTTCAAATAATTAAATTTAAAAAATCAGCTTTTAAGTTGCACACTTACATCGTTTACTGGCGTCATGTAAGCAGGCGTCATGTAGCAGAGCAGTATTGCTAACTGCTATGAATTAGCATTATTTACCGACTGAGACGTTTCCCTTTTATAATAAGGATTATACGTACCATCAGTAACATGATATTTTACTTGGTGTAAATTTAGAAACTTTCATGGTGGAAAAGTAGCTTGTATTACTTTGTAATCCGAGTGGTAGATCACTTAAGTCTGGTGCGTGAGGCCCCTGGTTCGATCCCCAGCCAAGTAAGTTTTTAGTGGACTGCATCGTGTTCGTGGTATTTCTCGGGGTACACCCGTTTCCTCCCACATTCTCATTCTATCGATTCTTTCAACATAATTCGCTTGCATTAATCATCGTCTCCCTTAGCGTAAAGGACATACGGTAAACGTGGGACGTTAGACTAAAAGTTTTCCTTTTTTAAGCCAATGTACAAGGACGGACAATAAAAATTTAAGGGGGGGAAGGCTCTGTTCTAGATTGCAATTGAGCAACAGGAATCTGTCGCAACAAAACTGGTGACTTGTTTTGTCTGGTCGGTTGCAATAACCACATATTGCCATTTGTGTGTGTGTGTGTGTTTGTAAAGTTTCCAAGTTTTCATTTAACTTCGACTTTATGCGGAAACGTGGTTTGTTAATTAGAACAATTAGGTTGGAGAAAAGAAGAAACCAATTTTCTTTAGAAAACAAAAATCTTTGCTTTTAAGACATTTTTATTTCCGAAAAAAATAAACAGAGAAAAGCAAATATTTCAATGCATGTGTACAGATATTTTAGGGTGGGCATGTGTAGTCTAGGGGGCGCTAAGCTTCCCCTTGAATATGCCTGAATTCAACACTGCACTTTACTTATGTTCAACAGCCCAAGAACATCATGAATATATTGATAGAATAAAATAAAATCTCAAATTTAACATTCCACGGTAAAACCAAGTAGGTTTAAATAGAGTGGTGCTTAATCAAAATGAACGATTATGAAATAATTGCTGGAATGAGAATATAGGAAACGGAAGATCCCCGAGAAAACCCACGGATACAATATTGTTCACCATAAACTTACATCCCCTTGGATGGAAGATTATCTTTTGTATTCCAACAATAAACAACAAACGTTTCAGTCCTTCATTCTGTGCATCACGCCATTTCCTACACTAACAGATGGTTCCTGCGTTATTGCTTGTCTGTCTAGGATGACTGCGTGTTATCATTTGTTTACTCAAAGATTCAAATCAACACAACGTTGTGCGTAACGAAGTCCTTGAATAATTGCGTAAATATGGAATGGAGTTTAGAGAGGTTGAGGGACATGCACACTACATAAAATATTAAATGTAAATAATTAATGTCTCTAATTACTCATAGTTTGACGTAAAGTATACAGCAGGAAGACTCAGGCGAAACGACTAATTGTCATAATAATGGTAGCTCTTACATTAATAAAGAAGAAAAATAAATCATCGTAAAGAAAATATGTAGGTGTATATACAGGGTGAGCTGAATTGATTGTTACAAGTCAATTTTTCGTCAAGTATGTATCGGGAAAGCAAGATGATAAGAACCCAAAGTGAAGAGCGTAATGAGGCCAATAAGACTATGATAAGTAAAGTGCCTCCATGGCCCCCATCATAGTATCTATGAGGCCAACTTAAATTTTGAAATAGCAATATGGGTCTAGTGATACCTCGTTCGATAATATCTTGGAAAACGAAACAACTTTGGTAGAAAACAAATGACGATACGGAGAACTATTTCAAAAATGGCTGCCGAAAATGAGTAATGTTTCAGATTAACTCACATAGTCTGTACTAACAAAACATCATATTCCACAAATGTAGTAAGCCACTTCATTCAAGTGTCAACAAGACTCCGTTAGAGGGACGGATAATGTTAAATTGAACCCCTCGTCTAAAATATGAAAAAGAGTAACTTCTAATCAACGTTACTGTATTACTGTTGCCATAATCTGTAATCAGACTTTGGGAGTATTTACTTGTACCATGATGCAGAAAATACTAGGAATTAATATAGTGAGAATTCGTGATTTGTCATACCACAAAGTAGTAAATGCTGAGTGTTGTTCAGCGACTACGCCATCGTGGATGTCTCGTTACCTATTTGCAAGGGTGGTAATGACTTGAACTAGAGTTTATACTGAGGATGTAAGCTGATTTTCGAACATCGAATCATAACAGTGCGGGAAAATTGCACATTCGCATGCTAATAGAGAGGAAAATATTGAAAAAAGCCTCTGTTTTAGCTTCAGTTCGCTCTAAGGGGTTAAAATTTGAATAAAAAATTGCCAAATATTGCTTTAACGCTCGTATTTTAAAGATTAAGATTTTCAACTTCTAATAGCAAAATCAAACATTTATACTTCGTACACATGGCCTAAAATTAACAAATTTAGGTGAAAAATTATTGTTTTGCAGTATTACAAAGTAACGCATTCTTACATTAAAAATATATACAAGGCTATTTTTCTTACTCATTTGTTCTAGAGAATGATATCATATGTTCACATTTGATATGAAAACTTACGTTGCGGTATTTTGCCCATTTCATTAAACTATTCATCCTAAAATTATCCAGATCTAATCATATGAAGGTGGCTGTAATTCGAGCTCCATTTACGACCCTACCAGAGCATCTTAAATTATGTTGTTTCACCATTATCAGTTAAAAGCATAATCTTGAGATTGAATTTTTGTCAAATTTAGGCATCAAAAATGGCAATGTTTTTCATTTATAGCCGTCTCTGTTATCTTATCCGAACATTTTTCCGGCGTACTCTGACATGAGGTTAACACATCGTTGCACTGTTTAAGAGTGACAAGAGAAGTTTATAAATTCAAAGAGTCAGAAAGAGTTCTATTTTGCATAATTTAGGTCTATAAAATATTTTGTTATCAAGCTTTCCATCATTGGAGGGGAACAACTTACATTTCTTCCCATAAATCAGTTCAATGTAGTTCTTGGCATCAAAATATATTGCAGGAGGCAGAAAACTTGTGCGTCCATTTAGTTAATAAAAGGAATAAAATATAATAAATTCTGCTAAAGAGAGTAAAGAGGATCATGAGATTTCATGCATTAGATAAGGGACATGAATTACCACTGTTAACGTCATCGTTTTCCGTGAAGATCTTAACGGATTGATTCTATTAACAAGCTGAACCGGGATAATCGCTCCAGCTGTCTATTGCCAAAAGAACATGGTTCAATAGTTATTGTGTGGAGCAACGGACATACATACGTACTAACATTAAAATCTTATAGGGTTATGTCCCATTACCGTGATCCTAATACGATACAAATTCGCGAACTATAGTGTATTTATTAGCGTTTCAATAATGAATGAGGAATTTGATGTTTAGCAGATTGTCGTTCTAATGCAATACAGTTTCCGGGCAAATTTTCAG
The DNA here is from genome assembly GCF_964235325.1 of Thermobia domestica. Classification (NCBI taxonomy): domain Eukaryota; kingdom Metazoa; phylum Arthropoda; class Insecta; order Zygentoma; family Lepismatidae; genus Thermobia; species Thermobia domestica. The sequence goes on from NC_137463.1 coordinate 158,910,686, forward strand.
CTTGTCACAAGTCTCCGATGTCATCCATTAATTACGATTTGTTTCTCTTTCTTCGTATTATACTATCTATTCGGATATATAAAGGTGTAAAAATTTAGTGTACGGGCCTTATGAGAGGATTCTCTTCTTTGTTTCTTAAACTCAATTTTGGTTTTATATCTTTAGAGCCCAGGTCTAAGTCGCTTAAATTGCTGAGTTTTGTTATCAATAATAATTATTATTATAGCAGTTTTAATGTAAACATTGATGATTATGAAAGAAGGCGATGAATCGCAGAGAGGATTCACAAGATAAAATTGGGCGCAAGAAAACCTTATAATAAATATTGTTGGTAAAACTGTCAGTCTAACCATTAATTGAAACCTGGTGGAAGCAAAAGAAATAGTACACCTTCTAACGTAAATATTTATAAATGCTACACACATTATTATGCATATTCCTCTTTTGTTTACCTTTCGTTTTCTAGCAGTCTCGAATTCGATGTTGTATGTGAATAAACTATATAATTTTTGATACTGAACCACCATCGTGGGGCAGTTGGGAACGTATTAGAATTTAGAGAGTGATTCAGAGTTAGACCGCACACTTTGGTGGAATAAGTAAGTTTGGAAGGGCTCCGCTGATATCCGAACGAGACAATTGTGTTTCCATTTGATATGTTATAAGTAGACGAATCCCAAAGTTATACGTGCCACCGGGTAGGATATCGTGAGTTACAACATATTTTGTAATGTACAAGCTACAAAGCTGGCAAAATAGTTCGAACCGGCTCATTTATTCGGAAACGGTTGGGTAAATGGAAAGCTCGGCGAACTCGTATTCCATCACTTTCAAGGGCACATCTTGGGGGTAAAAGAGTTTGCCCCAGGGTCCTCACAAGGTACCAGACGAAGTCGAACTCAAAAGTTTCAAATGGCAAGAGGGGTTAAGTAGCACATCGTTTGAAAGCTGTTGTGGACTAAAAGAAAATGATACAAGTCTCAACTCTCTACGACAACTCTGTGCAAAATGGCAGCGGGTCAAAATATAAACAAAAACAATTGGAGTTCATGGCCATTCCTATCAGAGTTGGCGTGGGTCAATGAAAACTTGACCCACGACCCATTGACCCACCACCCACCGTGACCCACTCTGACCCACCACCCACCATGACCCACTCTGACCCACCACCCACCGTGACCCACTCTCATCCACTGTGACCTACTCTGACTCATAAAAAGCCATTGTCAGCAACTCTGAACACGATCCACGGCCTCTTCTGTACTGACTAAAGAGTTTACAGTTGTAATAAAACAAGACTGTGAAATTGTCACCAATCGGAGTTTGAATTTCTAGTCAATCGCTCAAGCACCACTCTGTTACAATAACGGTGGATCTGACCTTTACGGTGGATCTGACCTTTAAAATGGTAAAGTGTTTGTCAGTGTGGAAATTGAAACAGTTCGAGGTGGGGGAAATTAGTGTGTGCCTAAAATATACTTGTAATAAGAGAGTATTCTTGCAAGTGTTAATTTCTGAACGCATTCCAAAACAAACTTCTATTCGCAGGAAAATACCCCTGTACAATATGGAAAAGGTTATGGTTTCTTAGTTCACAGTATTTTTCTCACAAAAGACTTGAAAGATCAGTTTTTCATAGTGTATAAAGGTGCTCGGGTACTCTATGTGAAAGCATCTCCATAAAGTATGCTCATAATTATAATTTGTGTAATCACTAAAACACCACGTTAAATTTAAGTTACAAAAATGCATAATTACAATTATTATGAATATTTATTCAAAGTAGTTTACCTAAAGCAAAGAAGAGACTTACTAAAAAGTAGGTACAAAGTTGAATAACACAAATAAGCCATTAGTAATACAAGTATACATTTTCCATAACTCGTAATTTTCCACCTTAAAACAAATCTGAAATCGGGTTTATTTCCTGTTGGTAACTTGTTCGTGGTAAATCATCCGCAGGGGAATGATGTCCATCCTTCACCCAAGAAATAACTAGCTCGTCTATTTCGAGCTTGTCTAGCGGTGGGCCATTAACATTGATGAACAACAAGTTAGATAATGTTAGAGCACTTAATCTATTTCTAATATCAGTCATCTGTAAATTCATAAGGGGAAATCCCCGTTCGCACTCTGTCGTGGAAATTTATAATACTTCTACCCGATTTCTGCAACTCCTCATCGACAATCTGCTTGTTAGGCTTAAGTCTGATAACGATCTTTCTTGGTCAGTTTTGAAATACTCAGCAAGAAGTATCATCTCTCTATTACCATACAACATCTTTTCCATATCGACCATGTCAGTTGGCAATGTCGACTCATGGAGAACAGAAACTTCATCTACTACCCTTCGATGGGGAATCTCGAGAATAAATGATCAATTAAAGCTTGATAAACTGATAATTTCTTATTTGTTTATAAATTTATTTTTTGTAATTACGCATGAAGGTGAGGTGCTTTTGAGTTTAACGTCCCATTCAGCAGCGAGGCTATATAAGACGTGGACCTACTGATTAACGTGGAATCCGAACCACATGAGCTCCAGCGGGAATCGAACATGGGTCTCCCACTCCAAAGCCGCGTACGCTAACCGTACACATGAAGGTTTGATGCCATTACCAAGTTCCCTCACCCCCTAGAAAGCAAAAGGGAACGAGGTTCCTGGAAAGTGTTCAGAGATGAATGGGAATTTCCCTCCTTTTTTCCCTTCAATTACCACACTGCTGTTTGCCATGGACCAAATTACGATGAATTTCAATTAAATTATCATAGTATAATTATTTCCTTGTTGAATTGTCCATACTTTTCATTGAAAAAAAAAAGGATGAAATTTGAAAGTTCCAAATCAAGGTAAGTAGACCAACGTAAAGGGGGTAGGGGGAGTGTAAAATTTTCCATATAATTATGCGTACAATTCAAACTTCAAATTTCCGTGTAATTAAGTTTACAGTACAAATTTTATGCCTATTTTTCTCAACTTTATGGGTTGATTGCCCTGCTGTAAGCGATCCATATAATAAACATGAGCTTTAGCAATTATTATGGTAGGAAGCAATGGATATATGAAGCCAAGCACTGTATTTTTTGTTTCTGATTTTTTTTTCTTAAATAGCATCGATCGTTTTCGATCATTTTTACATACCAACTCACTACCAATTTTCCATATATAGAAAGTGCCCCCGTCCCCTAAAGGAGAATTTTATAAAATGCTAGGGCGCATTCTGTTTATTTCCAATCAACAGTTAATACACTGAATTTAGCTCCGTAAGTTTAACGGCTTGCGAGATACTCAGTTTTTTTTCTCAAAAATTCGGATCCTCACTACCTCCTTATGATATTATGCGTTATAATGAAAGCAATATAACATAATATTAAGGCAATATTAAGGCAATATAAAGCAATATTACGGCTTAACTATATACCAAAAAGTCATTTCATTTGACTTTGCAATTTGACATTGATGATCAGGCACACATAGTTACATTCAATTTTTTATATAATAATTCATATATTACAGTGATTCAAAAATGTATTTTTCCCAGTAGTTAGCTCCTCTAAAAACTCACAGCTCTCGAAAGCCAAGTAGTAGTATAAGCCCTATTGCTATTATTACAATTAAAAATATCAATATCCAAAGGTGTCTGAAGTTCTCTTTTCACTTGGTTAGATATACTCACCTTAGGTAAGTAGACAGAAACAAATGGAAAAGGAAGGGAAATGAAGGTCTTGAAAGTAAAACGCAGACAAATTTACCAGTCTTCAGAAGATACTGTCTACAATGCAGTGAGCAGAGTGGGTCGGTAGATCATACTGAGTCGGTGGGTCGTAGTGGGTCATGGTGGGTGGTGGGTCACAGTGGATCACATGCTGTTGACCCACGACCCACTGACCCACTCAGAAAACTTGACCCACTGACCCACTCCATCTTTGATTCTTATAAATCGGAAACGATGGGACAAATGTGAATACAGGAAAAAACTTGTGGCATTATTTTAAAAGTATAACGATTTAATTTAGAAGGTCTTGTTCCAGGGACACCACAGGGTCTCAGGTGGGGTAAAACTCAAAAATTTCTAATGGCAAGAAGGGTTAAGTAGCACATAGTTTGAAAGCTGTTGTTAAATGAAAGAAGATGGAGCAAGTTTCGACTCTCTTCGACAACCCATGCAAAATGGCAGTGGTCAAAATATAAACAAAAGTTTAATTGAAAAGTCTATGCCACCTTGAATCCAAGATGATCATTACAACATATGTCATTCATAACAGTACAAATCTAAATCTCTGTTTTTCTTTATGTATTTAGAAACAATTGAAGATTAAAGAACAATAGAAGGTCGATGCACTTCAACTATTATTTTATTTCGTTATTTCTAATGCACGTTCGTCACGGTTCTCTGGATATCATTTATGTGAATATAACGAATATGCGATGAACACACTGCTAACCAAAAGTTGAATACCTTCAGGAATTTTCTAATTTTATCATACGTAGTTCATACATAAAGGACTTGCTGCACCAGTCAAGTTGGGGCTCTATTGTAACGTATTCATGATAGTTACATTTGTATGCCAATTGTTGGTTTCATCACAGTATATCAAGCAATACCAAATATACAAAAAAACGTTCATTTACAAGATTTGTGAGCAGTATGAAACCACGTGTAAATCATTTCAGTACATCGAGCTGCGTCAAACTTTGTTGGTTTGGTTACAATATTCCAAGAAATAACATATTTATATATGTATAAACTCATTTTTCACGCTGGCAGCCATAATGGATTACAAATGATACGTCTTTGATATTTTGTGGATATCTACTATTGATCATAAATGTAAATACCACATTTCGCTTCTCCAACTTCAGTGGTTTGAGCTGGACATGCGTTCGATACATAGTGCGGCATTTTGAACTCAAAATGTCGCGTTTTTGAACCTTTCGTATCTTTTCGTCACCTACTGATCAACATTCGTACCAAATTTGGTTTTCCTAGCTTCAGCAGTTGGTATGCCTATCCTTTCGGCATAGGTTTTAAACGGCCCTCTTGGATTCAAGGAGGCCATAGATTTTTCAATTAAGCTTTTGTTTACATTTTGACCCGCCGTCATTTTGCACAGGGTAGACGTAGAGAGTCGAGACTTGCTCCACCTTCTTTCTTTTAACAACAACCTTCAAACGATGTGCTACTTAACCCCTCTTGCATTTGAAACTTGTGAGTTTTACCCCACCTAACACCCTGCGGAGGCCTTGGGGCAAAGTTTTTTTACCTCCAAAAGTGTGCATTGGAAAATGATGGGATACATATTTTCCGAGTTTTCCATTTACCCAACCGTTTCCGAACAAATGACTCGGTTCAAACTATTCTGCCAGGTTTTTTTTTTTTTTTTTTTAGCTTTTACATTACGAAATGTGTTGTAACTTACGATATCCCATCCGGTGGCACATACAACTTTGGGATTCATTTAGTTTTATACAAATGTCAAATGCATATACAATTGTCTCGTTCGGACCTAAGCGGAGCCACTTCATGACTCTCCCTTCTGAGTAGCATCGTTTTGGAGATTTTTCCGGGCTTCTCCAGTCTGTAGCAGCGTCTTCGGAATCGTATTGCACTTAGTTAATTTATGACATCTTTTGCTGGAGCTTTCAACAATAAGGTAATAAAATAACCACCGCAACAACAACGAAGAAATCCACGTGAATTGAAAGACATTCCAATGAACACAGGACTAAATACTGCATGTATATATATCGCGTGAATAGCAACTAAGGAACTAGACACGAATAATTTTACAAATAGAACTTATTTTGTATTAAGTCTGCTGCTAAAACTACAAAAGCTTATTATATTTTAATCCTAACATTTATGTCCAAGTAGTGATCATTTTGGGGATGAATATGTATTCCCTCCCTCCAGTCAACGTAAATAAGGTATCAAGTTAATTTGCTTTTGTAATATCAAGTTAAACTTATTTAGGTTGCAATTATATTTGGTAACACTTTGACCCTTGTACTTAAAAGAACCAATTCAAGTGAATATGTTCCTATCAAGTGAAGATTTGATGGATCAAATGGCTATTTTCTGTGTTGACATTGTGGACATTAGTAGTAACCGAAAAACACTGATATGTACTGTAGACAATGCTATTATGAGAGAAGTGGCTATACCCTGATTTCATAACCCCGTGCACGATTCAGCTTTCTTACAATGATAGCAAGAACATCATGTTCATGAGAATTGCTTACGTAGCTGCGCCTCCATGCGATTAGTGACTTGTATTTTGAGAAAAAGTTCGTTCTTGCAATTACAAAGACTGCAAATGATACGATCAGTTACCAGATACGATTGTGATTAATTTTCAATGTTGAGGAACTACCTGAAGAACGAATTTTTAAATAGGAAGTCATTGTGACTCATAAAAGTTCCAAAACTATGCAACAGGTTTATATATGGCTGAATTTACCGGGAGTGCACCGGAGCACCCCCTTCCGTTCTGAACATACACTATCTAAAGTGAGAAACTGGCAGTGGAAATAGCAATACTTTCCTAAAATTTCATATCATGTTTCCCATTCGGGCTTAAAAGGAAGCGGTTTTGCTAAACACAATAGTTTAAGTCAGTTCCTCATACACATCACAGATGCCTAAAGGCATTTAAAAAAAAATTAAATTTGATTCAGATATACTGATAATTATTGGTGCACCCCCTCAGAAAATCCTGGATCTATCTATCTATCTATCTATCTATCTATCTATCTATCTATCTATCTATCTATCTATCTATCTATCTATCTATCTATCTATCTATCTATCTAAGAAAATGCCATAGCAAAGAAACACAATTTATACCACTAAACTTTTACAATACCGGTTACTGAAATAATAACAATTTCTGGTTGATATCTATTCTATACTTTCGAAATTGAAATTTATATCCGTAACATTTCATTGCTTTATATTTAAACTTACTAAATTTTTTGTGCTGTGTATTATTACAATTCTTACATGCTGTTATTTTTATGTGTAGATTTGTAAATAAAGTTAACTAAGGTCAATATTATTATGAAAAGTTTTAGTAGTCAAATAAAAATAGAAAATGGAATCTGGCAATCATCTTCATCTGCATCATTCAGTTCAAATCTCACTGAAGCTAGACCAATCGTCTGTAATCCTCAAACAGAGGGCATTTCTCCTAAAAATCCGCCTATATAATATTCAAGGGCTGAAAATAGGACATTTCCGGGTAAAAGAGGTTGTCTGGGAACCCTATATTCTAGCTGACTCTATAATGACTCGTCTCTTGTTCATATTGTGAAACTGAAACCAAATTTCTGCAACAACACTCGTAAATTTGTTACGTTGAACAATTTCCAACATCACAATGCCTACGATTTGAATCACTATCATCGCAGAGATTTTTTTTTTTAAAGCAACAACCTCTTCAGCATTATTGTTGCCATCAAATGCTTAGCCTTGTTCCTATGGTCTCCAAATAGTAAAATCATCGAGAAGTTAGATCGAGATCGAGTAAAAGCAATGATCGATAATTTGGAAAAACTTAATAAAAATTAGCAATCTCTTATTGCACTAAGTTTAGTAACTAGAGATGCAAAAAAGCCGGGTTTTTTGAATCGATGGTTTTTTCACATAAAAAGCCGGCTTTTTTGGGAAAAAAACGAGAATTTTGGAAATTTTAGCTTTTTTCATTTTCATGATTTTTCTATCTAAATAGCTTTCTTATAGTATATTCTATACTTAGATAAGAATTCCATGACCTAAATGCCATATTTCGCTCTAAAATTCACCATCAAGATGGATGGAGCACATGTTTTACGAATTAAAGCTAACATGAAGAATGTAGTATTTGAGGGCAATTTTAGAGGCTATTTAACTTTATTTTAACTTTTGAGTTATCGATATTTTTTTTTCTCGATATCATTTCAGTTTGTCGTCTGTTTCATTTCTAAGAGCTTAGTACTCTAGCTTCTAACGCAGAAGTTAAACTTACGTTTTTCTATATATCCGTCAAAGCGTACGTTTTTCAATATATCCGTCTAACCGTACTTCCACATTTCTGTTTTACTGTAGCTGTGCAACGATTTAGCAATAATTTTCCGGATACAACCTTGACAAGATCATTTTATACTGAGAATCAGTGGCGGATTTAGAAAAGTATTTTGGGAGGGTTTTTTTCTTACTAATGTTTAGTTTTTCTAAACATTCGTAATTTTTATTTGACGGCAGCTTAAAGTTTATGAGTAAAGGCATAACTAATAGATATTTCGTTTGTTTTAGACATTCCGTAATTTTGGGGAACAGGCTTCAGTCCGAAACACCGCCCCCCCTAACCCTCGTAAAACCGTCACTGCTGGTAATTAGTAATAATAACGATTTAAAAACAATAAGAAATGAAGTCAGCCAACTCACAGTACACGCACTATTTCTACTTCATAGATGGAATGAAGAAAAGTTTTGTCAGAATGGTCGAATGCTGAGTTGAATTCCGGACTTCTCGATAGAAGTGCAAAAGCTCCAGTCAATCATGTTTGTTGTGCAGTTGTATTTATCTTAACTTAAATATATTCCGTAGTCCTTTTTTTGTGTGTGTGTGTTGGTGGGGTGGGGAGAGTTCCATAATGATATGAAGGGTGTGAGCCAAGAACATGGTAACTAACAAATTTTCAATTGATGAGTTACGCAGCATCAGATAGGCAGCAACGCATACCACTTCGTTTAAATCCCTCATGTATAGACTTATGTGAAAAATCAGCTTTCCGACTTTCAAAATGGATTGTGCAGCAGAAAATTTCTAATTTCTTAAAATAGTAAAATTATGGGTTACCATGTTCTTATCTCACACCCTTCATGTTCAATCCCTCTTGTTAAAAATACAGAAAACTTGAGGACTGAATAAACCGTGATGGTGCTTACATAAAACTGTAGAATTTCAAGAATATACAAAACCAAAAGCTCTAGGTGTACAGCCTTTAAGTGTATCATATAAATCTAAGTATTTTTCTTATGTTTTATTTTAATTTTATTTTGTTCCAAAAAGAGGGTATGGAATATTTTGAAGTAAAAAATACTACATAGAATTTTGCTACTTATTTGAGTAATTTTTTTAAAGAAGTATTTACTTTTAGGGTTGGCTGGTTTACACCAGCTGTTTTTCTTCTTTTTTTTTAAATAAACAACTGGTTTAAACCGAAAAAAATAAAAGGTACGAAAAATGCGAATCGTGTGAACTTCATGGTGACGTTTCCATACATCAAACCATCTGCATTAGTTTTATTTCCTTTTCACCTTTTAATCAAGGTGTCCCATGTTCACTTCTCGGTCGAACCACAACCCTTCTTTCATGCGTAAACAAAGTAGCGGTTCGGATGTCACTTTAAGCGAAAGTCTTCTCCTTGATAACCTCGGTATTACGTAAGAATGTTAAGCTTGAACATACGAAACGAAACTAAATTGTGTATTTCTGCATGCCTGAATACCTGTTGTTTTATAAAGAAGCCAAGGTTGCTTAAATATACTGATATAAATTGACAAAATTTATCGATTGCCTACGTAGCTTCCAACATTAGCTTGGATTGTACTTTCAATGATATGTACGCACTAAATTTGTAATTTAATACCTCAGTTTTAGGGTACTGATTATGATACGTTGACCTTTAAATTTTGCATGCAAAGCAATAACAGGATTTTTTCCGTTATTGTTTTACATTTAGAGTAATGACGGGATTTTCCCGATGGCTAGGGCGGGAGTTTCTCAATTTAAGAAATTTACTGACCGGACTTCTTTAAGCTTATGTGACCTCTTCCAGCAAAACCCCGTTGTTGCATAATAACACCAAGGCGAAACAAACTTATTTCTGTCAATATGTAATATCAATACATAAAGCAAAATATCTAAACCCAAAAAAAAACTGGTTTAAACCAAAAAAGCCTAGTTTAAACTCCCCCCCAAAAACGGGTTTTTGGCATTTTCAAAAACAACCATGGCTCTTGCCAACCCTGCTTACTTTTGTATGTAGGAGGTTAAAAAAAATCTTATGATATACATTGGTTAATCCTTTGGAATTCATAATGTAAATATGTTGAGAAGCAAAACTGTTTGAAATATCTTTTCGAAATTCATGGTTTATTTTCGAGGTTTTATATTATTATCGGCATCAACCACTAATTAAATGACTTTTTGTGTTGTAGAGAAGCGAAACAAAATCTGGTTTATGAATTTAAAGCAGAATTTTCAAAAAAGCCCAAAATTTCCCAAGCAAAAAAGCGAAGCAGAAAAAACCGAGTTTTTTTCAAAAAAGCCGGTTTTTTCCCCAGCCCTTGCATCTCTATTAGTAACAGATACTATAAAAACTGTCCTAAAATTACTATAAAAAATCTTCAAGTATGAGCAGAGTTCAGTTTCCGCTGGTTATATGTGGGATTATGTAAACGTGTGTGATGGTTCAGGATTTGCATTTTTTTTCCTTTTTTGTTGGGCAAAAATTAATCCTTACGATACCAAGGTAATTTCTATAACGTAGTATACCAAGGGCGGGGGGAGGCTCGTTGAACCCATAGAGGAAAATTCATTTTCAAATTAAATTCTCAGATGTTTTATTAAATAATCAGTTATAAATGAAATAGTGTCCCCGGTGGATGAGTGATTAAGGTCGTCGCCTTGCAATCAAGAGGTCCCGGGTTGGATTCTATAAGTGGGAACACAAGTGGTTTGGATCCCACTTTAAACTCTAGGTTCCGTCCTCTGGACGTCATAATCATCTCATGGAAGGAAATGCCAAACCACCATCGGTTCGTCTCGCTAAGGGATATTCGAGTAGAACACCAGATCATCACAATCATCATCATCACTATAAATGAAATTATACATGTAGGTTATAAAAATAGGTTATATTATTTTAGGCTACAAATAGGCTATTTTACGGTACAATATTGGACTTCAGAATATTAGCACTGAAGCTACGAAAACACTGAAATGCTATAAATCAAAACATCTAACTCGCAGGATGTTTCAAAATATTCGTTCTATCTATTTCCAGTACTGCGAAATCTCCGACCACGTTCAACAATAACAAACAGACAATCAGTGTTGCCAAGACCTTCAGTGTTGCAAAACGTTATTGTTGTCAGGCTGAGACATGCCAGTGTTTATTTGTAGCAGAAAACAAAAATACCAAGCCGTAACGATATCTTAAGTCATAACGATAAAAAGGTAACATGCACCACCAAGGGGAAAGGGCTTCTTGAACCCAGTTCGCATTATTGTCCTATACAAAATAAACGAGAACCCGTTTAGAGCAAAATCAAGCAGGATTCTTTTAATAACATACTATTACACAATGTTAATTTTTTTCGGTTTTTTTTTTGGTCCACGCAGAGAAGCCAATTCACAATATAACTGGCTGTGGGTTCAACGAACCCCCCCCCCTTGGTATCGTAAGGGTTAAAAAAATTAACACGAAAAAAGAGGAATGAATGAAAAGTCCTGTTTTACAACCTGAAACAAACGGTCCTATGCATTGTCCAAATTTCAAGCTTCTAGCAGGTGCGGAACCAGGGGGTCGATCGGGGCGATTGCCTCCCCCAGAAGAGGGAACTTTCTTATTTTATATATAAATAAAACCCAGAATTTGGATCTCTTAAAAGTAGCTCTAAGTAGCTGTATTACAACCCACCGCTCCCCCAGAAGTCCGTCCTGGTTCCGCCCCTAGTTTCTAGATTAAATGGTTTGACCTAGACGTTGATAAATTAGTCACTCACTCACTCACTCAAGACTTCTTTCATATACCAGAGGCTTCCTGAAATTCCCTTTCTTCGCATTGGAAGAAAACATTCCTGGAAAGTATTTGAACCCTCTTACCACCTCTAGGATACGCATTTCAATGAAAGTGTAATGATAAACATTCGTATGTCACTTCTACCGCCACCGCTACTCACCCTCATGTCGATGAGAGCTGACCTTGAACATAAACGGTATCAAGAGTGTCGCTATTTATCTCAGCAACAAACAAAACTATGGATTTTACACTAATCTCAGTCGTTTTTGAACCTTCCCATGCTGATGGGAGTGACTGTGGACTTAAATGGTATCAAGAATGTCATTATTCATATCAGAAACCTTTTTAGCTATTGATTCGATACTTATATCAATTGTTCTCGGCTTTTTTTACACACCATTTCATCCCCGTCCTAGGGCTGTTCCGATAATTGAGTAATCGATAACAATTCGATAAAATTTTCCAAACCGTTTCATCGATAAAGAATTTTAATTTTATCGAATTATCGAACTTTCGAGACTCCCGAAATGTTCGAGACTCTCGAAATGTTCGGGACTCTCGAAATGATCGAGACTACCGAAATGTTCGAGGCTTCCGAACTGTTCGAGACTCTCGAAATGTTCGGGACTCTCGAAGTGTTCGAGGCACTCGAAATGTAAGAAACATTAGACAACTTCGAGGCATTTGAACTGTTCGAGAGTCTCGAATTGTTTGAAAGCAGCAAATACAGAAATATATCAATATAATCGCATTTGTCGAGTCGCTTGAATATTTTGAAAAGTTAGGGATTATCGGAGTGTTCGGAAGAAACAATGTATTCGAGGTTACCATAGTTGTATATAATATGTATTACATATATGCAGAGTGTTCATTTTAAAACTTCTCTCCTTAGCAATAAAGTGAAGGAAAAGCTTTTTTGCCCCACAGATCCGTACAAGGTTTAAGCAGTCTGTCAGAAGAGAGAAAGAGGAAGAGAAAACATGCATCACCCGAATGGAATTGAAATCCAAGACACCATTGGTCTACTGATGGTCACTTTGCCGATTGCACCAATAATGGGGCAGGCAGATGATTTCGAGGGTTTAATTTAAAGTTCTGTATAGAGACAGCTACTGATATAGGTAGAGGTAAGAAAATTCGATAAGGCTGAAGACTTATCAAACTTCCGTTTAGAAAATTTACCATCCGGCGCTCGAAAGACTTCGAGTATTTGAGATTCTCGTGAAACAAGCCTTGAGAAATTTGGGTGCGAAGCTCTCTATTACAGGCCGTCCTGTCTGTCTGTTTGTATTTGGCGTCCTTCGATAACTTTGGAACGGATTGTCCGATTTTGATGGAAGTCATTTTAAAATGCTCTCGTTTGCTTTCACCAGACACCTATTGTTTTGGTTGCTAAACGGCAAGGGGAATTTTCCCGAATTCAAGTATTTGTTCTTACTTTGAGAGTAGGCGTGTAAAAACTACGATAACTTTCGAATGAATTGTCCGATTTTAAAGGGGATTGGTCTAAATCCATGTATCAGATATCTGTTGCTCTTGGTTACTTTACGATATTTGATTCTGTATATAAGATGCCGTGCGGCTCTGGGACATTACCAACCTCAGATTCAATGCGTACCTGGGAGGGAAGATGCGGCCGAAGCGTAGTGCCAACAACACCACTGTCATCTACGACTGAGATCAAGAAAGTTTGGACAATTAATTCCACATTCCCTATATGCCCTCATGGCATGGTACTATGCACAAGGGAGAACTTACATATGACAGAACAGAGACTAAAGGAAAATGAAATGAAGTGAAATCTTCCAGTTTATCGTCTCACGTATATGCCCGTTAGGCTAAGGGTGAAGGATGATTAAGGTAAGTGAATGATGATGGAATAATTGGTGGAATAAGAATGTGGGATTAGACGGGTGTACGCCGAGAAAACCCACGGACATAATGTTGTTCACCAAAAATTTACTTGGTCGGGGATCGAACCAGGAAGAGAAAAAGGAATGAAGGGGAAAGGGGAGAAAACATACATGTTCTGACTTACATTTCATATGGCTCTGATTCAATTTACATATCAAATTAAAATAACTTCCGATCAGTTCTTAAGGGAAAAAAGAAAAACATTATTTCCTCAAGGGTTCTCTCAGCTGCTTCGTATATTGTTGCAAACAGACTTTCAAAGAAAGATGGTCGTGCAGTTACTTGATTTGCAGTTGTTGAAAGAAATATTAGACCCTATCTCTCCTGTTATATCTTGCATACAATAGACTGCTTATCATTGTTTCTTTCTTTTCCGAAACAAGAAGCCAATCGAAGCAGGAGAAAGCGCAATGCGTGCTGTGGTATCACGAAAGCAAATCGCCTATCAGTAACATAGGTAACGTAAGTGGTCTTTAAAAAAACTTGTAATACTAACCTATGTAACTGACCAGTATTTACATTATTATGTCAAATGGTTCTTCTGTGATAAATTTTAGTAACCAGGGCAAGACTTTATGCTCATCCTGTATATTCACTGTCGAGGAAATAGATTTATTTCATCTTCATTAAACTTAGTGATGATTTCAAGGTTTCCCCGGGATAGGCTTACCATAGGCTTACCTGGATTCAAGCCCGGTCCGGAAAATTGTCTGGGATTAACTAATGCCCGAAATTTTAGGGAAAATGGAAGACTGGAAAATTTCGCTGTGTTTGGTCAAGTGCTTGGCTTGCAATTCAGTCGTGCTGATATTTATGAAAAAATCAATAGCGATAAGGTGTTCTTCGCAAGAGTACTTTACTCAGGGAAATAATTAAGACAATAATATAAAATATATTTTAAGTATAGAAAATGAGCATAAGCAGTTTTGGAACTTAAGATTAGACTTTTCTTAACTTCTCAATAAACACACATCATTTTTAAAAATATCCAGAAATTATGGTAATCCTACCCCGGAAGATTTTGAATGCGGAGGGTGAAAGTAGCACAAATACTGGTAAGCCCCGGTAAACATGATCAGAGATATGTTTGTGGGGGAATATTCCTCCTGAGCAACCCCCTGAAATCACCAATGATTTGACTAACATTTATTTTACTGAAAGGCTAAAGGAGGAGTTTGCGCCCAAAGCATCACCATATCTGATTGCGGCAATGTGTGAACTAGTGGTCATTAATGAAAAGGAAATACGACAGAAGATAACACATTTGGCTTAAAAATAATATTTTGCTACAACATTTTAGCAACACCGTACGTGATTAATATGGTTGAGGTTTTGGGTGTATACTATATCGTATGAAGAGCAAATTACCCTATTTGTACGTTTAAGACCGTATGTCTCACAACTCTGATACAATAGTTGTCAGCACATAACAAACAAGAAATAAAATTAAGGAAGAAATTAAACTTCCTGTGTGTGCGTGTGTGTCGGACAAAAAAGCAATCCCTTTTTGTACGCTTTCATTTCTCCTCACGAATACAACTTTGCAATAACTTATCAGATGAAAAAAGTTGTTTGACTAGTTTGGCTGCAAGAAGGAATCATTGCAGAGGTGAAGGAACCGATCTGTCCATCACTACTTTTGATAATACCCGAAACTTCGATAATACTCGGAATTTCGATAATACCCGAAATTTCGATAATACTCGAACTTTTGATAATACCCGAAACTTCGATAATACTCGAAATGTCGATAATACCCGAAACTTCGATAATACTCGAACTTTCGATAATGCCCAAAACTTTGATAATACTCGAACTTTCGATAATACCCGAAACTTCAATAATACTCGAAATGTCGATAATACCCGAAACTTCGATAATTTCAAATACTCGAACGGTTTCGAGTAACCGGTGACAACTCGATAAATTTTCACTCCCGATAAGTCCTCAGCCTTATCGAACACCCCTACCCCGTCCAACCCATCATACATTCTTACTCTTCATGTAGGCCTATATCGTACTCTTCATGGAAAATATAGGTTAGGACATGGTCTACTTATGTACAAAAAGTATTTAATTCGGTGCAGGGGTTTAAGTTGTTCGTCAAATATTTTTCTTATATTTCAATTTTATTATACAGAAAACAACCCGTTGTTCCCGCATTAAACATAAATTTTCAAAAAAGGTGGGATATATTTCCGCTTATTTGTAATGAGGAATTTATATACTGAGTTTCATCTTCCTAACTTGACGGGCTTGTTAGGTACTAGAGATGGCCAGAACCGGTTCCTGGTGGAACCGGTTTTCGGGTCTGAACGGATCCGGTTCTTGAAGATCCGGTTCCGGAACCGGTTTTTCGGATCCAGGCCTGGAACCGGTTCTTCGGATCCAGATCTAGAACCGGTTCTTCGGATCCAGGTCTAGAACCGGTTCTTCGGATCCAGGTCTGGAACCGGTTCTTCGGATCCAAATCTGGAACCGGTTCTGAAAATAGAACCGGTTCCTTGCGGAACCGGTTCCGCTGGAACCGAAACTTTGTTACCATCCCTACGCTAAACGCGAGCTGCTGGCAAGCTGTGAACAGAATGCTAGATGAAATGGTGGAAGCGACAGGAAGGCGCCAGGCGGCGGGAGCTTGTCTCATTTGGCTAAATAAAGTGGGTAACTGGCAAACTCATTGGCTAAACAGGCAAACTGACCAACTCATTTCGCTAAACACCCACTAGTGGACCAAATTTTTTTTCTGGGGGCACAAGCGGGTCTGGGCGGGAAAGGCACAAGTGCATGGTCCTCTTTGCATTATTTTTGAAGGTGAACATTGTGCTTCCTTTACGGGTCTTTGGGGGCTTTCAGATCCAGGTCTGGAACCGGTTCCTAAGATCCGGTTCTGGAACCGGGTTTTCAGATCCAGATCTGGAACCGGTTCTTAAGATCCGGTTCTGGAACCGGGTTTTCGGATCCAGGTCTGGAACCGGTTCCTAAGATCCGGTTCTGGAACCGGGTTTTCGGATCCAGGTCCGGAACCGGTTCCAGAACCGGTTCTGAAAACCGGATCTCCGAGAACCGGTTCTTCGCGGAACCGGTTCCGCCGGAACCGGAACTTTGTGGCCATCCCTATTAGGTACTCAGTTTTTGTATATAGGGCCTATTATTACCTCCGTTTTCCCGTTAGGCTATATATTTTAATCAAAGTAATACGATAAAAATCCAGTATATTGATAACTATTCACTTCACTTCAAACGGTTCAGTCGTTCTCCCGTGATTCCATCACAAATGGATAACTTTCTCTTTTATATATTAGACGTTGAATTTTTGTACCTGAGGTTAAGCCGACTTTTAAGTGGTAGAATTCTTAGGTATCCAATTGATCGATATTTTAGAACAACTTAATAAAGAGTAGCAGTCTCTTATCTCGCTATGCTTAGTAAATAATACGATAACAACTGACCTAAAATTACTATAAAAAATCTTCAGAAAGATGAAGAGAGATCAGTTTCTCCCGGTTATATGTGGAATTATGAAAATGTGTCTGATGGTTCAGAATTTGCAGGTTTTTTTCCCCTTTTTGGTGGACAAAAATTAAAAGGAAAATGTAACACTACAAAAAGAGAAAAGAAAACGTTCTCAGTTTCTCCATAAAGGAAATATATAGCTGACTTTCGGAAGTCATTCGCATGTCTTTAGCTATTTATAATAATCAGATGTCGCTACTTCCTATCTAAGATCATGTACGTAAAACTCGCATATCAATCAAATCAAATGTGCACATTTCGGAAATTAATATTTATCGTTTATGCAAAGAAAGAGTGTAGATTTTAGTGCTTGATGTATAACTAGAATAAACATAATCTGAAGATTTTATTTCTAAATCTAAATTCGTTTTGATGATTAACATAAAACGGAAAACAGGTCGATGGTATTTTTTTGGGTGGTGGTGGTAATATTTGAGTCTTAATTATAAATTAGAACGGGGGCGCGGTGGCTCAGTGGTAGAGCGTTCACCTCCGGCGCTTGGGGTCCCAGCTCGCGCCGTGTGGACTTTGTGGTGGACAAACCGTGCTCGTGGGTTTTCTCGGTGTTCTCCCGTTTCCTCTCACTATCCTCATTCCACCATTTCGTTCATTTCTCATAATTACCGTCGCCTTTACCCTAACCACCATAACCGTGGGACGTAAAAAATATTTCAAAGATTTCATTTCATTTCATAAGTTAGAAATGAAGTTTTCAACATTTTTTTTCGTATTTTCATGAGTTAAATTCAACAAAATTGCCTATGAATAACTTTGAAGTGAATTAAAGAGAAATAGGGTACCACCAACTTCCTGGTTCGTTCATACAGCTAAATAAAACACTAAAGTAATTATAATTTCCTTACGTTGTTTCTGAAATTTTTATGTATTAAAATATTTTTTACTTCAAATGTTTCATAATTCTTTATGGTAAATGTCTATTTCCAGAGTTGGGACGACACTTTCATTACTACAACGTCACCAACAACCAATTCGTCTTTAATGCATGCGTTATCATCTGAAGATGACAGGAGAAGCATTTGCCAAAGAAGAAAGCTTGTCGTTAATTTTGCAGACATTGGATGGAATGATTGGATAATAGCACCAACAGAATTTCATGCTTTTTATTGTGCTGGATATTGTCCGCCCAATCCGGAGGTAAGTTTCATGGAGAATTAAGAAAAAGAAAGTTTACCGGTTCCCAACAAATTTTACAATATATATATATATAAATTAAAGAATAATCTTGCAATTTTGCTGTGTATGTCTCTAGTGCTTACGAACGAAATATGTCTTTAATACTATAAAATATATAAAATACTATAAAATAGCATTTTTCCCAGATGGTATTAATTACTGTTTAGTTCACTGACAAAACATATCACATACTAATTAATTTAAAAGTATCATTTCTTGATAACAGCCTCTACTCCATTAATTGGTAATTAGAAGTATGAAAAGTAAATAGAAATACTATTAATTTGGTTTCGTAATAATTTGGGAACGACAATAAATAAATAAAAAATCATTAACAACATTTCCTCTTTTTCAAACATAATGTTGCAGTGACAGAGGAAATTAAAAAATTTATACATTATTTTTATTTTTGGATGGAGTGCTAAATTTTCTACTTTTCTTACTAGAGGCATGGCGACACGAGTTTCCAAATACTTTCTTTGTAGTCGTGTTTTATATGACATCTCTTCCTATGTGAAACTTCCGTGTATTCTGTTAACACATGCGTACACTTAAGTCTGCGGGCAGTGAGAAGCTTGCTCTCCAATCTGAAACGTGAGACTTGTCTTCTCTACCTACACACACACCTGTAAGTGAAGGAAACTTAAGATTGACACGGGTTCTATGCTGAATGATTATTGAGTAAGGCTGACAGCCGTTCTTGCAACATACGTCTTAACATCCAGAGGCCAATTTCTGAGCAAATATTCTCTGATTACGGAAAACCAAATGAAAACTGAATACTTATCTCCCTTTCTACTTCTAAAGTATTTCATACTTTCGGGATGTAGGTAGTCTACTTGAATCGTTTTAGATAAAATTATAATTGTGTTGTTTGGCTCACGTTTGTTACGTCTTTATTCGCTTCACTTCCAGTTTGGCAGTCCTTATTATTATTATTTTAGCTATATGTAAAGGCGTTTTTCTTTCGGTTATAAATCAAATCCAATTAGAATAATAATGTAAATCCTGCGAGTAAGTTATATCACTTTTTGACTTCTGTAGCCTTTTTCTTAAGTATTTTAGTTGTAGATATGAAAAGATAAACATTTAAGACACACAGAACTGTATAAATATAGCATCTTTCTTACCGTTAAGTCTTAGGTAAAAGAATTTTTTAACTTAGTAGTTGCGGGTAGTGTGCTAAAAGTCGACGACAGTACAAATATTTGTAGAAAATATGTAACTATAATAGGTATCGTGAGTCCAGATAGGTAATCCATTACCTCCTGATTACTCTTACTTATTTCTGAGGCGGTCAATTATATAGTTGTATGAGCTGAGAGTAACATTCTATTGGGACTGCTGATTGTGAAACAATTTTTAGATATTTCCTAAACCTTTCAAATAGACGTCCTTGAAAATCCTGGAATATTTTTTGTTGAAATAACGTGCAAATAAGATTTTTTGAGTCTTCTATTAAATAGCAACATCCACAGACGTGTAAATTCATTCTTAAGTTTACAGGCGCACACAATTTTGTAATAAGCAACAAAATACGTATAAAGGAAATAGTAATTTGATTAGCAGAGACAGGAACATCTGAGCATTTCTACAATTATAGAAAAATTCAGGCAAATTTAATCCGCGACTTATTTTGCAATATTAGTAAATTAAATATAATCAAAGCTTCAAATTATACTTTGCTGAGGCAGCGATGTTTGATGATGCCCTAGTAAAGATAACATGTAACCGATACGTTAACGAGGTGAAAGAAATGTATTAAGCTAAAATACGTATTTGGCAAGCTCTTTTCTAAGATTCAGTTTTGCAAACATCGAGAAATTGGCTTTTTATATATGAGCAAGGATGAGCTATAATATTTTATTCATACAACATACAAATGAAATTGTCACATAGACCCTATATAGGGTTGGTGTGAAAGAAGTGTCTGCTTTGACATCTGGTGGGAAACTCATCTCTGCAACACAGCACACGGATAGAATAAGGTCACGCGCTTAACGTCACAAACTCAATGTACGTCCAACAGACAGGTTGAGTTACCCAGACAATTGGAAAAACTGCATTGTTGAACAAGGTCGTATCAAAGTGCACCATGGCAACACACTTGCAAGTGATGATTCTTTACGAATTCAAAGTGGAACATCCTGCACAGCAAGCTACAAAATACATTAACAGTGCATTTGGGCCATGAAGAGGGAGTGAGCACACCTCTTGGCTGTGACAGCATTAGAAAATGAGCCCTATAGGCACTGACTAATCTCGTGTTCAGATCAGCCCCTCAGGAACACCGTGGAATCAATTCCTTGCAAAAGTGTTTGTGTCATTGCTGAGAAGTTATACTGAGAAAAATCTGTTATCCAGACAGCAGTATATTGTACCAATATACGGAATCATGTTTACTACGGAAATCTGTACGTAGCATGCGTTATCCATATGCTACAAAGGTACTGCCCTTTTCCAGTTTAGATGTTACATCATGTCGCTGCGGATATCTGACAGCTAACAATCTTTCGTAACGTCCATCTATATGTGAGATCCTGACAGCCTATATACAGTCCTTTCTTTCGTACGAAAAATATGTTTATTCGGAACACTTATACGGAAAGTACGTATGAAACATACGTTTTCAGTTATACGTTTGCTGCAGAATGTTAAATAGGGTTGTACGTTGAGTCAAAGGCTACAGGATGTACGCATGTAACCTACGTTTTTACGTACGATATACGTTTTCTCTTCTCAGTGTAGGTAAACACCATGCACTACTGTCTCCGTGTAATCTGTAAACCCAAAAGGGCTCGTGAGTTCCCCATGAGCTGACACTGATCAACAATAATCGCCATCTAGAGATGTACAGTTCTCTAACAAGTGTATGGAACAACTTTAGATTTCCTACATTAGATTGTTAATTTTGATAAAATATGAACTTCTCACACCAGTCGTAAATCGTCAGAACAGTGATAAGGTCGTGATCAATGTCTAGGGCAGTGTTTTTCAAAAATGGTACTTTCAAAAATTTGCACTGATCACTAAATGATGGAAAAAATCGAAGAAAATGCAATTTTGGAAGTACCATCACGCTTCGTGAGGAGTATTGTAGCACAGAGTTCAGAAGCACGGATATTATGCAAATGGAAATAAAACATTAATATTTTCGGAATGTAGACGGGGAGATAAATTAAGAAAATCAAATTAGTCGTGCGTAAAACTACTGAGCAATATTTTTCTATTGGAAAAGTATAGCACATAGTTGGGGCACATTTTATGCATTGAAATGGATAAAGAAAACTAGTTAAAACTTGAAATTAAATTGTATTCTAAAGGATGTGGTAGAATATATGGTGAAAGATAGAATAAGGGGTGGGCCTACAGCTGATGGCAAAAGAAGAATAATTAACTCTACATAAAGACTAAGTTCCCTGATTCCCTAAGCTTTTCAACATTTGGGACCTTGTGAACAGATACTTACAGTACAATATCATAGCCAAGTACTCTTGAGACCAGCTCCATTAAGCAAAATTCTTGAAAGAAACATAGTAGTTTTGTACTTTTTAAACATAAGATGCATTCATATTTATATTGAAAATAAAGAACGTAAAGTAAGTAAAGTAAAATAAAGAACCGTATCAGTAAATCTTCATAGTAACTTATTTTCCTCAGGGGTTATCTGGAGTCAGCGCAGTATGTCTTTCCGTAACTCTTATGATACATTTTCATCATCATATTTTAACTGAAAACTGTAATTGAATGCTCCTGACGATGCTTAAGGCAGAGAATAACGATAGAAAAAAGGAAAAATCAGTTTGCCAAAGTACTAACCAAAAGAAAACAGAGGAAAAATGTCATGCTTTGTGTTTGTTGAGGACCTGAAAAAGTGGACAAGAGTTTTGGAAAAATAAACCAGGGGCAATTACTAACATATAATACAAATACACTTTTCAAAGCCCGCATGGAAGTACAAACTCTTGTGAAGGAGGGAGCGTCGAAGCACCACCCAGTTGTCTTTTAATGACAGAAACACGATCCTTAATAGCGAAGTTCAACACGAAGGATGTCTGTCACCTTTTGTGTTGGGCCTCAACTCCTAAATACACATCAATCTCCTTGGCTTTAAATCACACAGTGTTGCTAAATAAAGAAAGAAATTGAAAGAAAGGAAAACAAGAAACATTAAATGATAAAGTCCAACTCAAGAATATATACATACTTCACTCGTACATTCTACTGAAACCAAAGGTAATAACATTTATTAGTACTTACATTTTTAATATTTATCTCTAAAGAAAGAAAGAAAAAAGGTAAAAGATAACGAGAAGCGGATTTTCGGAATCAATTCAGGTCCCAAATAGAGGAAAATCTCCTCCATTAATCCTATATTCAAACCGGAAGTGACGGAAACCAATCATTTCTAGTTTTAACGATGATCGCCATAGAACTGAAACGGTAATAGGTAACAACAAGTGGTTCTATGGAACAGATTCAGTGTGTCAATAAAAGATACAATTTTTATCTGTAAACTCTAATTAAACTCAAAGAATTGAAATTTTCTAGTACTTCGATACCCATACAGCAAAAATGGTAAGAGATATCCATAAACGGTTTTCTAGAATTGATTCAGCATCCAAAGAATAAAATACAGCTCCACGTTAACTCTCAAATAAAGCCGGAGTAGTAATAGAAGTCAATCCGGTTTAAACGTTGATTGTCATAGTGCAAAAACAATAATAGATAGTAATAAACAGCGTTTTGGAATAGATTCAGCGTCACAGGGAAAGAGAGTATCTCTACTCACATTACTCTACTGAAAGCGAAAGTAGGCCTATTTTCGGTTTCAACATAGATTGCTATAGAACAAAAATTGTAATAGATAGTGACATGCAGTATTCTGGAATCGATTCAGTATCTCACAGAAAGATATCATTTCCACCCTTAATACTCGATTGATACCAGAAGTGATAAAAATTTATAACTGCTTCCAGTTTTATTATTGATCTACATAAAAAAAAGGTAAGATATATAGAGAAGCAGTTTCCTGAAGGCGATTCAGCATTTCAAGAATAGGATCCGTTTCCTACGTTAACCGTTAGTTCAAACCGGAAGTGGTATAAATCAACCACGTCCGGTTTCACCGGAAGAGGTAGAAATATATTAGCCACAGAACAAGTATGGTAGAAATTATATTAGTACTTCCTTTAGTATTGATTTACAAGGAATGAAACGGTAAGGTACACCTTGTCTCAAAAAGGTTGAGCGCATTCTTTATTGGTGTTTTGAGGCAAAAATTTTCTAAGTCCACCTTCGGGTATCTTCGGGAAAAAGTAAGCCAGGTTCGAACCTCCAAGCCAGCCTTTGCAATCGGGAAAAAGTTTGCAGATGTGTTTTTCTTCTTTTAAATATAATAAGACTTGTTACCAAGTGTTTAAAAAAGCAACATTGATTGAAATACTTAATGATACAATATTTCGAAATCTTGCACATGCTTGTTTGTCATTTAGCTCTCTATACGTAATGGAGCATTTAAATACGTTAAAGAATCTTTCCATATGTAAAAGAATGCTCAAAGTTAAGAAATAGAACATAGCCTAATTATCGCCTGAGTACTAAAATAAAAGTCAAAGTAGAACAGAAACAGCGTTTGTCATGGATATGAATGTCATAATTATCTTGAGATCCGTTATACATCGCTAGAAGCTTAGTTCTAGAAGTCCTTGTGTTAGCTCATTGGTAAGCTGTCGGATTTCAAATCATACGGTTGTGAGTTCGAATCCAATCTGGGTCAATACTTTTTTTAAAATTATATTTTCCGCAATGCATGAAAAATTATATAAAATAATTACATTAAAATACATAAGTTGTTTATATATAACATAATAATTGCAGAACATAGTAATTATTATGTTTAAAATATAACATCTGAGATAATTTTCACAGTAGGTCGTTATTATATATGAGAATGTTAAATACAAGTTAGGAAAATCGTTTAATAGCAATAAATAAGTTATGTAGTGTATTTATTTGCAGCTATTTGTCATACAGATTTAACTTCTCAATATTCTCATTACAGTATGTTATTTATATTCGTGAAATACAGTATATTCCTACGGATATAGAAAGTGTATAAACAGAGTATCCAAAGTCGTATCCTGCTTCAAGACACATAGCTTTTCCCGATCCCCTTAACGTCACGGGAAGAAACGCAAATTCTCTTTAGAACGGAATGTCGTTACTTAGAGTCTCATTCGAATACGTTGAATATGCTTTTGTGTATTCATCTCTCTCTCTCTCTCTCTCTCTCTCTCTCTCTCTCTCTCTCTCTCTCTCTCTTCTCTCTCTCTCTCTTTCGCTTTGTTTATGTGTGTGTGTGTGTTGCAGAATATCCCAAGTTGAATACAACATTTGTAAAGTATATGAGCATCATTGTCATCGAATACCAGAAATTGAAAGTCGTGTTTCTTCAGGTTAGGTTTGCGTGTTCATGTTAGCTCACTGGTAGAGTACGGACTTGCCACTGAAGAGGTCTTGAGTTCAAAGCCTACAGCTAATTATCATTCTTTTGTTAGTAGGATTGCACAGAAATCGGATACAAGGAGTGGTTTACTTCTAGAAATATTTTCAGAAGCGTTGAGGTAGCCCTGAAAAGGGCTGTTTTCGGGAGTTAAGGCGGGGTCATTAATATTGTGTCCAAGACCCTTCTGAATTTATTACACGCTCCATTCTTCTGGGCATGGAATCTATTACATGGGTGACAAATCTATCTCCTTCCCCTACCTCCAGCCATGCTTCGGAAACAAGATGCCACAGGTCATCCTGAGTTCTTGGTGGATCTGCCTCAGGCCAACTTTCCCTTAGAGTACGCTTCACTTCTGCTCACATATTTTCCATGAGATTGAGGTCTGCTCCACGAGGCGGCCAGTCGATTAAATCAATCTCAGGGTGCCCTGCGAACCATTCCTGAACCACACGGGAATTATGTATTGGCGACTGGTATTGCTGGAACTGAATTACACCATCAGGCTGAAACAGATGGCACCATGATATTACTGATAATGTCTAAGTACTGAGCATTGTCCAGATGTCCTTCAATTCTATGAAGCTGTCCTGCTCCGCGACTGGAAATCCAACCCCAACATAAAATAGATATATGGCCACTGCGATTGCAAGCAGCCACATATCCATGGTCATATCGGGTGCCTCTCGGACAATACACAAAACGGCGTCCCTCCTTTGATGTTGTGAATATGGATTCATCTGAGAAAACTACGTTTTCCCAATTGAGACCCACATTCGCCTGTGCAAACGCGAGACGGTAAATTTTGTGGTCGTCTGAGAGTTTTTCCTTCACGGCAGCAACACGGCCACGTAACCCAGCATGACGAAGCCTTCGCAGATCTGTATGCTTACTACCAGGAAAGAGAGAAGCTTCCCTTATCTGTCTAGACGTCCTTAGTGGGTCTAACCGGGCTTCGATTACTAATCTCGCATCTTGGGCTTCGGTTGACACATGCGGACGACCAGGAGATCGTAAATTACCAGTCTGATCTGTAGCACCATATTTCCGAATCCATTGCCTTCCTGTAGAGGCCGGGACACCTACTCGCCTGCTAGCTGCAGTTGCAGAATAACCTTCCAACTCCCATAAAGTAATTACTGCTGTACGTCTATCCATAGTTACCAATATTCTGAGCTGTGAGAAGAAGGCAATAGGTAAAAGCTAGTACCTGACGTGTGATTGGTTACTTGCACTACACGCCTATTGTGGGGAACAGCGTTGCCAGATCTAGCATAATGATGCTAGATCTAGCATAATTTGCATGTCTCTAGCACCTAGCATCTTGCTTTTAGCATCCTGCCCAAATCTAGCACAATTTCAGCAAGTTATCAAAAAGCCGTAAAACCTGGAGAAGTTGGTCGTGGGAAGAAAAAGAACGGCAGAAATGTATCCTCTTCCATTGATTCATACACTCGGTAAACCACACAGGCAGTCTTATTTTCCTAAGTAAGTTCGGAACGGCTTTGGGCTTTTTTTTTTTTTTTTTGTGGCTCCACCCAGGGTTTTCTAATCCATTAACTCCGAGGCATGGGCGGAGCTATGGGGGCCATTCTCCCCCCAACTTTTTGACAACTTCGCCATCTTTACTTCTGACTTCATGATCATATTTATTCCTGAAATGACAGCTCCGAGACCGACCAAAAATCTGCCCCCTCCCCCAGCAGACGATTCCCAACTCCGCTTATGCTGCGAAGTAATTTTCTTTCAAAATATGTAAACAAAAACTTTGCATTCATTTATACAATATATACGCCATTGAGTTTGGCAACGACTGCAGTAATTTAGTTGAGTTAAAATTTTGGTGCGTGAAGTATTGAGTTCTATCCATGCATTCTTGCTCTCTGTGTATTTTAAGTTACGTTATCGTATCTCAACTTTGTTTTTTTTTTTAAACTCCTGAATTAGTAATTATGAGGATCTAGCATAATTTGACCGAATCTAGCATAAGTTCGATCAGGTTTTGGAATAATTCCGAGCTGTGAGTCTGGCAACGCTGGTGGCGAACGACTTGGTCAACGACTCGCGAAAGAAATCTGAAAATGGTGCGCCGTAATAATAATAATAAAAACAGTTTTTATAAAGGAATATTAATACATACGAAAAGCTGTTTAAAGAATGAATTGTTATACTGACTTTACACGTATAAAAACATATACCATATACCAAATAGATTGAGCGATATGATTATAGCTGTTTTGAGACGAACACTTTCGAAGTCCAACTTCGGGTGTCTTCGGAAAACAGTAAACTAAAGCTGCTGGTTCGAACCTCCAAAGCCAACCTTAGTAATTGGGAAAAGATGTACAGATATGTTTTTCCTTCTGTTAAATATAATAAGACATGTTGAAATGGTATTAAGTGTAGAAAAAAGTAACATTGATTGAAATACTTAATGATACAATATTTCGAGACTATGTATTCACACTCTCGTTTCGTCATTGTGATTTCCATACGGAAAAGAGCATTTACGTATGAGCTCAGTTATATTTCAGAAGCAGCTTCCGAAAAGCGGTCATATTAGCTCAGTGGTACACCACCGAGCGTTTAAATCGTGAGTTCGATACCCGTTCAGGTGAGATTCCTTTATGATATTCTACTTTCCTCAGTGCATGAAAATTATGTAAAATAGTTACATTACAATTCATCAGTTGTATATATATTTTCATATCATCAGTTGTATATATGAGTTGAATATATATATTCATATCATCAGTTGTATATATCAGTTTAATATATATATTCATATCATTTCACGACATAAGTAATTCTTATCTTTAAAATATAACATCTGAGGTATTCACAGAACGTCGGTGTGTTATGTGTGAATATTGAATACAAATTTAAAAAATCGTGTAATAGCAATAAATAAGTTATGTAATATTTATTTGCAGCTACTTTCATCGCAGATAACTTCTCAATATTCGCATTACAGCATTTAGGTAGAGCATATCGAAAATCGGATCGTGGTTCAAGACAAAAAACTAGCTAGCCCCAAACTGTCACGTAAGAAATTCACGAATCGCAAAAGTAAAGGGAAGAGATTGAGAGCGGTAATTCCTTAATCGCTCTCTCTCAACTCTCTCTTATCTGCATTTATACATATAAAAGTGTATGTATGTATGTTCCATCATAACTCATGTATGCCTAGAGCAGGGTTTCTCAACCTGGGAGTCGCGGCCCCTAGGGGATCGCGAAGATAGGCGGAAGAGACAAATATAGTTAGAATCTAATACCAGAAATTATTTTTAAATATTATTTTTAATTTTGTTCTGATAGGCATACTTTTACTTTTTATACACACTGTAAAGAACAATAAAAAATAAGTCTACTGAACATTTTCAAAGGGTGTAGAATTCGTGTTACTATTCGGTTCAAAGTCTCTTGTCGTCGCGAATTCTGTCGAGAAATTTGAAGCTTAAAATATACAAAACGATAATCATGCCTGTTGTTCTGTATGGTTGCGAAACATGGTCGCTTACTCTGAGGGAAGAACATAGACTGAAAGTATTTGAGAACAAGATCCTTAGACGAATATTCGGACCCAAGAGAAACGGGAATGGGGAATGGCGGAAACTTCATAACGAGGAACTACATAATTTATACGGTTACCCAACATTGTTAGGGTCGTCAAGTCTAGGAGGCTTAGGTGGGCAGGTCAGGTAGCTAGAATGGAAGAAAGTAGGAACGCTTTCAAAGTCTTATCTGGAAGACCAAACGGAAAACGACCATTAGGAAGACCTAGGGGCAGATGGGAGGACAATATTAAGATGGATCTCGCTGAGATAAGAATACAAAGTAGAAACTGGATCCAATTGGCTAAGGATAGAAGTCAGTGTAGAGCTTTTGTGAACGCGGCATTGAACCTCCGGGTTCCATAGGCCATAGAGTTAGTTAGTTAGTAGAGTTGTTTAAAAATGAATTTAAATCAAAGAGGTATGATATAAAACTAATGAGAACTGTATATAGAAATACTAGAAAAATACACATGAAACAAAACCTGCACATTGAAATACAATTAAAATTAAAACCTAATGAGATACCTAAGCATGGTGTAATTTCACTAGTGCAGCAATGCCCGGTTCAATCTTCATGACGAATATTATCAAGCCGTTTTCAACTGATAAGCGATTTCTTATCTTTGTTTTAATGTTTACAATAAAAAAAAAACACTTTCGCACAAGTACGATATAGCAAATGGAATTATTACTTTTAAAGCAGCAATCACCAGACCAGGATATTCTTCTCTCCTAATCAGGCAGAACTTGTCCAAGTCTTCGTTACAGAAAACCAGTTGCAAAGACTTGTCGCATGATCATTCTATTATTTGGTCAAGAAGTTGTGGGCTTAGATCGGATACGTTAATGGCCTCTTCAATGAAGGAGTTTAACATCCATCTTGAACCAGCACCTTCGTCGTTGGGAATATAGATATTACAGTTACTGTATTCACTGTCAGTGCCGGGCGCCGAAAAGAGGGGCCACACATTTCGGAGGAAGTGTGTTACTTAAGTTAGGAAAGTGCATGTGCACATGTGTAAAATAGAAGGAAAAACGTAATAAAATGTACTCAAAATTAAGGAAAGGTAGGGTTTATTTTGAAAATGTTATTGAGCTTCGTGCCAACCATGGTGGCGCTTCGTAGCTAGTCTGTCGACGTCACTCATATATACGGTGACATCGTACTATACTCTCGCTCCGGGCAATGATTTTCCATGGCACTGTTCACTATAAACAAAAAAAAAAAAAAAAAAAAAATGGATTCTACTATTATAGAAATAGGTATGTTAAAAATCCCACACAAGCTTATTATAAAGCAAATTATAAAAGGGTCGCTGGCAAGAGCGTGTGATAAAAGGGGATCGTGATAGGAATTAGATTGAGAACCACTGGCCTAGAGTAATTTTAACCACATTTCTTATAGTTTCAAAAAGAGTGCTGTCGGGTTACCTATGGTGAATGGGAGGGGGATACATATAAAAGATTGCTAGAAAATGATCGATATTAGATTCATAGTTTTCGGGGTCGCTTAGATAAATAGTGTGACTTTCGATTTCGCTTAACTCCGATTAATCTCTCATTAGTAGGGATGGGCACGAACGACTTTTCTTTGAAACTCGACTCGACTCGAAACAGACATCTTTGAGGTCTACTCTTGGACTCGGCGCGAAAAATATCTTCCAACTCGACTCGGATTAGAGTCAAGTCGAACCAAAACGAGCCAAATCCTGTGTGTAGTCCTACCTAGACAATACATAGACAATAATTATTCTATCATCAATTATGCTACTGTTACTACAAATAATAATAATAATAATAATAATAATAATAATAATAATAATAATAATAATAATAATAATAATAATAATAATAATAATAATTATTATTATTATTATTATTATTATTATTATTATTATTATTATGACAACACCGTGTACAAACATGAACAATAGATGGTTAGTAAAGGAATACTAAAAGCTAGTTGACTGCCGACGTCGGTAGTCATGAAGTCTACAAGGCAAGGACATCGTTCATTACCCTAAGCTGTAAGCGTCGGTGGACTACAGATGGTCAACTATTAACCTCTCGCCAGAAATTGGTGGCCCCGCAGCGACGATCCGTGATGGCCCAAGTTCCATATTGAAAACTTTACTACCAGCGGCAGAGACGCGATGAAACGCCAACGAACCACAAAATTACTCTCCCAAAATATGTTAAAATGCCTATATGTGTGATTTGTTTATATTTAGGTGAAACAAAAAAACACAAAACATATACCCCGGGGTGGACGCGAACTATCAATATTACGATTACTAGGCACGTGTTCTTCTGACTTCCCCACGGAAACGATCATAAAAAGCTTGGTTGTTGAAGGATAAATCATTGACGTCTTAATTTAGCCAATCAGACAAACCCCTACATCTCGAGTTCTAGGAGGTCATACCGTGAACCGTTTCAGATTTATTGCTTTCTGGTGGAGTACTATCCATGCGCAAAATTTGAGCATAATAGCCGACATGCATCTTCGGTGCCTCTTATCTTTAGTACAATTTTAACCAGAGATGGTGTGGGTCAATGAAAATTTGATCCACGACCCACCATGACCCACTATGACCCACCACCCAAATGACCCATTGGCCTACTCTGACCCATCAACCATCGTGATCCACTCTGACCCACCACCAACTATGAACCACTCTGAACCATTGCGACCAACTCCGACCCACCAAAACCCATCGACATCAACTCTGACCGATGACCCACGTCCTCCTCTCCATTGACTAAAGAGATTACACTTGTAATAAAACAAGACTGTGAAATTATCACTTATCGGAGTTTGAATTTCTACCGTCATTGGCTCAAGCAACTCTTTGTTACAATACTGGTGGGTCTGACCTTTACGATATATAATGGCAAAGTGTTTCTCATCTTCCGAATTAAAATGAATTTAAATTTATCATATGTAATTATTTCTTTGTTGCCTTACAGACACATTTCAGTAGAAAATAGGGTGAAATTTAAAAGTTTCGAATCAAGGAAAAGTAGACCAACGTAAAAAAAAAAAAAAAAAAAAAAAAAAGAGAGAGAGAGAGAGAGAGAAACTAATTTTCTATATAATTAAGCATGCCGTACTAATTGGAAATGCCCATGTAATTAAGTTTAGAATACAAATTTTATGGCCATTTTTCTCTAACTTTATGGCTTGATTGCCTTATGCTCGGAACGCTCCATATATTAAACACCAGCTTCAGCAATTATAAATAGAAAGCAGTGGGTATAAAATTCAAAAAGAACTTTAGTTTGCATTACTCAATTTTTTTCTCAACTAATATCAATCGTTTTCGATTATTTTTACAAATCAACCCACTACCAATTTCCAATATATAGAAAATGCATCCCCGTCCCCCCGCTCATAAAAGACAATTTTAAAAAATGCCAGGGCATATTCTCTTTATTTTTAATAAAGAGTTATATGCTGAATTTCAGCTCTCAGTTGAACGGCTTGTGAGATACTAAATTTTTCGTTAAAATTCGGACTTCTACTCCCCCTAAGGATATGTATTATAATGAAAGTGACACGCGTATGATAACTTCCCAGTTGGGATTGGAGCCTGATTATATACCAAACGTCAATTCATTTGACTTTGCAATTTGACCGTGATGATTACGCAGACATAGTTACTTTCAATTTTTTATGATACATATCCTTATTTCATATGTTACAGATGATTCAAAAATATTTTTTCAAGCAGTTAGCTCCTCTAGAATCTCACAGGCTGCATCCCAAAATCCAACTCCTACTATCCTATGACAATCCAAAAGTGACTGAACTTTTTTTATTAGGAACAAATGACAAAAGAAAAATGGAGATCTTGAAAATAAAATGTAGAAAAGCTCGGTGCCCCCAATAACTCCATATTTCTCCGCCCCTTCATTCCGAACTTAAAAATAAAACTTAATTCGAATATGGTTAATTAGAGAATTTATTACAGTTAAATTCCACTCACTACATGCTAGAGCTACAACTATGTAAGAAAAAATAACAACTGTGAAACATGTTCTGAATTACATTTCTTACGCTATTATTAAACATATTAGAATAGTAAAAGAGGATTGTTCGTGAAATAGTATATTTGCTCATGATTTTTAACTTTTTCATACGAAAAAAAATAAAATATTATTCAAGTTTTAAAATTTGCACTCTGCAAATATGTTGCCCTCTAGGCAATGGGACTAATGTGGACTAATGGGAAATGCTGCACTGTTAGCGGCGCTGAAAACTTATGATTCGATTCTAATATCGGTTGATTTCGATATCTTTATGTCGCTACGTAACCACCCTGGGTGCTAATGGGAGCTTAATTGGACTTGAATTGAAAGTAGAGCTATTCACCTAAGCGACCACGAAACTATGGATTCAATAATAATATCGACCCGTTTCTAGCATTTTTGATATGTATCCCGACAGTACTCTTTTTCCAGACTGTAAGAAATATAGTTAAAATTGCTCTAGATATATCAGAATTATGTTGAAACACACACATAAATCCACTTTTATATTCTGTATAAATAGAGAGAGAGTGAGCGAGCGAGCGAGCGAGAGAGGGCGACTCAAGGCATCACCACTTCCACATTGCAAAAGCATATATCAGGAATTGAATTGAAACTCTATGTAAAGACTTTCTGCTGTGGCATGCTTCATAAGGACAATTCCAGTCTGCTCACGTGACCTTTGGGGTTCATGAATTTTTTTGCGAGCGTTCCGACTTTGGATTCTCTGTTTATACCCTCTGTTTATGCATCGAATAACTTTTCAAGAACATAAATGACATTCTATATTATGAATGTTGAGAATTACTCTCTATATGACAAATAGCTGCAAATAAATACACTACATAACTTATTTATTGCTATTAAACGATTTTCCTAACTTGTATTTAACATTCTCATATATAATAACGACCTACTGTGAAAATTATCTCAGATGTTATATTTTAAACATAATAATTACTATGTTCTGCAATTATTATGTTATATATAAACAACTTATGTATTTTAATGTAATTATTTTATATAATTTTTCATGCATTGCGGAAAATATAATTTTAAAAAAAGTATTGACCCAGATTGGATTCGAACTCATAACCTTATGATTTGAAATCCGACAGCTTACCAATGAGCTAACACAACGACTTCTAGAACTAAGCTTCTAGCGATGTATAACGGATCTCAAGATAATTATGACATTCATATCCATGACAAACGCTGTTTCTGTTCTACTTTGACTTTTATTTTAGTACTCAGGCGATAATTATGTTCTATTTCTTAACTTTGAGCATTCTTTTACATATGGAAAGATTCTTTAACGTATTTAAATGCTCCATTACGTATAGAGAGCTAAATGACAAACAAGCATGTGCAAGATTTCGAAATATTGTATCATTAAGTATTTCAATCAATGTTGCTTTTTTAAACACTTGGTAACAAGTCTTATTATATTTAAAAGAAGAAAAACACATCTGCAAACTTTTTCCCGATTGCAAAGGCTGGCTTGGAGGTTCGAACCTGGCTTACTTTTTCCCGAAGATACCCGAAGCTGGACTTAGAAAATTTTTGCCTCAAAACACCAATAAAGAATGCGCTCAACCTTTTTGAGACAAGGTGTACATCTGGAAAGAGTTTTCTTGAATTGATTTGTCTCCGAATAATAGTTTCCATCAATTCTGTAAACCCTCAAGTCATATCGGAAGTAGTAGAAATCAATTGTTTCGGTTTTAATGTTTATCGCCAGTAATAGAAGCGGTCAGACTTAGGACAGACGAACCAACAAATGTTCTTAGAAGTATGAAACGGTAAACGATAAAGACAAGTGTTTTTTTTTTTTTTTTTTTTTTTTTTTTTTTTTTTTTTTTTTTTTTTTTTAAGTATGTCAAGATATTAAAGTGGGAAGTAGTTGAAATCCACTGCAAAGTCCGGTTACAATATTGATCCTCATAGAGCAAAGGCGATAATAAGCAGCAACTTTTTTTTTTCTTCATAATATTGATATATAACTTTTATTTTCCGAAAATAGGTTCAATGTCGATTCTAATTCCTTTATTGCAACAGAAAGTGACAGTATGTCACGTTCTGTTACAATAGAAGGATTAGAACAAGTTTCCAGTTTTCATATTGATCGCTACAGAGAATGCGGTAGTAGATAGGAAGAAATAGTTGTTTTCTAAAATACGGACTCAAAGGCCATCTTTACGTTAACTCTTTAGTGAAATCAGAAGTGGCAGAAATTTACCATAACCTCCGTTTTGAATTTACATACAGTAGAAATAGTAATAAATTAGGAGAAAAACGATTTCTTTGATACGAATTTAGTGTCTTAAGAATGAGAGTTGTAAAAATCTGTCCCTTCCTATTTGAATATTTTGAATATTGGACTTCTATATAACACAAACGATAAGAGATAGTAAGATTTATATACATAGAGTGTCTTGGCAATAAACCGACATACTTGGGACCTGAATGAAAGAAAAAGAAAATTATATATATATATAGCTAATTTAAAGTAATTAGTGGAATTGGTCGTAGATTGATTAGTTTGAATAGCATAACTTATAAATTTCATATACGCGTTCAGGATACCAATAAAAGAAAGAATATTGGATGTAACCTCGGTCGGAAACGCATAATTGCAGAGATGGGACCGATTCAAAATAATTAGTGGAACTGACCGTAGAGTGGTTACCTTAAATTAGCCTCAGATGCGTAATTAGGCATTTCGGACCGAAGTCACAGATAAGCCTTTTTCTTATATAGAGGCCCTGAGCAGGTATGCGATTTTTTTTCTTCTTCAGTGTACGACAAATTCCACGAATCATCTTAAGATAGCGCTATCTTCTTAATTACGTGTTTTCGGCCAAACTCACAAATAAACTATTTTATTGTATTGGGGACCTAAACACGTATGCGAGATTTGTTAATTTATTCCCGGAACATCCTGTATATATTCAGCATCTTAACACTAGATTCCAGCTCTCTTCTGATACGCGTATTGAAACAGAATTGATAAATCTATTACTTTTGGTTATAATATTGGACCTTGGTTATAATATTGGTAATTCGGAACTCTACCGCACTTTTACAATATGAAAGAAATTGTACTTGTAGTTTTAAAGAAGTGTTTAAAACCCTCCTTGCCTTATTGCCTCGTTACCTTTGATTAGATATTTATTTATTTATTGCTCACTAAAGGTAATGTGTAATATAATGACATTAAACATCTTCAACTTAGACAATTAATAG
The DNA here is from genome assembly GCF_964235325.1 of Thermobia domestica. Taxonomy (NCBI): domain Eukaryota; kingdom Metazoa; phylum Arthropoda; class Insecta; order Zygentoma; family Lepismatidae; genus Thermobia; species Thermobia domestica. The sequence continues at coordinate 158,946,441 of NC_137463.1, forward strand.
TACAAGTTTGGTTGTAAGCACCAACAATAAAATATTTTATATTTTTTTTCTTCTTTCAATTTTATGTGTAAAATATGCTTTGTTTTTCTGTTAACGCTGCTCTTAGACCAGAGGAAAACGTGGGAGGAAGAGTTGTGTAAGTAAAATAGTAGTAATCTTGTCTAATAGAATGACAATAAATATGTGCTATATAAAATATTGCTATATGTGCTACATAAAATTCTTTTTGTATCGAAAGCAAAAATAAGTATCAGTGTGCTGCAGTTTGTCTTCGGAACATTTGTTGTAATAGAAAAAGAATTGATGCTTTATTATGTTAAGTACATTAATTTTGAGGTAGAAAGAATATAGGATAAGCAACTAATAATACCAGAACAAAAAAGAAAGTTTATTATTTCTTTTTTTACAAGAAGATTAGTTGTTCAAGATGGCACGTACACTCATGTCCAAAATGATTGTCGTATATCTATATCTGTCTTCTTGTAAGAATATAATTTGATAATGATTTTGGAGGGTACTTTTAATACTATACTATGTGTATAATCGGGAAATGCATATTTGTGCTAAATTTCATAGGAAAAGAACTATAAATACAACAATTAGAATGAATAAAATAAGATGTTGCTAAATGGATAAGAAAGTTTTATGTTCGTTTTATTGTTCTTATTTACTGCTCTTTAGACATGAAATTTGCCACGTACTGTCTTTGCCGATTATACACATACTAACATTATAAGAAATACCGGGCAAATTCGTTATCAACTTGTATTATTACAACAACATATTTATAGACATGCGACAATAATTTTGGACATGAGTGTACATAACCATTTGGTTGAATATCAAAATATTTTGTGAAGTCGTTAGATGTGACGCAAGTCGATCTGTTCTGTTTGAAATGAGCGCAACAATTTTTAACATATTTGTCTTGCACACAAAACATAAATTATATTATAGAAATTTTTAAATATCCGTTATATGATATTGCATACTTTATTCATAATATAGTTTCCGAATGAAATGGGCTATTTAGTTTGACTTCAGTGACTCAGTTAATCAGTACTAAACCATGAACATAGAAAACACACATACAGAAAACACAAAATACGAAATACTGAATAGGAGCCGCTAGGGATGGGCAGGAGAGAGTTTTCTTTGAAACTCGATTTGACCTAAAAAAAGATATCTTTGAACTCGACTCGAGAACTCAGCTCCAAAAATTTGCTCCAACTCGACTCATATTCAAATCGAGTTTCGACTCGAGTCGAGCCAAAACGAGCCAATCGGGCCAAATTCTGTGTGTAGTTTGAAATAATGTCTTCAAGTATCCTACATAGGCAATATAATTATCATCAATGATACTACTACAACTTATTATTATTGTAACAACACTGTGTATACACATGAAAGATAGGCGGCTTGTATACTCTGAATACTAAAAGCTAGTTGACTTCCGATCTCGGTTGTCGAGTAGTCTTTAGGAGGCAAGGACATCGTTCACGAGGTACTGGGTTTGAGTTCCGGAGTAGCAAGTTTCGGGCTCGAGCCAAAAATTGTTAAAAGTTACAGGGCGCCGGCCAAGCATGTTCAAACTGTTTGGCTCGGGTGTAGGTTTGTCAATGGCTCGAGCGACTTGGCTCACTGCTCATTCACTATCGAGCCGAAACGAGAAATGAGCCGAACCGGTTTGAACAGATGGCTCACCTGAGCCGAACCGAACCGAACTAATGGCTCACCCCAACTGAGCCGGATCGAGCCATGTGCTCAGTTGAACTGAGTCGAACCGAACCGATGGACTCGTTTCAACAAAGCGGTTCGAACCGATGACTAATTTGAACCGAGTCGGTGGCTCATCCAAACCGAGCCGGCTCGAGCTGAGTTGAACCGAACCAAGATGGTTGACATCACTACCTTTGTTTGGTTTCTGCTTGGGCTCCAAAATTTGATCGTGCAGGCCTTAACCTTGATGGTAAGAACAACAGTATATACTTATATTTGTGCCCACGACATTTGAAGCTTTCGCACTATAAAAATCTATTGTCGTCTCGTTATCGAGGCGAGATGAGATTCGAGCTGCGTCCTCTCTCGTGAGCAACACTAAAAGTATTCCGCATCATTGCGTACATTTCTCATGGCTTTCGTTTTCCAATCTAATCAGGCCATGATTTCGAAACGAGCTGAACGAGCGAACCATTTATTAAACTCGACTCGACTCGAAGCTCGACCTCAGAAACAGTGACTCGACTCGAGAACATTACCTTTGACTCGACTTGTGCCCATCCCTAGAAGCCGCTACCTCTGCTTCGTTATTGGTTAACATTGGCGCTTCGCCGACCCCGAATGCTGTGGTCGCTCTTCAATGCTATCGGAAGCTTTTCTAGGATTTTCCTCCTCTTTGCCAGGCGAACATTGGTATGTTGCTTTTAACATATGCCCGGACGACTTCGTTCCAAAAATTCTTTCCATTTGTTTTTAGTTATTAATGACTCTCAATATAGACCTACAATTTAAGATATCAATTCAAACTCATCATAAATTACTTCAAAAAGAACGGGAGATATTTGTTTAAAGAGTTTATCATGTTTGAAATTTGAAATTTATTCCGGAGCAATTTGTATACTTTTCGGGTAATTCTTTTAAGATTTCTTTGAATTTGGCCCTGATATCCAGTTATTAATATGTAAAGTGTAAAATTACTTCAGTAATATAAAATACGGTGTAATAAAGTACATCAAAGCATAAATAGAAATTTACGTGATATGTTTCCATTACTCAATTTCTTTTAATACATTACTACATGTTACGAAGATTTAGTAACTGAGTGATCGTTTTTATAATTACTGTATTAGGTAAATATGTAGTAAAACCGTTAGATCATGCCTCATATAAGCTACAATTTATCTATTTGCTACCAAACAGTTGTACATAATAGACGGGAGAGAACGGAGATTCGTATCATTAACTTCAGGTCACAGATCATGCATGCATTTACACTTAAATGGGCTGCGGTGGCGTGAACATTGCCACCTACTCTCGGCCTGGCAGTAGAAATATGGAAGAAATGTACGGTTTCTTAGCTCCAACTTCTACAGATTATTTATTTCTCCTAACAGATCAACGCTTGCATAGTTTCTTGAAGACAATCCCAACTAAAAGCAATCTAGAAACTCAAGTGAGTACTTTATTTCTTTATTACTTGCCACAAAGATTTTTCGCTGTGAATCATTTACCGAGGCGAATACAAACTGGGAACACAGATGAAGGAGCTCACAAATGCAATAATTAAATGAATAAATACATTAAGACTCATTGGTTCTTAAAAAAAGGCTTCAGTCTATAATACAATAATATTATAATGATTTTATTAGAGCTGCGGTAGAGTAAGCGGATTGGGTTCGATATTCAGGAGATTCTTTCCCTTCTGCCCTAGTTCCACTGTGGCTCAAATATTCACCCAGCCTCTTTAAATGGATACGTGGAGCAAACTGGAAAAGGAAAGGAGCCAGAGCGCATCACCTACATGAGTACTGAAGTCATGCAAGTGTGGAGCCTTACTTCTACATAGTCTTTGACTCAATAATCCGTCCAGAAAGGGATCAATCTTTGCTTATTATAATGGTTATTTAATTCTATAATACAATAAGCTTGGGCCAAAAGTCGCTTGACATTAGCAGCTACTATATTCTTAGTTGATTGGATTCGTAGTAGCTGATTGATGTAAACAATGTGCTAATATGTTATTCGGACAATACGTGATTCGTCGATAAGAGAATGTGTTAGAAGTGATTTTATAGAGAATTTAAACCTTATCACATATTAGTTATATTCGATATTGTATTTTTATCAAGTGTCTTAGAGCCCATCCTATATAAAATACACTAGTGTGCAAAACTTAAGGACGAAAGGAAGTTTCGCATGTTATGTCACTCCCAAGTGGCATAGATTAGCAGAAATTAAACCTACATAAAAAAGCACTAATGAAACAACAGAATTAAACTTAGGTGTTTAAAAGAAGAAAAATGACGCTTTTATACTGAGGTAGTAACTTACATTGAAAACTCAGCAACTGAAGATGCTCCCCTAAAATTACAGGAGTAAAATGGTTCTTAAAAGGGTGTAATCACAACCAGAGATATGTGCTCTACAATGTGCTTCTATGTTGCTCACAAAGTTAGTAATGAGTTATTGTGGTATGGGTTCCCATTATTCCACCAGCGTTGTTCGTAACTTATGGGTGATCCTTACTGCATCTCAAACGTATACTTCAAATCGGGAGAACAACAGACCAGTTCATTCGCCCAATATTAGAGGAGGAGATCAAAAATATCGAACGATATTTTTCTTCGATGATCTTTTTGCGGTATTGGGAAAAAGTTGTACCTACATCTAAGTATATCCTGAGCAAAATTTCAGATTCCTAGAATAATATCTTTTGTTCTGGCAAAGGCTCTAAAATTTCTAATATTTGGTAAAAAAGAAGTAAAAATCTAAAATTTTGTAATTTTGCAAACCATGCTGCAAGCATAGGTTCCAGTTCAATGGTCATTCACTCAGTTTCCATGCTATATCCAAGCTGTGGAAAGAATTGTCTGTACAACTCGTTACAGAGACCTCTAGTAAAGTATGCGGCCACGAAAACCGGGTTGGCTTCATTTGTGTTACCTTGAAATCTAGAAAGAGTATGCTGTCACTCAGGTTCAAAGGTCAGTATAATATGTAATACCTTCGCGAAAGAATTTTAATAACCTGAAACTTTACAGTTTACAAGTTGTGTAACTTCTGCTTCATGTACTGTATAACGTATGAAAGTTGAATAACATAGGCTTATACACTTATATTTCGGTTTGTTAAAAATTAAACACTGTAATTTGTAAGATCTTAGTAAAAATTAAACATTTTAAACTTATTCACTTTCTAGTTATAAACAGGGCTAAAAGTGCGGGGGGACGCCGTCCTCCTATCTCCAAAAAATATGTACGGTATCCCCTCAGTTCCTAAAAAATTGCAATGGGCAAAGATAGGCAGGGGGACAGCGTGACGTCATGCCGCTACCTACCGTTCCCCTACCTTTTCAGACGCACTGTTACCCCTGCTTACTTTACTTTAATTTAAACGCATGATTTATTTTTTTTTTAAATGCTTGTTTAATGGAGAATGTTTTAAAAGCTTTTCTTTTTTAATTTTATGAAATGCCAGAACAGGAGATATTATTACATGGTTCTGAAGGTTTGTATAATAATTTAATGTAAGTAAATGCAATTTTTCATCACTAGCGACAAAGATACTGTGATTAAGATACTGATAATTTACAAAATTAAATAAGTTAGATTTGTTGCGTTTTTGTTAAAAATTTCATGTCCGTTGCCAGAAGAGATAAAATTATACCAGGGTTCTAATATTTTGCACAGAAAATACTTAGATGTAAGTATACCATTTCCGCAGTACCGCAAAAAGTTACGTTTTTTTAATGTCCCGCGTACCGAATATCTTCTTGTTCCGAAAGCTCCGCTACCTGCAATGTTCAATGCAGTCCTGCATTATCATCCATAAATAATATGTTTTCGCTAACTGCAACTCAGAACACATGCACGTGGAGATGAAGCACAGTATCATAATAATGTTAACTGGTGAGTGTACTGTATTCTAAAATCAGGAGGTTAGTACGCCCATGGAACATTACGTCTTCCACACAAGAATACTGGGACACCAAAATGATCATGTTCGGCAATTTTTCTAGGTTAATTGTGTGTTCTCGTCTTTCGTCAGATGATAGAGACCTGCATGGGCCGAATTTTTCGTCCCGAGCCTAAGCCAGCCCGAATGTATCTAGGCCCGGCTCAGCCCGGGCACGAAAAGTTTTTAAAATTCTTGGCCCAATCCCGGCCCAGGCCCGATAAATTTTAAAGTTTTTGGCCCGACCCTGTCCCGATATTTTTTAAAATAGCTCGAGCCCCAGTCTTTCTCAAAATTTAGAATTAAACTTGCCCTAACCCTCAGAAACATTTTCTAAACTCTGGTTCACAACCTGACACTTGCCTCCCGAATGGTACCATTGCCTCCTAGAACTTTGCCTGTCATCGAGAGAACAAACACTTCATTTCCTCTAACAAAAATCTAACTTAATTGATTTTTAGCATAAAGTGAAGATGGCAATATTGTTTAGCGACAGGCAAAACTTTCCCACCTCTTCTTGTCATTTTTTGGGTTCAGTGAAGATCGTCAGAGCTCAGTTTACCGCGCAATGCCTGCAATCCTCTATACCCTATAGTGAAAGCGGAGCCGCTAAGCAACACAAACTGTAAATAGCTATTGCATTCTTTGTAACATTTTTCACGGGCACACTTCTTCAACGTTTGGCTTTATTCCAATTATCGTTTAACGAAAGTCAATAATTATTAAAGAATTGCAATTAATCGACCCCAGCCCGCCCGACCTGAAGAGAAATCAGTGTCAGCCCGCCCGGCCCGGCGCAAAGAAATAACATTCACCCGTGCAGGTCTCTACCAGATGAGTATAAGTTCAGAATTACTAAACAAACTGAACCTGTTCACATCGGAGAAGATAACACAATTTCACGCCTGCTCATTCCAGTCCTGATATTCTTGTCCCCCCCCCTCTAAAAAAACGGTGCCGTTGTAGGTGAGAACATAAAATAACGTAATTCCATCGGGCGAAGATACGACCCTCATGCAGTCTACGTGCCAGTGTGGAATGTAAGATTGGGCTACAGATGTGTTTACAATTGTACCCCCTGTTAGACGTTGCTTCCTTCTTAACTGTTTCACAATGTAGCGACCCTCCTCTGCTGTAGTTAACTGTGTTCGACCATCATCTTTTCTTAATACATTATTCCTTTGTTGTTAGGATTGCTTCTCATACACGTGAGACAGTGCTATCGGCAATATCAAATTTTTGGACCATACTCGTCACACCTAATCCTTCTTCCAGTTTTCTGATGATTCTTCCCCGTATGAAGTCACCAAAATATTGTATCCGGTCTATGATGTTGTGAATAGCACCACCATAATGCACCTTAACATTTCTTCTATTGATATGCACTATCTCGTCCCTTTCACTCAACTGTTTCCTGTTAAGAGAATTAGACCTATTCGGCACTACACTCAAGCTGATATCATGCCTTGCAATGTCTTGCTCCCTGTGCACGTGTGGGAGACCTCTGGCAACATGCTACCGGAGTTTTATTCAGTTTCATCGACTACGTGTATTTAACGTTACTTGATCTGTCTCATCCTTGACTTTAGTTCTTCCTTCCAATGCATTGTTCTATACAATAATTCTAATTATTATGGTCAAAAACGAGCATTTTCTAATGAATATTTTTATTTTAAAAATACGTTTCTAATTGCTCCCTGTATGAATAATTAAAGCGGAAATAAGCTTCTTTCCTTTCTAATGTCTCGTTGGACTCATAAAAGATCGTAAATGATTGGTGAATTCTGAGAGATCCTTATCTACAGCTAAACGCCAGGAATAACGACTTGTGAGCGAGTTTAGTCGAGTGGTTAGTTACTGCTACCATATTTCTGTGTACAAGTCAAACACAATCATAGGAGACGTTGAAAGTCCTTAAGGTAAAATTACCAAGATATTAAAATGGATTACTAAAGAGTAAATATGTCATATTCTGGGCGGAAAGAATCATAAAATAACACACTGTATCAATATTTACAAAGCCATGAATAAACTTGTCGTATAATACTTTTTCTTTGTATCAAGATTGAAGCTCCAAGTAAACACAGTTTAGCTCTTCTCATGATAACAAAGGAAGCTATTTTACTACTATTTTATGGGTGAGACGTGCCAAAAGTTACAAAATCTGAGAGAGAGAATGAGCATGAATACCCAGACAGAAACACCATGTACATAACTTTTATAAGTGTTTCGTAATATTTATTAGTTCTTTTAAATATTCAAACTCTCCATATTTCCCTACAATGATAAGTATAATATATGTCTCATCTGTTAAATGACATAAAAAATATACTATTTGTATATTTATGACAAAATTCAAGAAGCTCAATCAGTAACTACTAGTTTTAATTAAAGGTTTTGTTCTTTCAAGATATTGTAATGATTAACTATATCATTCCCTAAATATTAACGCATTAAAAAAAAAAACATTTTGGTTTTATGTCAAAGTACAATCATCTATATAATAAGCTTACTTGTGTTGGTTAAATAGAACAATTTTATTGAAGAATTTAGAGCCAGAGTTGGACCATTCATTTTTATCGGAAGCAGGAATCAAAGCGTTCGTGAGGAAGTACTCTTGGAAATTTGAAACGTTTTAATGCTAATGAAGACGGTAGAACAGAAAAAAGCTCATTTTTATAATGTTCGTATGTGTTTGAAAAAGAACTCCCTAGTTTTAATGTGTCCTAGAATCTGTACAAAGTGACATACACTATTCTAGTTTGGGGTGTTTGATTCATCAACTCTCAAAGTTTGGCTCCCCTGCAGTTGGCAGGTCTGTTTGACCTTGAGACGGCACCAGTGCTATTTTCTTCCTCTGTTCAGTCCAGAAAGGTGGATAGGCAGGGCTGGCCCAATACCTTGGCCACCATGAAGCCCAGACTTAACCCCACTGGAATTTTTCTTTTGGGGCCACATAAAAAATGTTGTGTACAGTGAAAAGATCAGAGACATCAATCATTTACGGGAAAGAATCGTCGCGGTGGTTGGGACAGTTACATTAAAATGTTGGTGAATACGTGACGAGAAATGGAATATCGTCTCGACGTGTGCAGGGCCACAAATGAATCCCACGTTGAAGTTTACCAACATTAAACAGAACTTGAAGGAATTCTCTTTCATGATATGTACTAATTGATGTAAGTTTTCATTCATTTCCCAATTAAATTTATACTTAAAACTAAGGAGTTCCTTTTCAAACACCCTGTATTACAGTTTTCACGGCAAATTGAGGCAACTCCCTTTTATCCATAACTTTGAAGTGAAACTTTTCATCACAGCAAGTAAGACACTAATATGTGCTCCATTGTACAATATGTTTATAGAGGGCCTCGGTGGCTCAGTGGTAGAGCGTTCACCTCTGGTGCATGGGATCCCGGGTTCAAACTCTGCTCCCACCAAATGGACAAACAGCGTGTGCGTGGGTTTCCTCGGGGTTTTCCGTTTCCTCTCACTTTCTTCATTTCACCATTTCATTCATTGCTCATCATCACCGTCTCCTTTAGCCTAGCCGGCATAAGCGTGGGACGTAAAACTCAAAAATTTCATTTCATATGGTTATAGAGAGAATATGGTATACAACGGAATGTGTGTATGTATGTACGAGGGTGACTCGAAAATTATCTGCACTTTCATCATAACACACCAAGGTTATCATCCTGCCTTTATCCCATGAGTGCTTAGAGTTAGAACGACTGTGGTCACGTAAGCGAGACTTAATCCTGGCTATTACATTGTAAACACTTACGCTCCTCTCCATCAAAAAGCAGCGATTTGATTTCTCTGTCCGGATGACGTAAAAAAGGGTGAAATTCTTCATAATGTAAGTACAGTACTCTATTGTGTAAAAGTGATTTTTCGTGGTCTAGTAGTTTAAAAGTGGCCAGATAAGTGTGACGGACACGAAAAGAAGCCAGGACATCCGTCAACTTCCACTACAGACGACAACCTTCAGCAAGTTTAGCAGATGATTCTCACTAAAGAGACAACATCTGCCCTTAGTTAGTCGTGTAGGAAACGGTGCAAGAGTGACTCGATAACGAAAACCAACTCCTTGGAAGAAATACCCAACCTTTTGAACCGTTGAACAAAATGTATTAAAAAGGGAAGTGACTATGTAAAGAGATAATGTATAAGTTGAAGATCTACAGTATTTTTGTGTAAATAAATTGTAGAAAGAAAAGTATACCTAGGTAGATAATTTTTAACTCAACCTTGTATATGCTTTGTTTTTTTTATAATGACTTGATTTTCAACACACTTAAAAAGTTCGTTACCAAATTCTCTGTCTGTCTGCCAGTTATTTGCGATTTTTTCAATTTCAATCAATCAGAAAAGGTGATTAAATTTTTCGTGTCCCTCTTACCGTCCCCGAGATATTGGCCAATAAATGGCCGATTTCTACAGTTTTAAGGAGCCATATTTTGGGAACTGTAAGTCATAAAGAGATCATATTGGTGTTGATCAATATCTAAAAGGATGGTAAATATTTTGGTACAAATTAGTAACCGGTGGCCACTGTGCAACTGGCCACTGATTTGACCAATGGCCAGTTGGCCAGTAGCCAACATTAATATCGGTACCAAAATGCTTACCGTATCCTTATGTATTGATTAACACCAATAGCATCTCTCTATGACTTACCGTTTCCGTGATATAGTCTATGAGATTCAGCAAAATTTAACATCACTATAAGGGAGTAGCTGCAACATATTTTAAATTGTTCCGTATAGTGCCAACAGTGGAAAAAGGCATGTTGCCCACTTTGGAATAGTAACTTTCTTAAAATAGCGCCCAAAAACAAAGTGGTGGCTTAAATTCTTAAAATCGTCGTAAGTCTCCCAAATAACACCCATTTTATTAACTTTTTGTTTCTATTCAATGTTTTTTCTTGTTTGATCGAAGAATCTATTAGTGCATTGTAAAACATAGTTCAAATATTTTTTTATGATCATCACATAATTATTTGAAAGTGGAAAATAAAAATTAGCGTTATATTAACTGATTTCTAGAAGTAAATTAATGACATTAACATATTTTTCTCCCCGGATTCAAGATGTAAGCAAGAGGTAGGTACATAATCTGTTCAGCATCTGCTGCTGACCTCACTGAACCAAAGAACATGAAGGCTGCCCTGGAGAGACTGAAATATGCTGCAAAAACCCGAAGAAATCATCATATAAATGAGCTTAGTCATGACTGTATCAGTGTTGCAGACAGATACCACCGAAAATGTTACCAGGACTTTATACACATAAACAAATGCTTCAGAAAATACAAGAACAAAATATTCAATCACATGATGTGGGACCACGTCGCAAGACAAGTAGGACATGTTTATCATCAAATATTCTGCCAAAAGTATGTGTGTTTCTGCGAGAGAACAAAGTATGTTAAAGGTATAAAGACACGTGAAGCACTTTCTGACAGTTGTGAGCTGAGAGCAGATAACATAGTTCGCTCAGCAGGAAATGAACATCTGATGTTAAAGACTGAACAAGCAGAATTAGCTATGAAGATACTAGGTATTGCTACTGAAGACTTAGTGTCAAGTGAAGAATCATTTCACATGTTACAGAAATTTTATTAGGATAATACACAAACAGAATGACTCAGAGTCCAGCAGCGACAATTGAACTGTGAAAATGTTGCATTTGTTGAAATTAGGAGAAGACTTAGTCAAGAATCCTCGAGTTATTCCTTTTCAACAATTTGTCAACGTTATGGAAGAAGAAGTTGAAAAATTGGGAGGAAAATTAAGTTTCTCGAGAAGAAGTAACCTTATGAGGCAAATTTCATTATACAACAAGAACTTGGTATTTGTTAGTATTGAACATAGAAGAACATTAGTGTACCTAATTAAGCATTGAGAACTTAGTTATAGAAAATGATAAACTGCAACAGGAATTGCAAAATCTACGCAACATGCAGGCAGAAGATAGAACAGTGCATCTTGCAGCTCTAACCCTAAGAAAAGACATTTCAAATGTTATTGAGAGGCTACAATGGCCACCAACAGAAGACAACTTGATATTGAATGCATTTCTCTGTATGTACCACCAAGATTAGATACATTTGTTACAGTTATACTCAGTGGCACATCTGATTCCGCACAATGCAATGCAAGGGTTTTGCGTTTAAGGAATTTTTTGCCCAGAACCTAGTGTATAATGTTTCTCGAGGTGAAATTAAACCCCCTGAAAGTGTTTTACTTCCATTTCTAGTAAAAGCTCTTATGTAACAACACAGAAGTTGTACAGCTCCTGAATAGTCATGGTCATGGTCTTAGTCTAGTTTTAACAATTTTCAATTTAGAAAATGCCCTCACATTTGAAAAGCGTTACGGATCAGATGGGCCTTTGCTAAGTACGAAGTGTACAAAAAAAAAAAAAAAAAAAAAAAAAAACTAACTGGCTCACGGGGCCGTACTGAAATGAGCAATGGGAGCTCGAGAAGACTTCTTTCGGAAAGACGAACTTAGGCTTCCGCAAACTTTTTGGTAGGAAGAATCAAGAAAGCATTTGCGATCGCGAAAATTCGACCAAGGCCTAAATGTCCCTGCGGGGCCCTGGGGGCTCGGGCCCTTGGCGAACGCCAAGTAGCCAACGTGGCCACTCCGGCACTGTGAGAATATGATAAATGATGTAGATTCTAGCTGTAATGAATACACTGCTAGTGACAGTGAAGAAAATTAAGAGACATTTACACCCGGAATACCTTACTGCGTTAAAACTATATTTAATATATTATTTTGCATTGCTGATTATACTAAAATAAAGGTGCTACTAATGTGGTACACATATTTGTAAAATAGTATATTCAGAGATTTCAGACTATATCTACGTCAAGCATATTAGCTATGTTAAGAATTTAAACTAATTTACACACAATTCCGCAATATGTAGAAGAATTAAATAAACGTAGAGGTTTGGAGTAAATTTATTGTTGTATTCAGTGTGTTTTGGTAAATTTATGCACTTTACATACAATAAAGCCAGTTAATGCGTTTTTTGAATCAAAATTCATATTCCTTAAACCCGAAAACCATGTAATTGAATCCCAAAACTTTTAAAGCACGTGTTATTTGAGAGAATTATGATGGTTTCAAGAATTGGTACCACCATTTTGTTTTCGGCGTCCATATTGGAAAAGCTACCGACTCAGGGTAGGCAACATGGATTTTTTCACTGCTGGGACTATGTTGAACGATTTTATACTGGTTGCAGCTCCTCCCTCTTTGTGATGTTATTTTCTCATTTTTGGTGGTCTAACTAACGGACTAATATTGACGAAAAAATGGCCAACTTGTAATATTTAAGGAGCCATATCTCGGAACCAGAAATTGTAGAGATAATATGGATGTTGATCAATACCTAAGAAGATGGTAAATATTTTGGTACCAAATAGTAACCGGTGGCCACCGGTTTGGCCAGTGGCCACCAATTAATATCGGTACAAAAATGTTTACTATCCTCTTAGGTATTGATTAACACCAATATCATCTCTCTATGACATACGTGTCCGTGATATTGGCCAAAAAATGGCCTATTTCTAGATATTTAATGAGCCATAGCTCGAGAACCATAAGTTGTAGAGAGATGATATGGATGTTGATCAATACCTAAGAGAATGGTAAATTTTTTGGTACCAAAAAGTAACCGTTGGCCACTGATTAACTGGCCAACTGGCCACCGTTCCTCAAGAGAAGAAGGTGTGGCTAAAAATATTTACTTTTACATCTAGGAACAACCTCAATTATCCTTCCCGTTCCATCTCTCCATTCTTTTTAAGTTCATTCTGGCAATGCTCTTGGAGCATTCTCAAATGGTTAATATTAGAATCTTAACTGAGAGAAACATAACCAACTGAGAGAGTATTGGAGTTTGTAAGATTTCACATACTAATTGTAATAAAATTTGCCCGATTTTAAGTAAATTTCTTTGACTTTAAGGTCTGAGAATATTCATGATTAAAACTATTTCAACTTAAAAACTTGTACTTTCAGTATAATCAACAACTTGAGATGAATGGTCAATTTAGGTTATACAATTCTCTAATGCCCTTATAGACCAACCCTGTGATTTGTTAATGACGCTTTCAGCAGAGAAAGCGATGTCCTAGATCCAGTGACGAAAGTTGAAGGTGACCACTCTTTTCGTCCAAAAGGACATTTCATCCAGAGGCATTTAGTCCAAAGACATTTGGTTCCAGGGACATTTGGTCCAAAGGACAATTCGTCCAAAGGACATTTCGACCAAAAGACAATTGGTCCAATGGACATTTCGTCCAAAGGGGAATTGGTCCAAAGGACATTTCGTCCAAAAGACATTTGGTCCAAAGGACATTTCGTCCAAAAGACAATTGGTCCAAAGGACATTTCGTCCAAAGACATTTGGTCCAAATGACATTTCATCCAAAAGACAATTGGTCCAAAGGACTTTTCGTCCAAAGATATTTCGTTCAAAGGACATTTGGTCCAGAGACATTTAGTCCAAAGAGATTTGGTCGAAAGGACCATTCGTCCAAAAGGCAATTGGTCCAAAAGACATTTCGTCCAAAAGACAATTGGTCATAAGGACATTTTGTCCAAAAGACAATTGGTCCAAATGGCATTTCGTCCAAAAGACAATTGGTCCAAAGGACATTTCGTCCAAAGACATTTGGTCCGAAGGACATTTCGTCCAAAAGACAATTGGTCCAAGGGACATTTCGTCCAGAGATGTTTGTTCAAAGCACATTTCGTCCAAAGGACATTTGGTCAAGTAACGCTTGGGGGGTCCAAGGTTTCATTCTATTAGAAGATTTAAAAATTGATGCCTATAACATTATGACCCAGTAGCTCTTATTTCTAAAGGAAATTTGAAATAGAGATTTATTCCGCAATTTTCATTTCGATAGAACAAATATATGCTGATATTCAGAGAAATGTAAACGCCTGAAAACAAAATGGCCGAACAATAGAAATAAGGGAAAGGTTGGAGTGTGAAGTATGTTGCTGCAATAACTGCTAATATGACATCTAAAATTTTAATGTTGTGAACGAAATAGTTTTAAAATAAGTACCGGTGACTAAAATTAATGGAGTTTAAATTTTAGTAAGTAAAATATTAGGTATTCAAACCCTTGTGTTAGCAAAGTGAAAAATAATGTATGTCAAGTGTTTTTGAAGAAATACTGAGAATAGAAAAATACACATGTGTGAAATATATTCTTTTTACCGTTAATAATATTCTTAAACAGTCACATTCTTGGCTGCAACATTGTGATAAGCGATTGACAAATATAAAATGAAAGTTGGAACATTTCGTGTAGAATATAGGTATCTTTTCAGGTTAACCACAAATCTGGTTTTTATTCGTAGACGTAGTGTGTAACTTCGGCAGACGTTTCTACATAATTAGTGAGTTGTATGACAAACAAGAATTGTTCACTTTTCTTGTATTTGTATTTCAGTGCTACTCCTCATGCAAATACAGTAGGCCTATATACTCTGGCTTTCATATTAGTTTTCTCGGTACAGTAGAGTACATTTAAGATATCCATTGCAAAGTCTGAAACCAAATAGAATATTCACATGACCATGCAGAGGCAATGTTGTCTTCAAATGAAGAGGGAATTTCTCTTCAGGGAGGAGGTGAATTCCTTAACCAACGAAGCTACAACAGTATTTTTGCGAAGCTAAAACTGTATTTTTGTAAAGTTATTAATGAAAGCAAAGAAAAGTGGTCATTTTGTTTTCAGGTGTTTACGTTTTTCTGAATATCTCAGCATATATTTGTTCTATCGAAACGAAAATTTCGGAATAAATCTCTATTTCAAATTTCCTTTAGAAATAAGAAGCTACTGAGTCATAATGTTATAGGCATCACTTTTATTCTTCTAATAGAAACAAACCCCAGACCCCTAAGCGTTACCGGACCAAATGTCATTTGGACGAAATGTGCTTTGAATCAACTGTCTTATGGACGAAATATTTCTTGGACCAATTGTTTTTTGGATGAAATGTCCTTTGGACCAATTGTCTTTTGGACGAAATGTCCTTTGGACGAATTGTCCTTTGGACCAAATGTCCCTGGACCAAATGTGTTTGGACTAAATGTCTCTCGACGAAATATCTTTGGACGAAACGACCCCCAACCAGCTTGAAGCATCAGCACTCCCCGCATGCGCCCCTACTTTCTATATATTTTGCGCCCCTGGATCTCGTGCATCTCTTGCGTTGCGGAGTTGTTGAGGTACAATTTACAATAATTCCTTTATTCGTGATGAATAGAAACCCTATACAGGATGGGTTGTTTTTGCCGGTTAAAGGAAGGCACACACAAAATTTCTTTAAAATTACATACATTTTGTAAGAGTCAACTTATGCAGGAACAAACAGACGGACGCACCCACAAATGTCAATCAAGTATAATGGTAGTAGCTTCTGTACGCTCAGTTCAGCTAGTGATGACATACATTGTAGAAGCAAGAGGAGTATTTATTATTATTATTATTATTATTATTATTATTATTATTACTATTCTATACTTCCAAACTATGCTATATATATGTGTCGAAAGTCTTAGAGAACGACTTTGTCCATCCGTCCGTCTGTTGACCGGTATCGAGAGTAACGGATATCGAGAATCGATTTTTCGCAGTAGATTAGCGTACCAAGGATAGGTTCCATCTCCTCTAACTCTCTATTCAAACCAAAAGTGGTTCAAATTAGTCATTTCCGGTTTCAACTTTTATTGTCATAGGACAAAAACAGTGACAGATAGCGAGCAGAAGATTTTTGCAAACGATTCACCGCCTCAAGGCAATGCCACGACTATCTCGAACTCCCTACCAAAAGCCGGAAGAGATTTGAATTTAATATCACTTCCGATTTCAATACTGACTTCCACAGACAAAAAAAAAAAAAAAAAAAAAGTAAGATAGCCCATATCAAGGCGTGGTTTTGAGTCCCAAGAAAGGGTCTTAAAAATAATTTTCAATCAGAGGATATTCCCACAGTTTAGAAAAATGTTCAATTCCAAGAAGTACATATATAATCATTAAGAAACCGTGACAGTAATTTTTGGACAGTTGAGTAGAGTATGTTCCTGAAATGATACCGTATATTAATGATCCAATAATATTAAATTATACATAATAATACATACATACAATTTCAAATTAACTTCTCTATGGCTATATTGATTAGCAAATGCACCTTTGGTGCGAGATATCCAGGTTCGATTCCAAATTAGAACTTGTGTGATTTGTATTCCAGTTATGCTTTAGGTTCACATTTCATATAGCCTCGTTGCTTAAAGAAAAACTAAACATCAATCCAAAACAGCCATACATAAAATTTCATTAATTTTAGTTATTCTGTGGCAGGGTTACTTTGTTTAAAACGAAATGCTTAAAACAAATGATTAAAACTTGTTTTAAAAAATTGATTTTGTTTTAAACAAATTTCATATACGTTTTAAACATTGTGTTTTAAACACGTGTATTTTTAACACTTGTTTTAAACATATACTTATTTTTATTTTCTTTCATTTTTGTAAATAAAAAAAATCTGACAGAGAAAGAAAATGGTCAAAAAGTGCGGTGTCGTCCTACTTGCGACTGTCCTATTAGCGACAGGAACTGTTAACCCTGCAGTGCTCGCTTGCGGACTCTCAGTCCCCAGTCAACAATGGTTGATTTTTTTTACCGCGCAAATCACCCCTCCTCCTTCCTGTTTTTCATACCTCATTAGCGACAGGAACTGTTAGCCCTGCAGTGCTCGCTTGCGGACTCTCAGTCCCCAGTCAACAATGGTTGATTTTTTTACCGCGCAAATCACCCCTCCCCCTTCCTGTTTTTCATACCTCCTAACAATCGTCTTCTGCTTATTAGTACAGAGTTGCAGTGCGAAGCGTGCACTAGTGTTGGAGATATTAGCTAATGCGGAGCGTGAGTCCGCAGCGACCATTAACGTTAGCTAAATATAGTGGTGACCAGAAAGATGTGGGAAAGCTCAGAGGGAAATAAATATAAATATGACGAAGAGAAAAAGCGCATCCAGCGTTTGTTGGATGAGTGCTCAGTCGATGGAAATGATACCGTGTATGAAGATGATGAAGATGAGAGAGAAGACGACAATTTGACTACTGAAATCATGGACACGGACACCGAACAGGAAATATCTGATGAAGAGGAAGTGCCACATAGCAAGCAAGTTAGTCCATTTTATCTGGGAAAAGATCAGAAGACAAAGTGGAGTGTGCACGTACCCCCGAAAAACGTAAGAACAAGATCAGTGAACATAGTGACGCATTTACCTGGTGTAAAACAAGCCACGAAGGATTTGAAAGACCCACTCCAAATTTGGAATTTTTTTCCGGAAAAAATAATGAACGCTATTGTAGACAATACAAACAAAAAAATGCACTTGTAAGACAAAACTATACGCGTGACCGAGATGCAAAAGAAACATATGTTGCTGAAATTCAGGCCCTCATTGGCCTGATATATTTAGCAGGCGTTTTGAAATGTAGTAGGCTTAACGCTGACGACCTGTGGCGAACGGATGGTACGGGCGTAGAAATTTTCAGACTCACTACGTCTCTATCCAGATTTTGATTTCTTTTACGTTATGTTACGTTTGATGACCCTGCAACTCGCGAACAGCGCAAAGCTCAAGATAAGTTAGCTGCGATTAGATTCGTTTTTGACACATTTGTTCAAAAATGTAAAACTGCTTTCACACCTTTCGAGTTTGTAACCGTGGATGAAAAACTTGAGGCATTCAGAGGAAGATGTGCATTCCGCCAGTATATTCCTAGCAAACCTAATAAGTATGGAATTAAAATATTTGCTCTTTGTGATTCAAAAATTTACTATACAAGCAATCTGAAAATATATGTTGGCATGCAACCTCCGGGACCTTACCAAGTGGATAATTCACCGTCATCTGTGGTTGAAAGACTTTGTGAACCAATAAAAGGGACGGGTAGAAATGTCACCACGGACAATTGGTTTAGGAGTGTGGAACTAATGAAGACCTTAAAAGTAAACTATCGATTGACATTGCTGGGTACCATCAGAAAAAACAAGATAGAATTACCCCTTGAATTTTCAAAGCCAGTTAGTCGTCCCGAGGGATCATCGATGTTTACTTTCCACGAAGATTGTACCTTGGTGTCATACATTCCCAAGAAGAAAAGAAATGTTCTCTTGATATCAAGTATGCACCATGATGGCAGTGTTGACGCCGAAACTGGAAAACCAGAAATGATATTGACATACAATGAAACTAAAGGGGGTGTTGATATGGTGGACAAACTATGTTATGTTTATGACTGTGCAAGAAACACTCGCAGATGGACAATGGTTGTGTTCTATTCTATGCTCAACATTGGAGGCATAAGTTCCTACATTATTTACAATGCGAACAACTGTGACTTGTGTGTTCCTCGACGAGAATTTTTGAAAGGGTTGTCCCTACGAATGGTAGAGAGCCTTCTGAAAATTAGAGTAACTGTCAGCAATATTTCTGGCAGTCTCAAGAACCGAATTCATGGTCTTCTTGGAACGGAAGCTACTCAAAACTTACCTGTAACTTCCAAAGGCGTCCGGGGAAGGTGAAGTAAATACGACAGAAAGAAAAACCGACCTACAAGGTATTTTTGCATTCGATGCAAAACATTTTTGTGCTTAGAACATTCATCAGTGGTGTGTGTAGAATGCATTGAAAGTGCCTCGTAGGAAAACTAAGTGATTGGGAAAATATTACAGAATGTAATTGTATCTAGAACATGCGTAGTTTCTATTGAAAGGCCTTCATAGAAAAAATTCAGTGTTGACGGAAAATGATTTTTTTTTCTGCTAATGACACTATAATACAACAATATGCATACTATCTCTTTTATATTGTATAAGCTCTAAGCTACAATAATGCTAAACAATTGGGATTTTAATTAAATTTTATCACTTAAAACATGTTTTGTAACTCATTCTAAAGCAACGATTTGCTACAAGAAAATTAAATAAACAGAAATACGCTAATAAATAGATTGTGGTATACGCTAATATCGGCAGGCTTGGCCACGCTCCTAATTGTCACAAGCATATCAGCTATACCTCGTTGGAAAACTTATGGAACAAACATTTGAACAAGGTAACTTTTGTGTGTCTCGGGCCAAACCAGTAAAAGAAGAAGACGACGAAAGTCAAAATTTTGGGTGGAAAATCAAATTTTTCGAAATTTGTCGGACTTTGGCAACGCTGTTATTTGTCGTACGCAAGGAAAAAAATCTCACATTTACGCCAGACATTGGGAACAACGATATAAAGAAATGAATGGTGTAGGTGCAATAGGAGTGATGACAAAATTCGGAACCTCGAACGTATGTGAATTATCCTGTATTTTTTCGATAGATTGTGGTATACGCTAATATCGGCAGGCTTGGCCACGCTCCTAATTGTCACAAGCATATCAGCTATACGTCGTTGGAAAGCTTATGGAACAAACATTTGAACAAGGTAACTTTTGTGTGTCTCGGCCCAAATCAGTAAAAGAAGAAGACGAAAGTCAAAATTTTGGGGGGAAATTAAAATATTTCGAAATTTGTCGGACTATGGCAACACTGTTATTTATCCTACGCAAGGAAAATAATTCTCACATTTGCGCCAGACATTGGAAACAACGATGTAGGGTTTAGGTGGAATAGGAGTGAAGAAAAAAATTCGGAACGCCTACCCTACGTGAATCATCCTATATGTTTTCGAGAGATTGTGGTATAAGCTAACATTGGCAGACTTGGCCACGCTCCTAATTGTCAAAAACATATCAGCTATAACTCGTTGGAAAGCTTATAGAACAGACATTCCAACAAGATAACTTATTGAACAGACAGACATACACACACACACACACACAGAGAGAGAGCGAAAGGAAAACAGTTATCACCTCAGAACGCACCGTTCTATTTTTAGCCTGGTCAAAGTCAGCTGTAGCTATCAGTTGAACCTAAGGGTCGTAAATATGCATTTCTTTCAACTCCCTCCTTTGACAAGTTATTTAGTTTTAGAAAAAATCTTCCTGACGAGGCAAAAGGAAAGAAAAGCAATGGTCTTGCGACGAACAATGTTAGGTGAACCAATGCGAGTTTATTCTCTGCCGTTAGTAAGAGTGCATTCCTACTGCACTTACACGGTTTATTTTTTGCACAACTGTTCACAATAACAATAACAATAAATGTGAGAATTATTTTTCTTGCATAAGACAAACAACAGTGTTGCCATAGTCCGACAAATTTCGAAAAACTTGATTTTCCACCCAGAATTTTAATTTTTGTCTTTTTCTTTTACTAGTTTGGCCCGAGAGACACGAAAGTTACCTTGTTGGAATGTTTGTTCCATAAGCTTTCCAACGAGGTACAGCTTGTATGTTTGTGACAATTAGGAGCTTGGACAAGCCTGCCGATATTAGCGTATACCACAATATATCGAAAAAAATACAGGATGATCCACGCAGATTCGGTGCTCCGAATTTTTCCTCCATTTCTATTGCACCTACACCATTCATTTCTTATATCATTGTCCCCAAGGTCTGGCGTAAATGTGAGATTTTTTTCTTGCGTACGAGAAATAACAGCGTTGCCATAGTACGACAAATTTTTGAAAAATGGATTTTCCAACCAAAATTTTGATTTTCGTCTTCTTCTTCTTTTATTAATTTAGCCCAAAAGACACGAAACTTGCCTTGTTGGAATGTGTGTGTTATACGGACTCCAACGAGGTATAGCTGATATGTTTGTGACAATTAGGAGCGTGGTCAAGCCTGCCAATGTTAGCGTATACCACAATCTCTCGAACAAAATACAGGATGATTCACGTAGGTTCGGGGTTCCGAATTTTTTCCTCCATTCCTATTGTACCTAAACCCTTCATTTTTTATATCAATGTTCCCAATGTCTGGCGTAAATGTAAGAATTTTTTTTCCTTGCGTACGCCAAATACCAGTGTTGCCATAGTCGGACAAATTTGGAAAAAATAGATTTTAACGCAAAAATTTTGACTTTCGTCTTCTTCTTCTTTTACTAGTTTGGTCCAAGAGACACGAAAGTTACCCTGTTGAAATGGGTGTCTCATAAGGTTTCCAACGAGGTATAGCTGATATGCTTGTGACAATTAGGGGCATCACCAGACTTGCCAATGTTAGCGTATACCACAATCTATCGAAAAAATACAGGATGATTCACGTAGGCTCGGTGTTCAGAATTTTTTCCTCTATTCCTATTGAATCTAAACCCTTCACTTTTTGATATCATTGTCTCCAGTGTCTGGCGTAAATCTGAGATTTTTTTTGCTTGCGTACGGTATATATCAGCGTTGCCACAGTCTGACAAATTCTGAAGAATTGAATTTTAAAAAAATGATTTTCGTCTTCTTCTTCTTTTACTAATTTGGTCCGAGAGACACGAAAGTTACTTTGCTGAAATGTTTGTTCTATAAGGTTTCCAACGAGGTATGGTTTGTTTATGTGTGACAGTTAGGGGCGTCGTCAAGCCTGCCAACGTAAGGGCAGACGAAAATTTCTCGGGAAAATAGGAACAGGATGATTCACCTAGATTCTATCTTCCAATTTTTTTTACCTAGCTATTGTACCTTTGCCCTTCATTTTTTGGTATAATTATTATCAATGTCTGGCCTACAGGCCAGAATATTTTTTCTAGCGTACGACTAGAAACAGTGTTGCCAGACTCTCACAAATTTCGAAAAAATATTTTTTCACTTTTTCTCTTTCTTTCTTCTTCTTCTTCTTCTACGGGTTGGGTACGGTAGCCTCAAAGGTTATCTTACTAGAATTCTTGTTTCATAAGCTTTCCAACAAGGTATAATTCATACCCATGGAGGAATTAGGAGGGGTGCTAGGGCCGCCAAAGTAAAGGTCTACGATTTTCTTGAAATCCCTGCCCGTCCTGAAAAGGTTGCGGAATGTCAGTCCGCAGCGACTACTCATTTCATAAAATGAGCGCGACTACAGCAGGGTTAATTGTCCTATGAGCAACCGATTCGATCTGTTAACTGCCGTATGAGTCACCGATTCGTTCATACTAATATATTGGAAGAAGATAAGGTTCTCTCTTCTTTAACTTGTTTCATGCTAATGTGATTATACTTTTTTCCTAATATTATATTTTTGAATTAATTTCTATGAATACACTGACTATATCAAGGGAAAAACTAACTAAATATTTAGAATAGTTCCTCCTTTGTCTATGATTCTAATATGATTAAATATTTCATGTTAAAATGATACGGAGCAGAAGTTTAGATTGAATGTGTTTATGGTATAAGAAAGAAATCAGAAAGAGGTAGGGGCGCCCGAAGAAAATTTTCTAGGGAGGAGCATCTTCATGGTTGTTGTATCACGTTTGGTAGGCCCTATATCTGGTATTTAATATACGTGGTTTGCTATATTACGTATACATTTTCGTGAGCCAGGGGGGCGATCCCTGCCTTCCCATCGGGCGCCCATGGAAAGAGGGTCCCACCACTTGAGGATATCAAAGAAATCTGAAAACACAGTGTATTCGAAGAAATCATTACGCAAGTTACAAATATCTCGCAGGACTTAACAGTTCGTCTAGTTATAAGGGATTATTTCGGATTGCTATACGACAAGCTTTTATGTATACGTCAAAACAAGGGAAAAAGGCAAATTAAGCAACTAGTTTACGTTTTAGTAGCTTACAATAGGGGGAAGGTAGTTTAAAGAGTTTATTTACCTTTTGGATTGTTTAGAGTGAACTGCATTGTAATTGGTGGGATTGGTTGAGAATAGCCAATCAGATGTAAGGGATCTCGAAAGCTGACTTTTATCACTGACATTTTTTTTTTCATTTCATTCAGTGTCTTAGGAAGTCTAAAAAGTAGATTGTTGCACGTTACTGTTACACGTTTAAGTTTTTGAAAATAAAATATGTTACTGTGCTTAGTGAGTAATTAGATTTGAATCAAATTAAGTACAGAAAGCAGAGCTTTTGAAGAAAGGGATATTACAGCTGGATTTTCAATATTTACATAGGAATATAATTTTCATGGAAATATCCCAGTTGTCTCGTTAAGTTATTTGATATGTTTTATATCAAATCTAACTCAAAATTAAAATAAGTTTGATTTGCACTCACAGTAGAGAGAAAATATATTAACGAACAGTATCACTGGCACGTACATATTTCACACCAAGGTTGTTCGGGCGCTAATAACGCCAGAGGCAAACATACTTTAGGAGATGGAATCATATCATCTTCCATCATCTCAATGTAAATGAATCGGTCGCTCATAGGACAGGTAACAGTTCCTGTCACTAATAGGACTGTCGCTTCTGGGACTAATTCAAAAAGTGCTTCTCATTCAAAAGACTATTTTCTTCCGATGTGAATGTTTTGATTTCTCGTGGCTACGTACAGCAGGTCAATGTGGTGATCTACAATTTCGTTTGTCTCTTTTTTCCCTTGTTTTTAACGTTTATTGTACTGTTTAAATGGTTATCAGTTAACTTGCGAGAAAGTGTCGTAGTCGAAGGTTGGACTTCTTATAGAGCTGATATTAAAAAATAAATGAAAGAATTATCATGGAAACAAGTTTTGTGTTGTATTCAGAAAACAAACAAAGGGTTCTTTGCTAAATTGTGCTTCTGAAATATCGCAGGCATTCGTTGATACAGTGTTGGTTCTCAGTCTTCATATATACATCTTTAGAGAAAGAATCCGAAATGAAAGAAAGAAAAACTACATGGCAAGGTGCAATCTAAAGTTTTATATGGTTGCCGCTAGAGAAAGGCATCCGTTTAGAGGTCATTCGCCCCCTAGCCTCAATTTCAGATGTTGGAAGCAGTAATGCAGATTTAGAAACCCTTCTTTTCTAAATCCACAAAAAAAAAAAAAAGTCTTTATACCGAATAAATACGGACTTCGATCACTATTTCTATTGACGGTAAGGAACTATAGGACTAAATTGCCCTCTTGTTTATTTTTTGGCCTAGGATTTCAAAGGTGGATCTACTGTACTTTCGAGTTTCGGGCCTGCTTAAAATTCTGGAAATTGGGCCTAAGCAACGTTTCGGTTTTGATAATCTATATTTCTTCCGTATTTATTCGGTGTAAGGACCAGGGTTGCCAACTTCTCTTAAGAAAAAATCGGGACGGAACAATCGGTGTTGGAATCCGCTCCTCCCCTTCCCCCGATAAAACTACGCATATGGCGAGTCGTTGAAAACAATGTAAATAATCAGCTGAATAGCACGAACCTGAATAAATGCGGCACCTTTTTTTTTATATTTTCCCACCCACTGCTCATCACTAAGTATAAGCAAATGTTCAACAAATTCAAACCAAAACAACTGTAATTTATTTAATATAAACAAAGTTTAGAGAGAAAACTGTATAGATTTTTTTTAATCACAAATGAGTGCATATCATTGTTAAGGAATTACTGATAAAAAGTATTACTGAAATCAAGTCTTATTCTTTGGCTATTATTATGCAAAAAATTCAAATCAAAGTAATTGTAATTTATTTAACATAAACAACGTTTAAAAGAGGTTGCAAAAACAATATGTTTAGTGCTGCATGGAATATACTATCATCATAATCGGCTGGATTATCAACTCGAAACAATTATGGGATAACTAAAAAAATAAATTAAAGACGAGCTGCTATTTTTTATTAGTAAAATTAAAACACACATTTGTTACAAGTGATTCTGTACATAAAACTGCATGTAAAAGAATGTTATTTCTTCGTAAAAATGGCCCAGTAAAATATTAATTAACTTTGAAAATCGATAAAACGAGACAATATGCGTCCCAACGAATGTCCGGTCGGGATGCGGGACAAATAAGTCAGAAATCAGTACAGTCCCGACAGAATCGGAACGGTTGGTAACCCTGATAAGGACCTTAAACTTGTTCTGTTGGACTTTGCTTATCAAAAGGTTTCTAAAACTAACTTACTGTCCGCAAAATCTGAGATTCAGGGTGGGGTTGGGGCGGCTGCCTCCTACCCCACTGATGCCCCTGTCTAGCGGCTGTCATATGAAACTATCCTACGCCATTTTACGTGGTTTTAGTTACCTTTATTTCGGACTCTTGACTGCGAAGATATTATGTTTGGAAATAGAATTCATTTCCTGAGTAAAACTGAACCTTATTGAAAATGGACTTGGTTCCATTGTGCTCTGAACGCCCCAAACATTACTTTTCTTCAATAAATTACTGGCTTGAGAAAGAGAACCAACTGCATAGGCTTGCAGAAAATATTCTAAAGTTAACACAACACGAAGTGTGCTCCAATTATTACTTTTCGAAAATTTATTATTTGAAAATAATTCTATTAGCATTAGTGTTCTGAAATAGTAATCAAATTTTGCAACTAAAATCTCACCCGCTTCTCGATACGTAAGTTTAGCCCCTAAGGACATAACTAGGAAACTTTCAGAAACAGTAACTTTTGAAATGACTTGACTTAGGGCTAAAATAACCGCATATGCGTATTTCTGGTAAAATTCTAAACTTAAAAATGTAAAATGACTCCCTTTGCATTTGAAATTTCGAATTGCAATCAAAGATTGCCGCCATAATGCTTGATAGCACCATCTGATGTGTCAGACCACTTTCGAGTTTAATCATTCTCCCTCAACCCGTTCTCAACACACAAGTGTGGTGAGGACTTCTATTTCACCATGTATATTGATAGATGGTGTGAAATTTCCATAATAGGTAAATTTTAAAATCTACCTAAAGGCTTATTACAACCAAAAAACTACTTATAAGAGTTTCTGGCAAGAGGGTGTCATAAAATGGGGTCATGATATGAAAAAAGTTGAGAATTACTAATCTAAACTGAAATATTCTGTACCCAACACATTGTAGTCTTAACAGGGATAAAATA
This sequence comes from Thermobia domestica, assembly GCF_964235325.1. Lineage (NCBI taxonomy): Eukaryota > Metazoa > Arthropoda > Insecta > Zygentoma > Lepismatidae > Thermobia > Thermobia domestica. The sequence goes on from NC_137463.1 coordinate 158,973,074, forward strand.
AATGAAAAGGTCGGTTACAAGCAGTTGTGCTATTCAGCCGATTCCGATAGATTTGCTATAACCGGTTGTTAAATATTCCGAGTTCGCGGAACCGTTTGTTGTAACCAGACATAACAGTAAATTTTACCCAGTTATATTCAGGAACAGTAAATTTCAATTTAGCTATCTTTGTTCTTAGAAATTCTCACAGCTAAGGGGTTAAACATATGATTCCGAGAAACAAAGAATAAGCGATTTATTTCTTAATCTCAAATGCTCAGATATCAAGAATGAAAACTGGGATCACATGAGTGCAGTGATGAGGGTTATTTAGGTCTACGTATATTTGAAATGCATACATATTATCAACACTTGCCTATCCATTCCTGGTTTAAGGTCTTTCCAATACTTTTTGACAACCATCTATGTTGGGTAATTTGTTTCCTAGATATTTGCAGTAGTACCTAATTTCGTCACACCACCTTGTATTAGAATGCTGTGTAGGTCGCTTCTTGTCATTTGTGGTATCCAGTAAAAAACTGCTTTTGTCTACCTTGTACGGTTTGTTTCCTAAGACAGTTGTATCTATTTATTTACCTATCCATCTACTGTCTCTCTCTCTCTCTCTCTCTCTCTCTCTCTCTCTCTCTCTCTCTCTCTATATATATATATATATATATATATATAATGATATGTATGTATATATACAGAACCGGTTGTTAAAGAATTAGAATAACATCACTGATTGCTAGTAAAGAGCAAGAAATCTTAACAAAGAAGTTATTACCCGATTTTGAAATATATGTTTAAAATCATGTTTTGAACTGTTCAAAATGTTTAAAACATGTTTTTGGGTGGGTGTGTTTTAAAACATTTTAAACACCTTTTTCATGTTTTAAACACGTTTTGTTCTTTTTTTTATTTAAAAAAACTATTTTTTCCAACTCTGTTCTGTGGTTGTCACCTCATATGAACAAAAATTCTTAGAGACAAGTCTATATATAAATAGATGAATTGATGATATTACCGATTTTTAGACAAGATGCCTTCCACCACCTTTTGGGAAGATCTGTAGTGATCAGAGTCATCTACGTTTTCTTATGTACACATTCCAAGTGATGATTTTCACTTCTACAAAATAATCAAGAAGGGATTTAGTGCTTTGGTCGGAGTTTCATTTGAACTCCAAAACTTAATTTTACGTACTTTGTAGGTTGTCGTATGATGGGTACAATTTTTTGTAGGAATATATTCATAAGAGATAAAACAAATAAATGGCGCCCTTATTATTGAACCAAAGAAGAAAACTGTTAAAGTGTGTGTGTAGTTAAGAGAGAAAAATGGCCAAAGATGACTTCCCTAATCGTGTAAAGAGCGAGCGGAAAGCCTCATAATGAGAAACCGTACAATACCTTTAGCAACGGAGTTACTTAGCCTAGCCCATTCCTTTTCTTCATTGTGACCTTTAGAAAATTAGGTAAAGCATTTTGTCGCAGTATAATGAAGTGTATGTGCTTTGTTCCAATTAATTCTGCTACATCAAAGTGCTTTCCGGAGCTGATTTCAGATGAGGCTTCCTGAATTGTTTCTAACCTTTAACGAACTTCTGAAGGTACTCTTGAAAACATTTCTACCTCAGAACACCCAAATTAAAAATTTCGCTTAATTCCCTTCAGAGTCACAAGATGCCAAAAATGTGAACTTTCTTTGTACTGTTATCGAGAAAGGTAAATAGTATAATTCATAAGAATAGAAAATTTACTTATTGTGTTTGATGACAATACATTACTTACTGTATTTCCTGTGACAATATATAGGTGCTGGAAAATGATTCTTAATAGTTCCGTTTTTTTAAATAACTCGTTATTTTTTAAACACTAGTGAGATCAACATATTTAATAATTTGCAATTTTTTAATAACCGTCCAAGGAAGAAGAATACGTATTATTTACTTTTCTACTACAAGATAAATGTTCCTCTAAATGTTTCCCTTCTCTTTATGTTCCTCTTTATGTTGTACATTTACTGATATTTTGCACTAATGATGACATTAATAATTAAGAGTTATGTTTTTTTCAGGTGGACATGATGACTACTAACCATGCTATAATGATTAATCTGGCACATGCTCTCGGATTGTATCAAAAAGTTCCCGGGCCATGCTGTGTTCCGGAAGAGCTTTCTTCGATCAGTGTTTTATATTTGTCGGAAGACACCAGTATATACCTGAAAGTGTTCCAAAAAATGAGCGTCAGAAGTTGTGGTTGTAGATAAATAGTGTTAAGCACTAATATCTTGTAAGTTACATGTAAATGATTGAATTCTTCAGTTTCGTTACTTGAAGTCCTAAATGCTAAACTGTTTTATTTTCTGTAGAAGTATCTATGTTTAAGCATTACCGTATCGCTTTAGGACTCAGAAATTCTAAATAAAATTGATTTATTGTCTCGTTGCATTACATTTATTAAATATGTTAGTGCAATATTTCATATAATACATCATTATATGAGTAGAATAACTAGAAAATAGATGAATTAGTAATAGCGTTATAAAATGAAATGATAAACCTAAGTAAATAGTGTGTTGAAAATCCACATTTAATTAGTATATAACCAATTGAAGATTCATATTGAATTATCGTACCTCATTCTTTCCTTATTTTAGCTTTACTATCCCTACTAGAGAATACAAATAAAAAGAAGTGATTTAAGCTTTTATGGCAATAATTGTATGTAGTATACAGAAAAGATACAGAGAAAAACTTAAAAGGGTACTTTACTTGATTTTTTGAAGAAAGGAAGTTTAATAGAAATTTTTCGTAAAACCATTAGGATATAGAGAAGTTAGGAAATCGACTTCAAAACTCTCGAAAGATGAAGAGAAACATTCATCTGTATATATATATATATATATATATATATATATATATATATATATATATATATATATATATATATATATATATACAGTGAAAACAATGCTCCACAAGAGATGGGCTCCAAATATCAGTTATTCATTTGGTACTGCTGAGGTTCAGTACAGATAATCAGGTGGGAATTCAATGTATATTTTCTTGCAAGTTTTGTTGATACCTTACATTCATTTTAGTTCTTTAATCTTCATTAGTTTATCTAATCGATTATAACTTCCAGGTTTTCAAAATTTTTGCCCAAGGTTTTCCAGATATGCGACATCCTGAAATATCTCTTATCTATTAGCAATATACTGTACTTTTTGTGGGTTGTTTGGATGTGATTTGCTAATAATATTTTTTTTAAAACCTTTAGCGACTAAACTTTGACCAACATTTTTACCGAGTTTGCTGTTTTGTAATGTTGAATTCTTCATTCATATGAGAATTTGCTTGGGAGCCTTTAAGTTTTAAAACTCTTATAAGCACTTTATTATTTCATATACCAGTGAAGATAAACGAATTCAACAAGACTTTATCTTTTGTGAACTGTTCTTATGTAAGTTTAAAATAAAGTCACATATTTTCCCAGAAAAGAAACCAGAATCTGTAAATAGTTTTCAAATTAGGAATTTAATTTCAAACTTAGAAATACATGACTATTTTATGAAATTACTAAAACTTTATTAGTGACATACACATACGAGTATCTTCATTTGGTTCTTAATGTAAAATGAGTGAATAAAATATAGCAAAAGTATTTTCGAAATAAAAAAACATACCTTATATCAAAGAACAATAATATTTTTCTCACGAAATATTTCCTTTATGCAACGCTATAATGTGTAGAAACCACAAATTTGTTCAAAATGCACAATGTATAAATATTTATAAAAAATACTTTCTTCAAAGACCATCGTCAAAACATTTACTATGAACACAGTAAAATATGTGCTAATATGGCGCTTAAGAAAGCAAGGTCCATATTACGTGGTATTAGGGATGACAAAATGTCAATTTGGTCTATGCTAACTTGCGGAATTGCTGAGACAGTACTCATATTCCTGTTTTGGGCCTCAGTAATAACTAAAGAGAAATTCAACTGCAAAAACTGAGCTGCCACCCTTTAGTCCAAGACAGTACATTTAAAGGTTCAATCAATCGTTTGAGGAAAACAAAACACATTATGGCACGGTGGCTGAGTAGTGCTGCTCTCATCTCTGGTGTGAGAGGTCTCTGGTTCTATCTCAGACCATATTAATATTGTCATAGACAACATTGTGGTCTTGGGTTATATTGAATTTTTTCCGTTTTTTCCATATTCTCACTTCATCAATTATTTCATATTTATTCGCTTTCATTAATCATCCTTTTCTTTAGCCGACAGGGCATATTGTTGGGAAATAAAACTACAAATTTCATTTGTAGAACCCCATCTCACAACAGCAGAATTTGTTGCAAGTTTCTCATGCTCTTCATAACAATAGAAATTCATCAAGTGTGCAGAGATGCAAGTGCAACGACAAATGTATTCAAATGGTATAATCCAGCACATTACGTATATGAGGAACACATAGCTATGAGGAATATTAGGTGGGAAAATGGTCATTGTTTCTATAATAGGGATTTATTTTAGTATTTAAAAAGTTTTTTCCTACATTTTGCGTATTTCTCAACAATAGTAACCAAACTGATTATCATTAATAAATTTAAAAACTTTATAATATAGCTACGATTAAGACAGAATTTTTAAAGAAATGCTTTCAAAATTTTGAAAATACTTTTTCCCGAAAAATAAAAGAAAACCACGAAAAAAGGAATATCATAATGTCTTAAAGTATTTATGTACGTTGTATCAATTAGAATTAGTATTGTGATAAGAGTAACATGTATAAATCGTACATAGTAAGAATATAACAATGGTATGAAAATATAAAAACATACATGAAGTAAGGTAGAAGAAACTCATAATTAAAATTTTTTTGATATGCATACATAAATTCTCATTTCGTGTCATTTGGAAATTCTGATTAAATATTTAATATACTGCATGAATACTTCGTAACTGTTGATTTTAGAAAGGGCAAAATTGAATTTACAAATATTAAAAACTGAAGTTGAGTTTGTGTATTTAATTCCTTTATTTGACACTAAAGTAAAATGTTATTACAAGGTAAAGACTGTACCGTAACTCCCAAAGCACGCGACAAACTGCACAGGACTGGGAATAAGATAATCAATAATAAATACCTTCAGAAAATATCCATGTATATACAGACATTATTTAAATAGAACCTAGTAAATAACACATCTAACTTCACTTTAAGAACATTTAAGGAAGTTTTTAAACTTTCATTCTAAATGTTAAAAAGAAATCCGTTACGCTAATATACGTTCTTGAAGTCAACCATAAAATTAAACAAACAAAATGTTGCAGCAACACTTCAAAGTACACTTTTCTTCAAAATACAGTTTGAAGTGGATCTTTTTGTATTTTATTTCTCTATGTGCTTGATAATTCAAGTACATTCTATTTTGTGAAATCATACAATATTACCAAAGTAAATCAAACTAAGGCATGCGCATTTAGTAACCTGATATCACGAAAATAAAAATTAATATTTCCTGAAATATTTTATGTTATGAATATCAGAGTTTTAAGTGATACTCCGAGTTTTTTAAAGTAATTTTTGTTATAACAATAAATTCAAATTTATTAATTTATTGTTCAAATTTATTAAGATAATTGTTATTGAAACTTTGAGAAAAATAAGCATAATATTACGTGAGCTATTACGTGTGAGTAAAATTTATATTGAAGTTTACACTATTCAAAGTTATTATTTAGCGAAGAACCACTATGATCAAGGTTTATGCTAATTAAGATATACTTAAGTAAACTTAAATCAATTTGATAAGAAAACATGCTTTTCTTTCTTATTCAGTTGTAAATGTTACACATAACTGTGTCGATAAGGAATGTATGTTACTGTATGATAAATTTCAAATGATGGAAGTAGCTGTTCTACAATTTCAATATTAGTACGAAAGATCTCACTGACTACAAATAAATATTCTTGTTATGGATGGATGGATTAATGTTTAGCGTCTCTTTCCGAAGCGAAGCTATATGAGACGTGAAAACTTAACGTGGAATCCAACCATATGAGCTCCCGCCGTATTTACTTACAGTACAAAGGTTAGATTTGAATTGATGTTTTTATTTACCAGTAGATTTAACTCTCCACGACAAGTTTCTCATTGTAAAGAAATAAATCTAAAAGATGCTTATAATTCGTTTCTAAATAGAACATAGCTCGACTTGAGAAACATTGATATTTTCTGTGGTTATATATCATCTAAATGAAAGTTAAGTGAGAATAAAGCGATTGTTTTCAGATTCACTGAAAGAAAGATCTGTTTAAAGGCTTGAATGTCTGATATTTAAAATATATTGTTTTGTATAAGTTCTTGGGAGTAAAAATTTACCACGAAATTTACCTATCTGTCTACATATATATATATTCATTATTTTTAATCGCGATAGTGAGCTTAAGAACATATGTTCGCATTCATAATCTATATAAAATCAATTTGTCTAATATTATCTAGACTGTACAACATATCAGATCATTTATTAGTAATGAGATTTGTTTCAAGTTTAGCCAAGTAAAGGTATTTAATGTGTGTAGGTCAAGACTCTGCCAAGATGGGACATTTGGACAAAATACATAAATAAATATAGAAGTACATAATCTTCAAAGTTAGAAATTTTATTGGACTTTCATTATCTGTGTATATCGAATCTCAATTCAAATGATGTATGTAGTGTATGTTCGTAGAACATTCTGTGTATAATGTGAATATTTATCAGTTCAATGTATATAAAAATGTTACCTTCTGCGTGTGTATTAAATTTTGAGTGTGATTGAACGCTTGTGCTACTCTAAACATATGAAGAATGAAAGACTGAGAATATATATTCGTGTAATTGTATACTTCTACATGTTGCAACTAAGGTTTCTAGAAGTAGTAAGGTTAGAATTAAAGATAAAGAGACAAAAGAATTAATATTATCATTCCACCAATGGTTGTCTAAAATTTCTTTATAAATGTAAAAAAAGTGTAGAAATAAAAAAGAAGATATTAGTGAACATATTTATTTAAATTTCTATTTCTTTTTTTTCTCTAATTATCGGCTTATGGTCAAGTACTTCCGTTCTTCAGTAGCAGACACTGTACTAGGATATTCTCTTCTGGTTTTGGGCTAAACAATTATAAGAAATGAGATTACGTTAATATTTTAAATAATTATGTAAAACAGGAGATGGAGAAAGAGGGCAACAAAATGCATTTCACAATTTAGAATTCTTCAATGCCACTTGTGATGCTATTTTACCCACTTGTTACTGTACAACTATCATTTATTTTGTGCAAATTTGAGATTCTTCATTTGTGTCATTCCTGAGATATTTGGTGGTGAAAATACACAATTTTCGAAAATTCACAATGTTTAAAAATTTCCAAAAAATCAAGTGTAAGGCTCTCAGATCTGAAACTTGTTTGGTACGTTGTTGTTTACTCTAGTCTCTATGTAGACAAAGGATTGAAGGTAAGTCTTATTTATTTCGTTTCAAAATGTACATTCCAAAATGGCCATTTCCGGGTTTCCTATACCTCAACGTTCAGAGCTTCTTTCTTCGATGTTCTAAAGCACGTCTCAGTGTACACAGAACACAAAATGTTGTCAATTCCATTATTTTTCATATGGTTTTAGTTTGAACTCATTCTCTTTAAAACCTAAAATGTTACAGATTATAAGCTCAGGCACCTATACAAAGTGCCCGCTACGACAAAACCTGCACGGCTAAAAAATAAATGAATATCCGTTTTCAACTCCCTGAATGTGGTACAAACGTAGATAAAAAAATAATAAAAAACTAAATTTTGTCAGCAACCATCATTGGTCAGCTTCATTTGAATTGCCCCCATTAGGAAAGTTTTGCAATAGTACAGAACGAATCATTACAGGAGTTTGCAACTTAGCACGTGTTTAGACATGTCCAAACCTGCACAGTAGAAGCTCTAGCCATTGTCTCAGTGTCATTTGATTTTCAGCTGTGTTGTGAAAAGAGACTGACAGTGAGATATCGTTGTGATCAAAAAATGAATACATGGCAATTCTGCACTACAATTTTGCACGTGGTTTAAGTGTTGATCAGTGTTAGAGGAAATGACCTCTCTGCTTGGAAAGGATTGTCCACATCGTACAACGATATTTAGGTGGTACCGAGGATTCCAAAAAGGAAATTTTAGCCTTAAGGACGCTCCAAAATCAGGTTGGCCATCTTCATTTGTCACTGAATAAAGCATTGCTGCAATAAGGAAAATGCTTGAGACAGACAGACGGGTTACATACCATCGAATAGAGGTATACTTGAGCATTAATGCACCAGCAGGTCGTGCTATAGACTGAAATAGTGATGACGTCAGTTCCTTTCCGTTACCATGGTGATCGCCATGTTTTTTTCTATACAAACGCGTGAAGGGAATGGTGTATTTTAAAGTTTAGTAAGTTTAAAAAGGTCAACGGTTGTATATTTACTTACAATTACAAAATGTTTTAACGACCAATAAAGTTGGTGGGAAAGAGTATAGATTTAGAATATGGAAATGCGTTTAGGAAACTACGAATAAAATCAAGAAAATTATAAAGAAAGAGTAATATGTAAGGAACTTATTTCTAAAAGCGCCACATCTCTAAGTGATAAGGTAGAAATCAAATAATTAATGTAAACGTTATTATCATGTAATCCGCCTTAAGAAGCAATTATACACAATATAAACTCCCTAACGTGCAAATTGACAAACTGTCGGCACAAGGAGAACTAAAAATATACGATTTTTAAAAAGGAAAAATCTTTTAGAGCAATATATTATATCTATTGGCACATTTACTTTTCTTATGTCCACTTGTACACAATATTAGTATCTACAATATTACAAAATAAAAGAAGAAAGAAGCCTTTGGAAATTTTCAAACCGGACTATCAGTGGACATTGGTCAGATATTTTCTTATATTCCCTATAATTTTTTTACGGATTTAGAAACAGTGCAATAAGAAAACATCCAATTGTAAAAGGTTCACACATATTTTCTAAACAACTGTTAAACATTAATCATGTTCACGTACGCAATGTTGTGATACTTATCTTAATGAATCAAAAATTTACCAGAATTATTTAAGGTTAATATCTGATTATGAACAAGATGAGTACATTTGTTATCTCTTTGTGTTAAGTTTCATTAATTAGAAATGTCTAAAAGAAACAAAGCTTTCATTCACTCTAATGTTTGCAATTCAAAAAAAGTTCATCTTTGTTTTCGCTTTGTATTTAGGTGCTTTGTTATTTAGACAACTTGTTGTTTAGAAAATAAAATGGCGATCACCATGGCAATGAAAAGGATGTGACGTCACACTATTTCAGTTTATTCTCCTGGATCACCTTCGAGCTGGTTCCCTTTGGGTACCACATGACTTGATCGACGAGCAGATGACACATCGTGTTTCATGGTGCCCTGAAGTATTGAAAGAATTTTAAAATGGAAAAGCTTCCTCTGTGAATAGTATTGTGACAGGTAACGAAAGTTGGCTCTATTACTGTGAAGTCCCGACCAAGGCTCAAAACAAAGTGCGAGTGTTCGAAGATGAAGAATAAAACTGTTTTTGAAGAAGTATTGGCAAACTTATATCATATGCTAACGGAAAAGAGCTTTAGAAGATAAAGAGTAAAATATGACGTGTAATTATTTTGATAAAATCTTACCATGGTTAAAGTAGTAGCGACTTCAGAGATCTACAAAGGGTAGTCACATCGAAAGTGGCGGACAAACGGCTTCCTACTTCCATCTTTGGGACCTCTAGTGATTTTTCTCTTTGACAGCATTCTTTAAATTTATGATCTGAGATAAAAACGTTACAGGAAAAATGACAACGAATTTGCTATTGCATATTATATATATATCCAGGGCTGTCGCGTGGGCGGGGCGATTAAGAGATTGCTCTGGGTGCCGCGACCAGGGGAGTGCCGGAATGGCAAATCAACAAAATTCAAGGAATTCTGATTATGTTGGTAAATTAAAATTTAGATATTTTAATAATGATATTTTAATGATCATATTTTAATAATAATGTAGTTAAGTAAATTTATTTATTTATTTATTTATTTCATAAGAACAATACAAGAGGCTCAATGCCCAGTTATATTGTCGTGTACACAATTATCTAACATACACTATTATGCATACATTATTATACATACACAAATGCGTGTCTATTAATTATGCCTGAAAATTGGATTGAACTCGTTTTCTGACATACTAAATACATCTACTACATGAATTCTAATCATTTCGTTATATGAAGCACACATTCTCCACAGAGGAAATTTATGTAATATGTTAGTTCTTGCTTTTCTGTAATAGAATATCCCAGTGTTTGCTCTTCTAGTCTTACCTATTAGGACACGTCATAATGCTTCTGAAACTAATTCTGGATAATCAATTATATCGTTTAATAATTTATGTAAGAACAACAGATCAAACACCCATCTTCTTTCCTCTAATGTTTGAAAACTAAAACTCGTTACTAGGTCTTCGTAGGGGAGATACGTTGGATAGTAACTGGTTTTCTTGTATGGAAGCATCTTTTTAAAATTTGAACTGTATATTTTCTATTGCATTAGAGTATTTAGTGACTTTTGATGTCGAAACAGTACAACAGTATTCTAATTTTGATTTCACATACGAAAAATATAACCCTATAAATGTTGATTCTTTTCAGAAATCCTGTCTTATCCTATAAATTAAATTTAGGTTTTTATATGCACTACTTGTTATTGCGTCAACATGTTTAACAAAGGTTAATTTGATATCAAATTTAACTCCTAGATCTTTGATAGTATTTGGGGTAGGTAAGGAAGTGTCACTTATTCTATAGGTAAAATTAATTGAATTTTCTTTCCTCTGAAAGATAGTGTTTTACATTTGGACAAGTCCAGGACTAATATATTCTTATTTGAATTCTCTGTAGATCCTATTGAAGTTTCACGCAGTCATCAATTGAACTGACTTTGGGGTATAATTTGAGATCGTCGGCAAAAAGAAAAATTCGAGAAGTTGTAATACACAGAGAAATATCATTTATAACAAGCAGAAACAACAGGGGACCTAGATTAGATCTTTGTGGGACTCCCGATAGAGTATTGAACTTGAAAATTACCGGTAGTGTAAAACATCGTCTAGAATTATTCAACTGAAACTCTCTCCAGCCCTCTACGAGAAGATTTTTTTTTAACTTGGAATTTAATATTTATATCGTTATTTGTATTTTCTATGCTATTACTATGTTGATGTGTATAAAGTTCAAAATAAACAAGAACAGCACTCGATTTCAATAATTCTAAACCATGTTTTCATTAAATTTAACTGCAAAAGCCATTCACTTTAAAAAATCGACATAATATCGACTTCTTTTATGTTACATTATGATCTTACATTCCATGTTTAATTCTAAAAGTACAGAATAAACTCTGATTTTTTTCATAAACACTGGGGGGAAGGGTGCGCCTGGGGATTCTCGCCCTGGCGCTTACAACCTGGCTCGCCCTGGCCTCGGCCCTGCATATATTCAGTATACATATGTCTTACGTGTGGAATTACGGAACATAATTTCATTTTTTTTTTTTTTACTCAGACAAAGAATTCCAACTATTCAAGAAGTGAAAATAATTTATGTTCTCAGCACTGCTTAACCTGTATCTTCATACTGATTTTTGAATCACTTCTTTAAAAAAATATTTGGTTATTTATCCATGAACATACATACTTACTAACAGTGTAATTTGAAACAAATATAAAAAAAAAAACTAAGTGATTTCGATTAGTTAACTAGCTTCTTTTCTGTTTACATAATTTATTTATTAACTTCTAAAATAAAGATACGATCATATTTTCATGATGCATTGTAGTTAAAGTATGCTTTCGATTATGAAGCTTCGATTATTCCTTATATGCAATGAAAAAAGGAAGAAAGATGGTAATAAGAAACATTGTCGAAAAATACATCCTTTCAGAGTTAATAGCTGTTGAAAATTCGAAACTATAAGAACTATTGCGAGTGATTGTTGGAATTACATAGGAATAGTATGCATTCTATTTAAGTATCAATGTTTTACCACCCTCCGTTATCGAAGAAACGAATTGCATAAAGGAAGTTGGGGTACAAGGACACTCCTTTAAGTACCTTATGGTGTATTCGTTTAGCCGCTACCACAGGATTCTGAAACATAGATATTTATGTAGAGTGCATTCTAGTTATTATATAATTCCTTGAATCACTTGCGACATATTCTATAGTTTTCAAGTTAGGATGTTTTGAAACTTGATTTTTCCAATATTCTGTTGTTTATAACTGTGAAAGGCAGTCTCTTTCAACCCATTTCTATTAAAATCTTTTTCTTTCGTTTCATACAAGGAATCACTTCACGAAGTTTTTCCGTGGAGTTATTTTCCACCCTGTATAGCTAGAGCAGGATATGCACATTCTATTCCCAACTGGAGTTCATGTGGTCCAAACCCCACGTTAAGTTATGTGCTACGTCTCAAAGTTGGTGCTAGAATTTTAATGAAGGGTACACGGCGTACTCGCCTAATTTTTTTTTATAGTTAAACGTATATTCACTTTAAATCAGGAATGTAATGGGCTCTATAAGGAAGGGTATACGTTATATTTCTGAAAACGATGGAATGAATATCTAAAAAAAAAATGAAAATCTTTAAGTTTAACGTCCCACGGTTACGCCGGTTAGGCTAAAGGAGACGGTGATAATGAGAAATGAGTGAAATGGTGGAATGAAGAAAGTGGGAGGAAACGGGAGAACCCCGAGAAAACCCACGAGCACGGTGTTTGTCCACCATATCTCCAAAAAGTTTAGCAATACATTGCTGTTCGGTGCTAAAAGGTGCACTAGACTCCAAAGCAACCTTAAAACAACTGAGAGTCGACAATTCATTTAAGCACCAAAATGCAAATCTACTGTTATTCTGTGCCGAATATGCATTTGTTAAGATATATCGATGGGGAAGCTACACATGTACATGACATTCCGTAAATCTAACAATGAGCGAATTTATTAAAACTCCCGTGAGTGTTATCCGTCCCTAAACTTGTCCTACAAGACTTGACAATGGACTAGTCTCTACTTA